>NW_028227269.1:82030000-82462500 GCF_978045245.1 Mus caroli
TTGAGACAAAAGCCTGACAGCCTGAAACAAAGCTCTGGTAGGCTCGCCCCTCCCCCCCCACCTCTCCCCTACAGGCCCCCTTCTGATGGACTGGCTAAGAGACCTGATCGGGACAGGTAGGGCCAACCAACCATTTTAATCTTCCTTCAAAATGACCAATTAAAATAAATTAGGGAAGGAGAACTCTCCAGAGACAAAACAAAAAACAAAAAGCCCTCAGTCCTCCAGAAAAGACCGGATTTCCCACCTACCTGGGTCTTCCTGGTCTTTATCTCTGTGTCTGCTGCTTTGTCCCAGTAAACACCTTTTTTCAACTGTTGGTTGCTTGTTGTTGACTACAGGGTTTGGGATTTCTCCCCTACTACCTGCTGCCCTTAAGATTTTCCTGCCTGTTAATTCTTTAGGAGTTACCTACTTTGGTTTTGGGGGCTTCACATTTTTTGGGTTAGTCTGGCTGGCAAGTCTCAGAGGTGTCCTCTCTCTGCTTCCCCAGTGCTGGGATGGCAAAGGAACACCACTGCATCTAGCATTTGACATGGATTTGAGAGCTCAAACGCAGGTCCTCTATCCTGGAAAGCAAGCGCTTTACAAACTGATCTTCCCAGCCCTGGGCTATTTTTTTATGTAGAAATATTTAATACTGATGTATTCTAGACAGAATTTCAAAGAAAAGATGCATTTCAGGTTTCAGACTTTTGTTTGTTTGTTTTTCCGAGACAGGGTTTCTCTGTGCATCTCTGGCTGTCCTGGAACAAGCTCTGTAAACCAGGCTGGCCTCGAACTCACAAAGATCCACCTGCCTCTGCCTTCCCAAGTGTCAGATTTAAAGGTGTGAGCCACCACCACCCGACTGGAAATAAACTTTAAAAATTTTTTTTAATATTTTATTTTATAGTTGTTTTGCCTTGCATGTATGTCTGTGCACTATCTGCATTCCTGGTACCCTTGGAGGTCAGAAGAGGACACCAAATTCCGGGAACAGCAGTTACAGATGGCTGTTGTTTTCCAACTTGGGTTGGTAACTCATACCCACAAGTCAGCTCCAGCCACTCCCACTGGTCCTCAATAAGCCAATTAAGAGATGAACTTAAAAGTGGGAAGTGGAAAAGGTTTTTCGTTTTGTTTTGTTTTGTTTTGTTTTCAACGTGATGCATAGCAAAGAGGGACAAGTCTGTCTTCTGGGTACTGAAGTGAGATCAAAGTTTAAACAGAGGGCCAAAGCTGTGTACACTAAGCAGTCCATCAGGGTGTGGTACTGCCCATCATTGATAGGGAATGGAAGAGATCCTGAAAAGAAGCTGTGCCTGCAGAGACTGATAGGTTCAGTTGTGTTTCAGTCCTGTGGAGAGACTGGAATGTTGCAGATCCAGAGGCTAACTACCTTATCTTGGGCTAGTTCTAGCCCTCTGGAACAACCGTTCTCTGCATTAAAACTAACATCCTGTAACTAATAGATAAAAACCTCTAAGAAGCTATTAACTCAGCCGACCATTAGCTTCCACCAACCCAACAACTCAGAGAGCATCTTGGGTCTATAGAAAAGCCTCCCTCATTTCGCTGTACCTCTGTACCTGCCTCTCTGATGTAACTTGCCTTGACTCCTGATTTTCTTTGTTATGTAAAACTATAGAAACTTCATTAAACTGCTTCCATGTTGGAATGTGGAATTGGGGGGTAACCTAAATTTATGTTCCTGGGCCACAGTCTTTCACAATGGCTCCAGAATAAACAATAAACAATCCCTCTACCTCTTGTTCCCTTTTTGCTACAGACTCATCCTCTCTCTTTCTCTCTCTCTCTCTCTCTCTCTCTCTCTCTCTCTCTCTCTCTCTCTCTCTCTCCTACAACCTGTCCTGTAAGGTGGTCTGACAAGTTCTTGAGAGTCCCCTCTAGCTGGTGCCTGTTCTTTCTCCCTGCATGAGATTCCTAAGGGGGAAATTCTCATTTCTTTGGAATCCATTGTTTCAACAGTTTGATAGGAGAGACACAAGTTTCTCTAAAGAGAAACTTTATTTTCATTTCTGCCTGACTTGTTATACTTTGAGCTGCCATGTGGGTCCTGAGACTTCGGTCTTCTGGAAGAGTAGTCAGTGCTCCTAAATACTGAGCCAGCTCTCCAAGACCTGGATGCAAGCTTTGGGGGTTTGTTTGTTTTTGGAGACAGGGTTTCTCTGTGCAGCCCTGTAGCCCTGGCTGTCCTGGAACTCACTTTGAGACCAGGCTGGCCTCGAACTCAGAAATCCGCCTGCCTCTGCCTTCCAAGTGCTGAGATTAAAGGCGTGGGCCACCACCGCCTGGCTGTTTTGTTTTTCGTTTTATTTTGAATTGGTGGTGGTGGTGGTGGTGGTGGTATGTGTGTGTGTGTGTGTGTGTGTGTGTGGTTTCCTTTTACCTCTGGATATTATACATTGTAACACAGGGTGCTTAGTCACTGGAAGCCATAAGCCAAACACCTGATTTGGGGTCATACAGAGCCTTTACTCTTCAGGACTTCCTTTACCTGAGAGAAAACAGAGTCGGGCCATGCCGCATGACTTGCTTCTGGCCATGTTTCCTTTGTGAAGTGAGTGTATATTACAGGTTTCCAAGGCAAAACTGATGTCCACCCAGTTCCCATAGTGGGAATTCAGTGGCTCCTGTCAGTGGGGTCAGTCAGCTGCCTGTTTGCCAATCCTTCACAAGCCTCCTGCAGCTGCCTCCTCCTTCCCTCTCCCCCTCCTCCTAAGTCCTTCAGGGACCTCAAAGCTTCAGTTTACAAATCCTGCCTTCCTCCTCCCAGAATTCAGGTTAGAGATTCTCCTTTTGTTACGTCTCCCATCTGCCCATAGCTTTACCCAACAAGATTCCAGTCTCTGAGGTCCCACGTTTTCCCTGGCTCTGAGGCTGTTCTCCAGCCTCAACCACTTTGCTAAAGATTCCAAGGTCCTCAACAACCAGTCCAACCAGTAGCTGAAACAGGCTTCCAGCCACATCTTCTGTCAGCTTGGAAGTCTCCTTTGTCCTTTTCTGGCAGTTCAAGCTCCAGGAAACTGGAGTGCTCACTTCTCTCATTTCCCTCAGAACCTAGCACTCTGCATCCTTGCACACATCTGTAAACTTGCTACAGACTGAAGTGTTTTCATAGGCCCACACCTATGATCACTAATAGCTAGCTTCTAGCAGGTCCAGCACTCAGGAGCCTGGGCAAGCACCGCACACAATGAATCTCAGGAATGGATTCTGTTCTCCAAATGCAATTAAGATCAAGGCTGTTGGTGGTCCCCACTTAGCCTGACCTATTTGAACCAATTCTGCTCACACTACTATCACTTCTGACCTATTACAAACTCCGTCTTCTTTGCAGTGGTACTCTGGGGTGGTTCTCTGACCCAGGCACACGTGTACCATTCTAGAAATATTACCTGTACAAACTTTGGGCTGGAGATCATTGACAATATTTGTTCAACTTTCTTGTTACAGTGGAAGAAATTAAGGCCCAGAGAAGTGATAGGCACACCCTAGATCACATAGCAAGGAGGAAACAACCTGACCTAGATTCAAGGAGCCTCCCGGCACCGGCAACTGCATCCCAAAGACTCTACGGATTTCTTTTTCGCTTTCCCCCTCAGAGTCTCCTTTGCTCTTTCCACAGAACAATCATCTTCCCTCTCTCACATATCAGTGTTAACTCGGGTCTGTGTACCGGCTCCAAGCCGAGAGAAATTTCTCGGGATATGATCCGCAGTAGGAGGGAAGACTCACTGTCAAGAGAGTACCAGGGACTCTAAGGAGGCGGTAGCAATCTCTAGCCCCACCCCCAAGCGCAGCAGACCCCGCCCCTAAGCGTGCCAAGCACCAGCACGTTCGACTAGGACAAGGCGGAAGTCCTAAGTCCCGCCCTCCGCAAAGACCGCCCCTACTGACATGGACAGGCAGAAGCCTAATTCAATGAGAAGAAAGAACCGGTCGCTTTAGTCCTATGGGGTGCGACAACACAGAACATGAGGGTCTTTCCGGATCTTCGCACGCCCCTGGGTGCTCCAGCCCAGAAGTGTCGTAGCTGAGAGGACCATCTGCGCAGGTAAGGCTGTTCCCATGCGTGGCGTGCATCTGGGCGCCGACGGAGGGTGCGGCTGTACCCACGCAGAGGACAGAGAAGGCAAGGCTGAAGGCAGGAGGAGTGAGCGTGCCATACAAGGCCGGAGTGGGCGTGGGCCAGGACCTGGATCCCCTTGCAGAGTCCAGCCTGCAGTAGACCTCTGCCTCTGTTGAAATTTGGGCTGTGAAGAAACACGAGTCCAGGAGGCCAATAGTACTTTTTGATATAAATTTTGGAAGTTTGTGTTTTAGCCCTTTTTTTTTTTTTGGTTTTTCGAGGCAGGGTTTCTCTGTGTAGCCGTGACTGTCCTGGAACTCACTCTGTAGACCAGGATGGCCTTGAACTCAGAAATCCGCCTGCCTCTGCCTCCCGAGTGCTAGGATTTTGCTTTTTTTTTTTTTTTAAAGGCTTCTTTTATGTATGTGGATATTTGGCGTGCATACACGAGTGTACTGCGAACAAGCCTGGTATTCAGGGAGGCCAGAAGAGATCAGTCATATCTCCTCCAGCTGGAATTACAGATGATTGTGAGCCGCCCTGCGGGGTGCTAGGATTTGAACCTGGGTCCTCAGCATTCTTAACCACTGAGACATACACACACACACACCTTTTAAAAGAGCTTTTATTTTTAATTGTGTATGTGGGTGTGTGTACTTACATGTGTCTGTGGAAGATCCAAGAGACCCAAATGTGTCAAACTCCTGGAACTGTAATTTGAGACGTTGTGAGCTCCCGAATGTAGGTGTTCCATATTGAACTCGGGTTCTTTGAAGAACAGCAAGTGCTCTTAACTGCTGAGCCATCATCTCTCCAACCCTAGCGGTATCTTTATAAGACACAGAAAGAGAGGCTTGCCTGAAGTTGTGTGCAGGCTGGTATTTGGAAAAGTTAGGAAGCCCTGATTGTGGACCAGCCTCCATTCCCTGCCACAGTAAGATGGGTGGTAGTGAGAAACGCAGTCTTTCCACACCAGTTCTAGTGACTTTGGGGAGCGCCACAACTCCCTTCACCTTGGATGACCAGACACAGTCTTGTGTGTGGAGCAGGGCAGTAAGAGGAAAAATATAAAACAAAACAACTAACAACTCCTAGTCAGCTACCCGGAGAAGACAAAAATCCCATGACCTGGAAATCCAGTTGTCAATAACAGTGGAAACTAATCGAGGTGGTGTCCTGTGGCTGATGGAGCCTACAAGTGCAGGATGCTCCTGCATCTCTAATGCAACTTTGTTAGTCAGGTATTGTTAGTTCTATAAGCCTCGGTTTCCATGCTGTGTAGTGGGGTTAACTTATTATGGTTGTATATTTGTGTGTATGTATGATATATGTGTGCAAGTGGAGGTCGGGGGGCAACTTTGTGGAGTTGGGTCTCCTGTGGATTTTTCTCTTTCTTTCTTTCTTTCTTTTTTTTTTTTTTTTTTTTTTTTGAGACAGGATTTCTCTGTGTAGCCCTGGCTGTCCTGGAGCTCACTTTGTAGACCAGGCTGGCCTCGAAATCAGAAATCCTCCTGCCTCTGCCTCCCAAGTGCTGGGATTAAAGGCGTGCGCCACCACTGCCTGGCTCTCCTGTGGATTTTAGGGATGGAATTTATAAGGATAGGTTTGCGTACATACGTGCGTGCATGTGTGGTGTGTGTGTGTGTGTGTGTGTGTGTGTATGCTACTTGTGTTTGATTGCTCTCAAAGGCCGGAGGAGTGTTGGATCACTTAGAACTGAGTGACAGGAGGTTGCGAGCCACCTGATAGTGGGTGCTGGGATCTAAGCTCAGGTCTTCTACAAGAGCAGCAATTGCTTTTAGCTGCTGAGTCCCCTGTCCAGCCTCTTATTTTATATTTTACACCTGAGAGAACTCTTGGTGAGGTATCTGCATTTTCTCATTTTCCTCTTGTGTTCACTCATGGTTCATACCATTGAGGGTGGAAACCTTATTGAAGGGGCCATTTTATCCTGAGTTTTACCAGCTAGTGGTGTTAGCATTTTGCATCTTATTATGTCTTAGGAGTCAGGGACTTACTGAATTTTCCTATGGTTGCATTATCTCTTAACTATCTATCTATCTATTTGATATTTGCTTGTTGTGTGGAAGTTAGAGGACAACCTGAGGTGTCATTTGTCACCTACCTTGTTTGAGACAGGCTCTCTTGTGTTCTCTCTTGTGTTCATTAGGCTCACTGGCCTCAGAGCTTATGAGGAATTGTCTGCCTCCAACTTCCCATAGAGCGAAACTGTCTTCTGAAGATTCCAGCCTGTATAAATGTCAAGGGCTTTGTCTCCACAGCCCCACTGAATATCATAGCATGCTGCTTTATAGTACATTTGCAAGGTCACTATGTAATCCCACCTTACTATGTAATTCTGAGTGCTTCTATAATTAACCCCACACCCCAGGCCCCACTCTAGCCCTTCACTGGGGTGAAGTGGTCAAACAGTCCCAAGCCTCCAACCAAGATGTCCCCCAGTGCTTGGAGTCTATCCTTGGGTAGCAACGAGCCCAGCAGCATTGATCCACTAACCCAAACATGCTGTTGCTCTTATAATGCGCCCACTCCAGGGCCGTGGATGGGATCTGCTGTCTAGCCAATGTTTACTGCCACACAGAGAGCCCCAGTAAACCAAAGCCTTTGCCAGGACCTAGATCATGGGGAATATTGAGGCCAAGCCTGGAGAGGTTATGGGGGAGGGGAAGGCTGGATGGGCTTTTGGGTCCTCTAAACGCTCTTTTTTCCCCCCTGGTTTTACGAGACAGGGTTTCTCTGTGTAGCCCTGGCTGTCCTGGAACTCACTTTGTAGACCAGGCTGGCCTCGAACTCAGAAATCCGCCTGCCTCTGCCTCCCGAGTGCTGGGATTAAGCTTGCGCCACCACACCTGGCTCTAAACACTCTTGATATCTGGGGAAACTGCCTGACAACAGGGAAAACCACCCAGCCTCCCAACGAATAAAAGAAACAGGTAGGCCTTTGCCCCAGATGTAAAAAGGGGCTTGGGAAACTGCTAACAGACTGGGTGCTGGACTTCTGGACCACCCACAAGGAAAGGTGGCGCGATTGGGAGCCAAAGGAGCTGAACCTTTGAAAGCCCCGTAAAAGTGAAAGGAGGTGACCTCCTCGTGACAGGAGCAGCTCCCCAGATTATAACGAGCACTGGCTCCCCGCCTGATAGTGAGCCTGTACCCCAGCTACTCTGTAGTTCCAAGGGAAGTTCAGGGCCGGGCTGGCCTTGACCTCACTTTGTAGCTAATGGTGACCTTTAATTCCTGATCCTTCAGCCTCCGACTGCTAAGTAGTCTGATTACATCCTGGGCCTGCCTGGCTTTGAGTGTGTGTGTGTCTGGAACAGGGCAGGCACCCACCTGGCAGCCAGGGATCAACAGATGACAAAGACTGGATGTATAGGGAAAAATAACAGTGTTAAACAGACTTCTCCCCATTTTCACTTTTATCTCAACATGGCTTAGAATCTAGATTCCTAAATTGCACAGCATCCCATTAGCTTGGTATATCAACGAAATGCTACTGAAGGTAGAATCAACTAAGGAAACTCCGGTGAACGGAAATAGGGATATAAAATACTATACTCCCAGGCATTGTAATGCCTATGCAGTCAATTCCCAGCCACCACATGGTGGCTCATAACCATCTGTAATGGCATCTAATGCCACCTTCTGGTGTGTCTGAAGATAGCTACAGTGTACTTACACACATAAAATAAATAAAATCTTAAAAAAAAAAAAAAAGACTATGTATTTCAAGCCAGGTATAATGGTGCACATCTGTCAACAGAGCATATGGAGGGCCGAGGCAGCAAGAGTCACGCAATCAGGGCCAGCTTTGGCTGTGCAGAGACACCTCTTCACCCCATACCACAAGAGATTGTAGAATTCAAACTGTTTGAGGTTAGTTTCCTTTAATCTAACTGGTAATGCTGTCATAAGTATTCAAGCCTCTGCCCTAGTACCTGGAGCCCTCCCCAGCCTCTTCCTGCAGTCCCTTGTACCTCTCACTCTGGCTGTACCAAACTGCCCGCAGGCTCCTCCCATGTCCCCCTGCCCCCAGTCCTCTATCCTGTCCACTCTTGCTCTCCTTCTAGGATGTGAGTGGTGTCACCAGGCAGAGGCAGAGGCCACAGCCCTGCCCACTTTTCAGTGCCAAGCCCAGTGCCCGCCGAGCGTACACATCAGGTGTTGTGGAAATATATATACTAAGGGAGAATAACATCTAGCAGAAGGAAGCTACTTAGGGTTTAAAGTGAAGTGGGGCTGGAGAGATGGCTTGGCAGTTACAGCTTTGGCTGTTCCTCCAGAGAACACAGGTTTGATTCCTGATGGCAGCTCTTGACTGTCCGTTACTCTAGTGCCAGGGCACCCGAAACCCTCTTCCTGGCCTCCTCAGGTGCCGGGCAGGCCTATAAGTGATGGGCAGACATAGATGCTGGCAAAATACCCATTTTGGTTTTGAATGTCTAAGAAGTGAAGGGGAGCTGGAGGTAAACTCACTAGTAAGACCCAGGGCCCAGGATTCCACCCCCAGCACCACTATTGTAAAGGAAGCCTCAGGGGTTGTTACTGGGAGAGGGGAGGGTTGTTTTGTTTAGCTCAGCAGTAATCTGCACCTAGCCAACTGGGTCAGTGGGTGCTAAGAATAGAAGAAACCACCTTGGATCTCTTGCCTAGCATAGCATGTGCAAGGCCCTGAGGTCAGACTCCAGCCCTGTATCGAAACAAAATAGGAACTCACATCCAGTGAGATGGGAGTGGATAAGCCAAGGTTAAACCAGACAAACAAATGCAGATAGAAACCATAGTATGCATCTTGAAAGCGAGCTTGTATTTTAGAAAACCATACTTAGACATGGGCTGGGTTTTGTTTGGTTTTATTTTTAAGGCGTTGGGGGGGGGGTGTGCTTTTTGTTTTTGAGGGTCTTGGGTAGCTCAGGTTGGTCTCATCTCCCTGTGTGACCCAAAGGATAACCTTGACCTTGCGTTTCTCCTGCCTTCCCTCCCATGTGCTGGGGATTATAAGAGTACCACCGGCCATCTTCGCTTTCATTTATTTTTACTCTGTGTACAGGTGCTTTTTCCTGCACGTTTGTCCGCTCGCTGTGCGGTCGGTCAGTACTAGGAGAGGGCCTCAGTGTGCATGTGGTAGTCATAGGACAGTGGGGTTCTGGGTTCAAACTCAGGTTTGGCAAGGAGCACCCTTACCTCTCACTCAGCAACTTTTTTAAAATCATGTAAATGTGAGGGTAGGGTCTGCACATATGAGTGTGGTCGGTGCCTTACAGAGCCAGAAGAACATGTTGGATCCCCTGGAGTTTGAGTTAACAAGTGGGTATGAGCCACCTGATGTGGGGGCTGGGAACTGAACTCAAGTCATCTGCAAGAGCAGTGTGTGCTCTCTAAACTGCCATCTCTCCGCTCCTTGTTGGGTTCTTTAGGAAGTCTAGGCAGCCTAGGCTGGTCTTGCAATAATGACCTCACTTCCTGGCCCTTCCAAAAGTGGGGGCCATTAGTTGCTACCTCAGTGAGAGCGTTTTAGAATGCGGGGGTCAGGGGATGTGAAGACATGGAATGGGTATGGGGATCGCTCTGCTGGAATGTTCCTGCGCCTTGGGATTCCAGGCGTCACAGGATGTCACCCTGTAAGTGACTCCCTGTAAGTGACTCCCCTGGCGTGCTTTCAGAGCAGAGATGAGAGGGAGCCTTTAAACATAAACTAGACATCTGTGATGTCCCCAAGGATGAGGTGGACATCTAGGGGGGGGGTCTTGGAAAGACATGGGGACAGGTGTTTATTTCTCTGAGACAAGAGTAAGAATTCGCAAAAAAAAAAAAAAAAAAAAAAAAAAGCTGAGGTGGTGGCGCACGCCTTTAATCCCAGCACTTGGGAGGCAGAGGCAGGCAGATTTCTGAGTTCGAGGCCAGCCTGGTCTACAAAGTGAGTTCCAGGACAGCCAGGGCTATATAGAGAAACCCTGTCTCGAAGAAAAAAAAAAAAAAAGTAAGAATCCACATGAGTATTTGTGGAAAAGATGCAGAACAAGTTATTCCTGCCTGGTCACATCTCTTCTCTAGGACAGAGGATTACACTGTCAGTGGTGGGAGGGGACGTTGGGAAAGTGCTAGGAGCAGATAAGGGCATGGATGGCAGCCTTAGCAGTGACCATCGTGAGCATGGTGGAGCTGCCAGGCAAGAAGGAAAGCACACAGCCAGGATGTCTGGCGTTCTGTGTTTCTCTCTCCTAGGAACGGACATGGATAGGAACATCTGGAAGAGTAGGAGAAGACGCGGGCAAAGCCGCCACCAGAGCCCTGCCTTGGGGCAGTGTGACTCCAGTGGGAGGTATGTGTGCAAGTTTTGAAGGGCAGCTTCGCTCAGCGCTGTCCCGGCCTTGTCTGATACCATGCTCAGACAGATGTGTACTCCTCAGTAGGAGCCGGCACTGGGGCCAGCAGGCTGGAAAGCTTGACGCGGTGCCTGCCATCAGCACTCTTCCAGGAAGTGATCTCACAGTCGCACTCTTTGTTCACAGGGATGGCTTCTGACCAAAGTGTCAGCCATAGGCTACTGGTAGAATTGTCTTTTTTTGTTGTTGTTGTTTTGTTTTTCAAGACAAGGTTTCTCTGTACAGTCCTGGAATTCAAGTAATAAGGCAGTGGGCACTGTGTGCCCCCCCCTTTCTTAGATGATATTTACAGTCCCCAGGATACATTTATTATCCTGCTATAATATGCTTTTATCTAACATATAACATATTATGAAGTATAAACATTCTTGTCTCAGAACAAGCACACTCCCTACCCCTTGCCCCATTCTCCACCTGGCCTCACTGAGGACTCCTAACAGGAGGGCAGGAGGAAGTCTGCACATAGCCCTCAGGTTCACAAGTTGCTCCCTCTCTTCAACACATATGCCGATTTCAAACTCTTCCACATGTCTGTCCTGTGTGTGTGTACATGTGTGTATGCACATGCATGTGCTCGTGAGCATATCACGGCATGCATGTGAAGCTGTAACCCTTGGAGGTCTGCTTTCCCGATGTGATCTGTCCCATCTTGCTCTGTGCTGTGAAGACCCTTGGTGAGCGTCTCAGCCCTTGGAGCCTGGAGCACACAGCGAGTCTCACTTCATGTAAATCTCCAGTTTGACCCATACAGTAGGAAGGTTAGCACCCCGCCCAGCGCTGGTATGTTTTGTTAGGAGAGTCACGGGTATTTTCAAATGGGAAAGCCATAATGGGAGCAAGACGTGATCTGTGCAAGAGTCAAGCACAGTTTTGGCAGAGTGGCTTGGAAACCTGTTGGGCACAGCCACCTTTTGGGCTCCACATGGAAAGAATGGAGCAGCAGCCCTTGGAGAGAAAGGCCAGCATTTGTCATGACTCTTAATCCATCTTCCTGCTGATCACAGACCAGCGGCCTCAGAAAGTTCTGGGCCAAAAAGGGAGAGAAAAGACTTTTCCTACATCTGTGCGTGGCATTGGTACTGGTGGGATGCGGGCTTTTCTTTGCCTCCCTCAGCCTAGCTGTGCAGACTTCCTTTTAATGTGTGTGAGGAGAGACATTCTCACCCTGCGTCCCAGTCTAATTGCCACAGACGCCGATGGAGGCTTTACAAATCCAGAGTGTCAGCCATGGCCCCACCCTAATATTACTGAGGAAATTACCTCCGCTCACCAAGGCGTCTCCATCTGTAAAGTTGTCTGGCCAGATAAAATTTAAGCCTTCTGCTGCTGAAGCCACTAAAGCTCACCTGGCTTTGTAAATGCTCACGGGCACATGGACAGAGAGCCCAGCTGGTAATATTCTTACTGGCAAAGAGCTCTGGTTTTCTTGTCATCCTGGGACATTCCAAAAGACCTCAAGGAACACAAGTGCAGAACTGAGAAGATAAGGGCTTCTTGTGACAGGCGTCTTCTTAGGAAGGGAGGGAAGGAAGGAGGAGGTAGAGGAGGAAGGGGAAGAAAGAGTCTGACCCTTGTTTTGGTGATTCACAGAAGCGGTCAGTGCTCTGTGAAGGTCAGGTGAAGGCTACAGATGTGTGTGCTCTGTCGGACCTTCAGTGAGAATCAATGAGAGCTGGCACCTGGGAGGTGGCTGGGTTTGTAGGTAGACTGGTTTTGATTCCCCGGAACCCGTGTTTAACAGTCAGGTGTGGGGCCATGTGCTTGTAACCCCAATGCTGGGAAGACAGACAAACAGAGCCCTGGGGTTCACCTGCCCGCCTAGTCTGCTTCATGAGTTCCAGACCAGTGAGAGATCCTGCCTCAAAAAGATTGACACATAGTATTATCACTTGGCCCCCGTGAGCACACACACACTCCTATTGCCACAACTGTGTGTCAACAGGTACACCACAGGGGCATCTCAGAGCTCACAAGATTCTGGCCACCATGATGCTGAGTCCCCGTCAACCTCGTCCCGCAGAACTGGAGAGTCTTCAGTGCCAGGTAGGCAGTAAACTGGGCAGGGCCCCTGGCCAGCTGGGGTCGGGGGTGGGGGGGGGGAGAGATAAAAAGCCTTCTCCAGCCTCAAACCAGGTAGTGACCCTGCCTGGCTAACCATTCCTCAGCCAGGGCTCTGTCTCCCGCTTGGTGGGGGGAATCAAGAACCCAGTCTTCTTTTTTTTTTTTTTTTTTAAGATTTATTTATTTATTATATGTAAGTACGCTGTAGCTGTCTTTAAACACTCCAGAAGAGGGCATCAGATCTCATTATGGATGGTTGTGAGCCACCATGTGGTTGCTGGGATTTGAACTCAGGACCCTCAGAAGAGCAGTCAGTGCTCTTAACCACTGAGCCATCTCTCCAGCCCTCAAGAACCAATTCTTGACTTGAGGGAATTCTAGAAAGAAGGTGATCCACTGACAGAAGGAGCCAAGTGTCAGTCAGGAGTGATTCTGGGGCAGATGGTCTTCCCAGTACGGACCTCAGTGGCTGACCAGGAATGTCATTTAGCCAGCAGAAATGACACACAGACTCTTTATTATCATTAATCGGGTCTGGTTTTTTTTTTTTGTTTGGTTTGGTTTTTTGGTTTTTTTGGTTTTTTGAGACAGGGTTTCTCTGTATAGCCCTGGCTGTCCTGGAACTCACTTTGTAGACCAGGCTGGCCTCGAACTCAGAAATCCGCCTGCCTCTGCCTCCCGAGTGCTGGGATTAAAGGCGTGTGCCACCACGCCCAGCTTTTTGGTTTTTGTTTTTGAAGGGGGGGGGTCTGTTTTTTTTTTAATTGGGTCAGTTGAATTCTTTTTCCTAAAGAACTTCCAGGTTTTTACTTTGACCCTGAAAAGAACCGATACTTCCGTTTGCTCCCGGGTCACAACAACTGCAACCCCCTCACAAAGGAGGGCATCCAGCAAAAGGAGATAGAGAGCAGGAGGCTGCAGCTGCTGCAGCAAGAGGACATGCAGAAAAAGGTGGGCTACCCTTGGCTACCCAGTGCCTGCTTCTCCCAACAGCACCCATCTGCCGCTGAGAGCAGCTGCCAGTCAGGTGCCCTGTGGCACGTATGACAGACTATGCTATCAGATTTTCCCTGACATGGAAATGATGGATTAAAGACCAGGCAAGAGGCCCCATTTCCCACTTCCCTTTCTGTCTGCTGACATAGACCCTGGCATCTGGTCTCACTCTGTATACACCAGCCTATTGCCTATGAGCAAACAAGAGGTGTGGCACAGACTGGCAAGCCCCCAGACTGCCTCGTATTGGGTTTCTCTTACTGCCAGTGAGGGGAGACTTTCAGAGGACACCATCAAACTTCATTGATCAGATTTCTGTTCATTAATACCTGTGTCCCGCATTGTGTTCTGTGGAGTTAAATATTCTGTTACCCAAACTACAACACAACAACTAGACAGTGATTTTTTTTGTTGTTTTTGCTTTTTGGACAAGGTCTCTCATAACCCAAGCTGGTCTGGAAAGCACTGTGTCAAAGGATAGCTTTGAACTGGTGTCCAGTATCCGCCTCCCCAGTGCTAGAATACCAGGTTTATGCCCACATGGCTGCCTTCACTGAATCTTTCTTTCTTTCTTTCTTTTTTTAATTTATAAACTTAGAAAATTACCAGAGTGGGATTTAATGCATCTTCCCTCCTACGAAAAAACCAGCTGGGTTTTCTCAACTTCTCCAGTTATTGCCGGTAAGACAACATCTTATTTTGTCTTTGGATGTTCTTTCTGTAGTTCACACATCCAGTCAGGAGAGACCTTATGCTATAGATGATCAGTCTTCATAGCTGGGGGTATTGTGGGGTTTCCGGGGATCCTGCTTGAGGTTTAATAAAGACACGGAGACATCTATGTAAGTTTAAGAGAGTCGGCCTTTTGCTGAGAATGTCTCTCAGCTAGCCTCTATCTGAACCAGGCTTCTCCACCTTTGCCTGCATGTGGTCCAGACTGCCTACTTCCCAGACCCATCTCTCTCCCTTCTGCATCTGCCTGCAGGCTCAGCTGGTCTTTAAGCCCCAGCTCTAAGCTATCAGCCCTTTATTACGCAAAAAGCCACACTCCTCACTTGACCAATTGACCTTCCCCAGGGCAGCTTCTCTCTCTTTTTTTTTTTTTTTTTTTTTGAGCTTCAAAAGACTTGCTATTGAGAACCAGCAGCTCAATGTAGAATTGTACTTGCTTTATATGCCTGATTCAATCCCGTGTGTGTGTGTGTGTGTGTGTGTGTGTGTGTGTGTGTGATCTCTTTTGTGATGTCCACTAATTAGGTCTAGTTAGTAAGATAAGATGAAGGGAGAAGACAAAGCTGGGAACTAGGCAGTGAGAAGAGAACCACGTGCAGAGAGGCCGTGGAGAAGTCTGGTTATTAAGTTTAAGGCTAGCTGAGAGACAGCCCCTCCTGTTCTCTGAAGAGGAAATTGAAGTTCAGAGCAGAGTGATTTACTCCAGGTAAAAACAGAAACAGGATCTGTCTGACCCCAGCCCCCAAGCCCATCCCCTTACCCTCTGCTTCCTCTACATGCACGTGAGGTAGACGAGTGCCTACCTCAGGAAAGGCCAGCCATGCAGGGGTAGCATACGGCCTCCTGCATCTCCTTCCTAAGAGGGCAGAAGTCTGTCTGCTTGACCTGGAGAGGAAGCTGTCCCGCGGAAGAGGAAAGGGGCAGCGAGGTGAGCTGTGGCACATCTGACCTCTTCTAATCCACTGTGTGCCCTTCGGCAAGCTGATCGTCTCTCAGGCCCATTTTCTTCATCCCAAGAGAATGTCTGTACTGGGTGACTGGAGAAATTGCTGTACCCTAGCTCCGTGATTTGAGGAAGGGCTACCCAGTCTGTCAGTTGTCCATAGCATTGTGTATGAGCCCTGCTGTGGAAATGGGTGTGGGAAAGGCAGAATCCCAGCTGGCTCGCCTTTTTTATGGTTGAAACATGACCTCCTTGCTTTTGTGGCCCAGACTGGCCTTGAACTTCAGAACTTCACACAGAGCTGGTTCTACACAAATACATCTGCGTCAGTCTTGGGTGTGTGACTGTGGGGTCCAGGCCTTCCCCATGCCCTCCCGTTTCTGTTTCTCTCTCCAGTTTATCCCATGAGCTGCGGGTGAGCTGCATGGAGAGGAAAAAGGTAGAGATTCAGAGCTCAGACCCTTCTGCTCTGGCAAGTGACCGCTTTAACTTCATCATGGTGAGTGAGATGTGTCTGTCGGTGCCCAGGTATGGCTGGCTGCTATTGCTGGCTTGGTATCAGTGTTCACTACGCCTGGCTAATAAGAAGCTGATTACTGTGGGGGGAAAAAACCAAACCAGGTGCCTTCCTTTTGGTTTGGTGGGGTTTTGTTGTTGTTTTTAAGGTGTGTGTGTATGTGTGTGTATGTGTATATCGCTCACCCATTAATCCCATCCCGTGAAATAAACCTGGGTCTGGCCACATACCACGGACAAAGTATCTTGTCCCTGGCTGTGCACAGTGTGGGCCTGATCCATGGGCCATCAGCTGAAGCATGTGGGGGTCCTGCATACCTCCATTATGTCATTTGTAGGAAGTGGAAAGTCTCTGAATCTACTGAGACCTGGACTGGAAGTGAAGACCAACTGCTAGAGTCTAGGGTCCAGTGTACATTGTTAAGGAACCAGAGCGTGCCCTGCACATGAAGGACCCTCCACCTCCATGGGCCTCCTGAGTGCACGCTATCCTTTCTGGAGGCCAAGGGGAAGCCTTGGAGACTGAGACTAGGCAGTGATCTGCTGGCAAGATGAGAGGCTAAAGCCACAGGGTGACCCTTGAGGCTGGTGTTGAGGCATCCTGGCCCAGGAGCCCCTGACAACAGAACATATCCATGAAAGAAGTCCTGGGGCCAGGGCCCAGTGAATGGATAGTGGCTACTTTGCTGTACTGTGCCTGTGGTAGAGCAGCCTCCATGTGACCCAGCATCACATGTGACTAGCTGGGTAGTACAGCCAGAGGACTGGGGAGGCAGCTTGCCACACTTGATTCCCATTATTGGTAGATACATCCAAGCAGATAACTCTTCAAAACTGTGAAGTAGGAGGAATTTCACAAGTGTGTGTGTGTGTGTGTGTGTGTATACTTGTGCATAGGAACACAGTTACATAGCAAAAAAAGATATAGAGATTTTTAGTTTTTTTTTTTTTTTTTAAGATTTATTTATTTATTACATGTAAGTACACTGTAGCTGTCTTCAGACACACCAGAAGAGGGCATCATTACAGATGGTTGTGAGCCACCATGTGGTTGCTGGGATTTGAACTCTGGACCTTCGGAAGAGCAGTCGGGTGCTCTTACCCACTGAGCCATCTCACCAGCCCAAGATTTTTAGTTTTAAACAACAGTGTTACATTTTTATTTAGAGGAAGTGTACTGGGGGCTTTCTAAGACAAGGAGACTCTGTACTCCAGGCTGGCCTCAAACTCAGTTCTCCTGCGAAGTTAGCTTCCTGGGCATTGGGATTACAGGCCCTTTGTTGTATATTTAAATTAGAGCTCTTCCTGGCTTTTATGGTGGTCACATGGTAGAGTCCTCTGTGCCAACACAGAGACCCTTCCAGACTTGTTTCTGAGGTGGTCACTAAGGACACCAGAGTTTCTGTCAGGCCCTCTTTTTGCCATCTTCATCAGTGCCTCAGAAATGGTAGGGCAGACACTGTGAGATCACTTTGTTGGCGTGTAGTCACGGAACGGGAGTAGGTTGGGTTCCTGCCTTATTCCCTGATGGAGAGGAGCGTAGGCAACCCACATGGCTTGGCCTGAGAGGTCACTTGCAGCCCGTTTCCCTCCAGGCAGACACTACCAGTGACCGCCTCTTCACAGTGAATGACGTCAAAATCGGAGGCTCCAAGTACGGCATCATCAACCTGCAGGGTCTCAAGGCCCCCACGTTCGAGGTGCACATGCATGAAAACCTGTACTTTACCAACAGGAAGGTACGGCCTGTCTCCACCCTTGTAGCCTCTTGTCTTTGGACCTAGGCCACTGCTGTAGTTGGCTGAATTCACAGAGGGAAAGGACTTTGTGAAGAATCCAGGAGCAGTTGTCTCACTTTTCCAAGGGACAATGGTTTGCTGGTTCCTGAGAGCCCACAGGAAGAGCAAGGCCCAGAGAGTCTTAACACCAGAAGAGAAATGGAGTTTAGGTGGTTGGGGTGAGCTCAAGGCAGGGTACTTCACTGGCTGTCAGGAATATTCTTTTCTGAAGGATCAGAACTGATCTGGAGGGGTGTGGTTCCTGGAATAGGGCTACAGCGATCACAGCCTAGATGGAGTTCTTTGCTGTGACTCACAAAATGTCAGGTGCTCCATCCAAGAATAGCCTTTATTGCTGCATCAAAGACAGTGACTCCCGTTGGATAAGACATAAGCCATGAGCTAGATACTGGTAAAAATGGCTTGGGGAACCCAGTGTGGTAGCTGTAATCTCACTCAGCACACAGAAGGCTGTGCCCCTACAAGCCGTCTTTTTGCTCTCCCTCCCTCCCTCCCTCCTCCTTCCCTTCCTTTCTTCCTTCCTTCCTTCCTTTCTTTAATTTTAAGGGGCGTGTATGTGTGTGTGTGCATACTTGTTCACATGTGTCTGTGTGTGTCCAAAAGAGGGAGTTAGTTCTCATGGTGCTAGGACCCAAACTCAAGTCCTCTGTAAGAGCAGCAAGTGCTGAGCCATCTCTCTAGTCCCCTACCAGCCATTTTCTAGGAAAGGATCTTACAGTTGTTCTCCAGTCAACCTAGTCTTTCTCTCCCACGCCCCCACAGGTGAACTCTGTGTGCTGGGCCTCACTCAATCACTTGGACTCCCACATACTGTATCCTTCGGCAGGCGAATGGGTTTAGTACTCAGCCAGGTGCTTGCTGGTACGGGCCTAAGCAGCTGTGGAGATGGCAGAGGGGTGTCTCACCTTTTGGGAAAAGTCTACACCTGGGTCCACAACAGGGAGTCTCCATAAGCAACTGAGGTACAGAGGTGACTGTTTCTGGAATGACGATCAAGTTCCTGTGTTCCAGACATCTGGGACTTGATGTGTGGTTGTTAGAGCTAGCATTGGCCCTAGAAGCCTGACTCCCGGATCCACCTGCTCGACCACTGACAAAAAGATTTAGGTTCGTGCGTCACCAGACAGACCCAGCATCTCTATCAGGGAGTCTGCTTTGGCAAGGGAATAAAGTAGAAAGGATAGCACATCCCTAAGAAGGTTACCCAGCATGAGGTGGAGGGAGGAAGCAGCAATTAAGGGAACAGAACACCATGAAGGGAGTTCTTTTGACATCGAGCACAAGACTAGGTCTTAGGCCCTGTGGCTGTAGAACAGTCTGGTCTCTGTCCACTCAGAGCCCTTGGGCTTTTCTCTAGGAATCCAGGAGCCCACTGTGAGGTCGCCTGTGCTCTGTGTGTGAAACTTGTTTCACACATGTTCATGAGTTCAGTCTCGTCACTGGTGAGTTCCTAAGCTTTCATGCTGTCACTGGACCCGAGACTTAGTTCATCGTGTGCACAGGCAAGTACATGTGTGGGCATGTTATACCGCGGCCTTACCAGACTCACTTCACCTTGAAAAACCCCAGTTCTTTAGTAGAAGACGGGAAACAGATTGCAGGAGACTACGAGCTTTTAACAGTGTCTGTGACATTATGTTCCCGAAGAGACGGAAACTGAATGCGGAAAGTGTAAAAAGTGTTACATCTAGACAGTGTTCTCTGCCCTACTTGGTGTTTTATAACTTCCCGAAGGATGCTGATGGTATCCTTCTCCCAGAGGATGGTCCTGTCTGTCCCTGACTGTCCTTAACAGATTTTTTTCCAGGCTGTGCCTCATGGGCCTTGCAGAGACGCCAGGCTGTGCCACCTTGCTCCCCGCTTCACTGTTTGTCAGTAACCACCAAGGTACGGACGGAGTCCTTTCCTTAGCTTTGAGGATGTACATCCTCTGCCTCCCTGGGGCTCACTGAGATGCGGGTACCCGAGGCTGGCTCGGCCCCCATTCAACCCATGGGGAGGGATTGGGCAACCCTGAGGGGAGCTGCCCCACGATTGCTGCATCCTAGAGTTTGCAGCTCTTTGTAAGCCCTTTGAGGTCATGTCAGCCAACTCGAGCAAAAGGACACATAACTAGCCAGTGCAAGACATTAAAACGTTGGCTTGAGCTGCCTCTAGCACTCATTCAGAGGCATTGATTAAGCTCCCATGTGTAGTATGTATGCTGGCTGGCTGGCAGCAATTCGCTCCCCTCTGCATGCTGTCTTCAGACTTTTCAGAGGGTCGGCATCTGCCCGATGCAGTCAACTCCAAGAGTGCAGACTCCAGGCAGAGCAGGCCCAAAGTACAGCTACTGCACTCCCATGTCCAAGCACATTGCTTGACGTCTAGTAGATGGAGGCAATGCACTGTAGCGGGAAATATTACAAAGAATGGCAAGTTTCCACCCTACACCAAGCTTCTCTCTGCCCCAGCTCTCTGTCTCACCACCTCTGCCCCTTGGCTAGTCCCTGATGGCAGTCCTTGTAGCTCCAGTTCACCTGCCTCAGAGCTGCCTGTTTCCTCTCAGCCATCTACCCACTGTGGTCAGCGGTCCCAAACCCCAGTAACCCGGTAAAATCAAAACTCAAGAAGCTTATAATAATCAGTCAAATTTATATAACAATAAATTCTCAATTCACAAGATGCCCAACCAATAATTTCAGAGCTAATTGATAATGATAGAAGCTGGCCTGGCGTGGTGGCGCACGCCTTTGATCCCAGCACTAAGGAGGCAGAGGCAGGCGGATTTCTGAGTTCGAGGCCAGCCTGGTCTACAAAGTGAGTTCCAGGACAGCCAGGGCTACACAGAGAAACCGTCTCGAAAAACCAAAAAAAAAAAAAGAAAGAAAGAGAAAAAAAGATAATGATAGAAGCTGCCCACCTAGATTAGACAAGTTATCCCAAGTATTCTCTCCTTTTATGATATTCATAACTACCTGTGGCTATTTAAAACCACGCGGAACCTGGATCATCTTCCTCTCCCTCCATCTTCCTTTCTTCTTCTGTGTTGTTCCCTGCCTCTGCAACTCTTAGCACTGCCTTCCTTTTCCCCATTCAATCACAGGCTTCTTGTATTAATATTTAAATTAATTGGAAAATTCTGCTACAGTGCCCACCCCAGCAGGTTCCTATGGAAGTAAATGAAGCCATGAGCATTTAGCCCTGTTGGCATCTCACTGCCCAACGACTTATGGGGCATGCATCTTACCACTGAACAGATAAGGACACTGAAGTCTTGGTCTGAGAGTTCTGAGCAACAGAATTGCAGCAGGCTGAGACAGCCTCTGGAGAGGGGAGGGCAACCCACTACTGCTGACATCTTTCTGTTGTGAATCCACCATTGCTATGTTAGAGTTTCATCTGCATGACATCATCAAATCCTAGTCACTTTCCAAAGGCCCTGTCTCTGAAATACGTCAGCATATGGTTTGGGGGTGATTGTTGCAAATATGAACTCTAGAAAACACCTAACTCAAAGCTGGGGTCTGAGCCCCGTTCCCAGTGCTGTCCCAGATCTGTGGTTGCTAGCCTGATATCATGGAGAGATGTCCCTGGGCCTGGAAGGCAGCCCTGTTTTCCTTTGTCTCTCTTAGCAGGTACAGACCAGCCTGGCATGCTCTGTAGTTTCCGGATCCCTGGGGCCTGGTCCTGTGCCTGGTCCTTGAACGTCCAGGCAAATAACTGCTTCAGTACAGGTGAGCTATGGCCATCTCCCTGGGTGTTGAGTACAGAACTTCACAGACCTGAAGACCCCATCCAGCAGCTCCTCTTCCCCAGACCTCCAGCATCCCTGGTCTCAGGGATCCGTTTCTTGTCTCCACCAGGTTTGTTTCGGAGGGTCCTGTTGACCAATGTGGTGACAGGACACCGGCAGTCATACAGGATCAACAGTGATGTCTTGGCCCAGCAGTTTGCAGTCAAGGTGGGTTGGCCTGGGAAGGGTTTCCTCGAATGCTCTGTACAGTGGAACATTTGAGTGATACTCGGTTTCCCTGCTGTAATTCTGGGCTGGTGCCTCTTACAAGGAAAACAAAGCATGGGAAGGATCAGGGAGCTACCTTGTTTGTTTGTTGTTTGTTTGTTGTTGTTGTTATTGGTTGGTGATTTTGGTTTGTTTTGGTTTTCTTTTTTTTTTGTTTGTTTTTGTTTTTTTGAGACAGGGTTTCTCTGTGTAGCCCTAGCTGTCCTGGAACTCACTCTGTAGACCAGGCTGGCCTCGAACTCAGAAATCCGCCTGCCTCTGCCTCCCGAGTGCTGGGATCAAAGGCGTGCGCCACCACGCCCGGCTTTTGGTTTTCTTGAAACCACTCACTATGTAGCCATGGCCGGCCTGGAACTCATTATGTAGGCCAGGCTATCCTTGAATTGAGAGGTCCTTCTTTCTGCCTCATCATCTGGCATCCTGAGATTAAAGGTGTGGGTCTCCAGGCCTAGCAGGATTCACAGGCTACACGGAGAGGGTCTGAGCGGTACAAACACTGGCTGATGTGGAACTGTCTCCCAAGCTCCTTAGCCAGTTGTTAGCAGGTCTTGAATATTGGATTCGTCAGGACAGATCATTTTCAAACCTTCTAAGTTGGGACTGTGGATGCAGCTTGTGAGTAGCCTAGCATTCCATCCTTGGAGCACACAACGAAACAGTGCAGCTCTAACACTAATTCATAGCCTTAATTAGTTTCATATAGAACTACGAAACTTATAAGTTTCAGTTATAACTTCTTGTAAGTTATAGATTTAAAATTAAATTGTCTTCATTACTGTATTTCAAGGACTTAGCTATAGAAAATGCTCTTTCTTTAAAAGAGTGGGAGGAGGGAGTCAACTGACTTGTGTTGGGCAGGAGCAGAACTGGCCACTTAGCCCTTCACCCATCTGTGACAGAACCACAAACTTATTAACCCAGCTGTCTGCTCTCGCCACCAGTCCATCACCCCAGATCCCACCAGAGCCATAGTGGATACAGGGAGACATCACTTAGGCCTTAGAAAAGCAGCCTAAAGGGACCATGGATCTACCTCCAGGCACCTACAGGCTCACTACAAGTGACACTGGAGGAGACAGAGTCTACATCTTCTATCCTCTTACAAGAACTCAGCTTCCTACATGGTGTGGTAACATATACCTTTAATCCCAACACTCAGGAGGTAGAGGCAGGCAGATCTCTGAGTTCTGAGGCCAGCCTGATCTACAAAGCAAGTTCAGGCCAGCCAGGGCTCTGTTACACAGAAGAACCCTGTCTCAAACAAAACAAAACAAAACAAACAAAAAATCAGCTTCCCTTCTAACTCCACTAAGACCAAAACTTCCACCAGCCTCAATGCCAGGACATATCCTTTCTGCCAGGTGGTAAAAACTGGGCACTATTACTCTCTCCACAGACTCCTTTGCTGTTTAATGGCTGTCGTTCTGGGGAGATCTTTGCCATTGACCTGCGTTCTCCAAGTCAAGCCAAGGGCTGGAAGGCTACCCAAGTTTTCCATGACTCAGCCGTGACCTCTGTGCAGGTCTTCAAGGAGGAGCAATACCTGATGGCGTCAGACATGGCTGGAAAGGTAGGGAATACTCACCTCGGGCCTTTAAGATAGCAGGGTGCGGGTCACACAGATGTACCAAGATGCCAGGGTAGGGGCAATCCTGGGAGCTTCTTTGCCGCTCCATAAGCAGCCTTGCCTAGATAGAAGTGCGGAGGGCCTCTGTTCTGTGATTCTGATGGACACAAGGCTTACAAGTCAGAGGCATCTTGTCTTCCTAGTATGAGAAGCAATATGTCACCCCTCCGGCTGCATACCTGGGAGTCGATGTGTGCCCTCTAGACCCCTCCCAAGTAACTGTCTGTGCTTCTGCCTACAGATCAAGCTGTGGGACCTGAGGGCCATTAAATGTGTGAGACAGTATGAAGGTCACGTGAATGAGTACACCTACCTGCCACTGCATATGCATGAGGAGGAAGGGATCCTGGTGGCAGGTGTGTGGGGACTGGGAGACCCCATCCTTCAGGTGCTACCTGTAAGGCCTCTCACATCTTAACCAGCAGAGGGAGAAAGTGGTAAATAAAGGGAATTATGGACCACAGAGATAGCAACAGTCAGCCCTCTATCAGTATGTCAGTGGCAGGCAGCACCCTAGAGACGGACAGGTAGGGACTGAGTTGGACGTTGGGCCTCTTTGAAGCACAGGATTCCATCAGGCACCATCTTGCCTAGAAAGCTCACGTAAGAGAACGTGAGCCATTCTGCTCAGGCCCCCTTAAGAGGATGCTGAGAAATTAAGGGTACCCAATGAACTTGGATCCTGGCCTTCTAACATACTCATGATCTACCAAGGAGCAGCAGCTATCTAGCCACGACACCCTGAAGGAGTTAGACTGACTGCAGGTTGTACTCTCTCCAGGCTACAACCCCAAATCTGTGCTTCTGCCTAAGGAACAGGGAGGAGGCCCTTGCCTCATTTGCAGTCGTCCAGAAGCCTTGTGAGCTGATGTTCCTAAGAAAGTGCTCACCCGTTCCATTAAAATCCTCGGGGGCCAAGCAGCATTACTGGGCTAGGACTTCTCTTAAATGTACTTATCATCTTCATCAGCACCAGCACTGGACTCTTTCCTTTTCTGTGCTGGGTGGTAGACACATGATGAGCCTTTCTGAGAAGCAGGCAGTATCTGCCCAGCTGTAACAGCCAGCCACATCCCCCAAGGACATCTTCTGCCATGGCAGCAGAGTCCCCGAGTCACCGAGTGAGATTTGGAAATCTGACTGCTAAAGCCCCCACAGATCTAGCATCTGGGCCACCATGACCCATGGAGTCCCATGCTACATCGTCCTAAGTTGGAGTCCTGTGAGCTTCAACTTGAACACGTTAACCACCTGCTCTATTTGGGTGTAACTAAGTCGGAAGGTCTTCCTGGGTACTATTTTTCATCCAAAGGGACCCAGCTGCCTGGCATTTGGATAAGGTGAGCTGGACTCCCACTTAAGGACCACCTCTACCCATAAGGCACCGCTGTGCCACAGCCAGCCAGGACATCCTTAGCATTTTGAACACGTGCAGCTAATGAGGGTTCTGGAGCAACAGACCAACGTGTGTCTTAATTTTAAGTAATGTATTAGCGGAAACACCTTCCCCCAGAGCAGTGGTTCTCAATCTTCCTAACACTGCAACCCTTTTAATAAGGTTGCTCAAGTTTCAGTGACCCCCAACCATACAATTATTTCCATTGTTATTTTGTAACTGATTTTGCTACTACTAGGAATTGTAATTCTGATGGTCTTAGGTGACCCCAGTGAAAGGCGACCCAAAGAGGGTCACAACACACGGGTCAAGAACTTCTGTACCAGGGTATTTCTGTTTGGGTTTAGTCACATTTAGCCCTGAGAGGTCGTGAGAAGCAATGTCCACATGCCATACATACTTTGTTTCATTTTCTAACTCACTGTGTTATTTTTTTCCTCTTTCTTAGTGGGCCAAGACTGCTACACACGGATCTGGAGCCTCCACGATGCCCGCCTGCTCAGAACCATACCCTCCCCATGCCCAACCTCCAAGGCCAACATTCCCAGTGTGGCCTTCTCTCCCCGGCTTGGGGGCCCCCGGGGCGCCCCAGGGCTGCTCATGGCCGTCCAGCAGGACCTGTACTGTTTCGCCTACAGCTCGTCCTGTCCAGACAGTCAGGAGGAGGGCAGGTGGGAGCTCCCTTCTGTTTCGAATGAGGACATTTTATAAATGGTGCTTGCTGTATGCAAATGGAGTCCTTCAGCCTCGGAGGGCAGAATGCAAAGCGACTGACATGGGGGGCTGGAGAGATGGCTCAGTGGTTAAGCAATGGCTGCTCTTCCAGAGGACCCAGCTTCAATTCCCATCGACCAACAGGCACCTCACAACCATCTAAGACTCCAGTTCCAGAGAATCCAGCCCCCTCTTCTGGCCTCCTTGACAGCAGGCATGCGTGGGATATGGATAGAACACACAGGCAAAATACCCGTACACATAAAATAAAAAATACATTTTCTTCAATTTTCTAATTTTGCCAAAGTATATTATGTGGAGTAATGTCAATAAAGGCTCAAGAGTAATGAAAGGCCTCACCATAAAAGGTATGTACTTCTTTGCCTATTGAGTTCCATAGACATCTCCTTCATTAGCAAAGTAGGCTCTGGACTGAAGACTGGCAAAGCAGAATGAGAGCTGCAGCTTTCACCAGGGACTGCCTGGTTGGGAGACCACCTGAGCACTGCAGGCTGGGAAGAGCTCTAATGCCCGGGAAAAAGGCAGCTGGGGTGCATAAGGAAAAGCAAGCCACGGCTTTGTTTCTGCGGACTCAGGACCAGGTTTGACACCTTTATATGTGGCCTTCTCAAACAGTAGCAAGGGGTCCCTCCCAGATTTTCTTGTTACCATGCATGGATACTGGATGGGAAGATGTGCTCCAAACAGCCCTGAGCATGCCTTTCTCAGCATCTTCCAGGCTGGAAGAGGCAGCGGCAGCTTTTGCCTTGCCAGTTCCACCCAAGGTCAAGGAAATTGGCTTTGACTTTTTTATAATCTTAAGAGTGGCAGTCTATGAAATATTTATAGTGTTAAAAATCTGGGCTGAGCCGGGCGGTGGTGGCGCACGCCTTTAATCCCAGCACTTGGGAGGCGGAGGCAGGTGGATTTCTGAGTTCGAGGCCAGCCTGGTCTACTGAGTGAGTTCCAGGACAGCCAGGGCTGCATAGAGAAACCCTGTCTCGAGAAAACCAAAAAAAGAAAAGAAAAAAAAAAAAAAATCTGGGCTGGAGAGATGGCTCAGCAGTTAAGAGCATTTCCTGGCTTGCTCTCAATTCCCATCAACCACATTGTGGCTCACAACCATCTGTAATGGGATCTGATGTCCTCTTCTGCTATCTGAAGACAGCGACAGTGTACATATATAATAAATACATATGTATGTATATATATTAAATAAATCTGTAAGCTGATCCTTAAAAATAAAAATCTTTTCTGTCAATCAGTAAAGTAAAAAGCATATGTGGTAAGTTTCTGGTTTAGATTGTTTCTCGAGACAGGGTTTCTCTGTGTAGTCCTGGCTATCCTGGAACTCTGTAGGCCAGGCTGACCTTGAATTCAGAGATCAGCCTGCTTCTGACTGTGGTGTATACCACCACCTCCAGCTTGATTGAGATCTTGAACCTTAGGCTACTGAAGCATCGAAGTGTCCAAGGAAATACCTACTGAGCTTGCCAGTGGGGTTAGAGACTTTAAGAGCAGCGTTAACAGCCTGCTGGACATGTTCAGGTTACCCTCCTATGCCCACTCTGGCCTGCTCTGCTCTGGTCCTCTCCATCCATCCATCCATCCATCCTCCAAGTCCCCAGGAATCTGTGGGAAAGCAGAAGGCAGCCGAGCAGTGGGGTGGGATTGTTAGCCTTTGGCTCCCATCCTGTTGAGACTGAGTGTCTAACTAGAGACCATGGCCTTTATTGGAACACAGCTCTCTTGAGTTCTAATTACTGTTCTATTTGTCTCTAAATTCATATTCCTATTAGTCAGGATACTCCCCAATTAAGCAAATACCCATGAATATTCATCTTTTCCCCCAGGACCCTATTATGACATTCAGAAAACCAAGTCCTCAAAATGGGTGAGAATATCATGTATCTACTATTTTTAGTGTCTCACTTTTTATTTGATCCTTGTAACAATTCATACAGGAGTCAGGGAATAAATAGTAACATAATTATCAGTGTCGTCTTACAGATGAAGCCAGGGTCCCTCCCTGCTCGGTGATACAGCAGGAGGTGCCACTGGCTTCAGGTGAAAGCTGTTGCAATACTAAACAGTGTCCTCTCTTCAGAGCTGTATATGATCTGAGCAAAAGCACACAAGTAGACTACAGCAGCCTGGGAAATAACAGGCTCTTTTAGTTGTAGAATTATCAAGACAGGGAGTGTCAGGATAAAATAGCAGTTTAAAACATGGCTGTAGCATGATCACTCAGCACCAAGCAATGTGCATTCTGTTGACTGCAAACCATCAGGTGGCTCTGGTCACATGTAGTGCCAAGGTCTGTGACAAGTAGATGGGGGAATGTGGCAACGGAAGCCTAAGGAGGGTGGATTATATACAGTGCCTTATAAACAGCAACTGACTAGTTCCACTAATGAGCATACACAAGCTGCAGGGACAGATTCAATTTCCTCCCTGAAGACGACTCTAAAGCTGGAAATGTAAACACGGTTGCACAACTACCATTACGACAGGATTTTTGTTTTACCAACACCTGCCTTCCCAAACAGAACCTGTGGAACCTCTGAGCCAGTTCTTGGCATAGAGACCCATCACTGCTGTCACATGCCACGAACCTCAGAACAACGAAAAGGGCTAGACTGCTAAGCTCTCCTGGTAGTAATGGACAGGGGCTTCTGGGCCCTCTTTTTTTGGTTTTTTCAAGTCAGGGTTTCTCTGTGTAGCCCTGGCTGTCCTGGCACTCACTTTGTAGACCAGGCTGGCCTCGAACTCAGAAATCCGCCTGCCTCTGCCTCCCGAGTGCTGGGACTAAAGGCGTGCGCCACCACGCCCGGCCCTTCTGGGCCCTCTTAAGGGAAAGCTACCTAATGTGGAAATGCAAAAGAGTCACAGTGCCTTGAAAGGCTAGGTGCTGACAGCAAGAGGCTCTGCACTTCCAAACCTGAGTCCACATGGCAGCTATAAAACGTGAGCACTGGGGCTCAGCATTTAAAAGCACTGACTGCTCTTCTGAAGGTCTTGAGTTCAAATTCTAGCAACCATATGGTGGCTTACAACCATCTGTAATGAGATCTGACGCCCTCTTCTGGTGTGTCTGAAAACAGCTACAGTGTATTTAGACATAATAGTAAATGTTAACTTAAGCACTGTTGCCCACCTTCCAGGCTGGTGAAGAACACCATGCCTGGCAGTGTAACAGCCAACTTAATGGCTCCCCCATTTCCCAACAAGATAACCAGCTGAGAACACAAGATGTGCATAAGCGCCCATCAGGCCTCTCGGAAGACCACTTAAGTCTCACCCAAGACCTCTATTCACAGTGTTTGTGGTGAGCAACCATCATCTAGAAGATAGTTTTTGTGCAGTTTTTTTTTTTTTTTTTTTTTGGTTTCTCGAGACAGGGTTTCTCTGTATAGCCCTGGCTGTCCTGGAACTCACTCTGTAGACCAGGCTGGCCTCGAACTCAGAAATCCTCCTGCCTCTGCCTCCCGAGTGCTGGGATTAAAGGCGTGCGCCACCATGCCCGGCTTGTGCAGTTATTTTTAAAAGACTGTATGGAACACCTGGAGAGGAGGGTGGGGGAAATGACCTGTGCTACTGATGTCAGGAGAGCTTTCTGTGAGGAGAGGGACAGGGTGTTCCTGGAGTATAGCCATGCTGTTTCTTAATCCAGGTGCTGACTGGATTTGTGGCATCCAGCTGGAGAAAGTGAACCAAGCTGATATGTTTGACAGCTGAGGAAGTTTCTTCAGGTCCTTTTCAGCTTGCATTTAGCTAGCTTCTCCCCTCCCCCACCCCACAGCCGAGGCTGGGATTCTATTGTTTTGGTTTGGTTTTGGCCAAAAAAAGCGGCCCCCTTTTTTGACCCTAGTGTGCTTCCTTCTGCACTGATTTGAACAGCATGAAAAGTTTTATAGAGATTTTCCTGTGAGATCTCTATGAAACGCGCCTGGAATGGGGGCTAGGGCAAGGTTAGAAAAGTCCCCATGGCATGGTTAGCAGATTCACACTTAAGTGCCCTAGCACAGACAGACCAAGGCCTTACACAGGCACTTTCCTCATCTACTCCTCAAGCTGTCCCTAAGTAAAGGTAGAAAAGAGGGAACAAAAAGGAAGGAAGGAAAGAAGGAAGGAAGGAAAAGCTGCAGACCAAAGTGTCAAAAGCCATAGAGAACTGGGACATGACACGGGTGGCAAGTCAAGAAGCAGAGGCTTGGAGATGCACCTACGGTAACCACACACCTAGGACAAACAAGGCCCTACCGAGGCCCAGAACCACAGAGAGGTTTTTGTTGCCTCCATAGATGACATGTTTGATACACCAAAGCTGCAGGTCAGGAAGAATGTCCAACCACACCTCGACATGATGGCAGAGGGAGATCCAGATCCAACAGCTGCCCCCAGGCTACAACTCTTCAGGCCAGCCACTTCCACCCGACCGAGCTCTCGATGCCCCACTCCTCTGTGACAGGGTGTGAGAAAGGATCATGGTAGACTGAGAACTTACTGATTACTAGTAGGAATTCCAAGACCACCATTCACACTCTCTAGGCAAAGGCTACTCGCAGCAATCATAAAGTTCTGGTCCCACTTGGCCAACTAATCTGGGGCATGCTAGATACTTACCTGGAAAGTGATGAGGGATGTAGCACCCTTGTGTCAGAAGGCCTGGGTTTGATCCCTAGCACCATGTAAATCAGGCATGGTGGTGCACACCGGTGACCTGAGCATTTGGAAGGTGGAGGCAAGGATAAGAGGTTCAAGTTTGGGTGTGGACTACATGAAGCCAGGACACAGGGAGCCGGGGGAATGCCAACTGTTAGGAGGTTGGTTAAAACACACCCCAAGCTTAGTGGGACACACTTTTAAAGTCCCAGCTACTTAGGAAGCTGAGGCAAAAGGATGACCTAAGCCCTTGAGTTCAAGACCAGCCTAACATACAAACTGACTTTCCATCTTAAGTGTGGGTATGTAACTGTAAATGGGCTTATGGACCTATATTAAAAAAAAAAAAAAAAAAAAAAAAGCTCTTTGGAATAATAAGATGATGTACTACTATGTGTAAAATATTACCCCTCTTAGACATGCCTCTCTTGACTTCTGCTCTGCTAGGCACCAGCTATGTTCTACCAACTGGAAAGGAGATGTAAGAGCAAAAATGAGCCAACACAGCTGTGTTCAGCAGGAAGATTCCTTTATAGTGGTGAATGGATGATACAGTTCTAGAATAGGGCCTCCGGAGGCAGAAAGGGCAGAGCTAAGAAGGACCAGTCCATCCCAGGGCTAACATCGCTGGAGACATGCCCCAGGAATGACTGCCCATATCCTTCCCCGAGGCTCCACCCACCCATCAGTTCAATCAGTAACAATGGTGCTTTGATTCTTCTTTTTTTTTTGGCCACTGAAGATGAACTCCCTCCAAGGAGTTCAGCACAGCAGTCTTTCCAGTCATGATCCATACGATGGCCAAGCTTTTTTTATTATTTATTTATTTATTTATTTGAGAAACATTTGTTCACTTCGTTTCTCTTGTAAGAACCAAAGAGAATTTTTTTTCCTCATGATCTGTTGAAATATTTATTTTTATATATATATATATATTTATTTATTTAAAAAACATAACTAACAGTCCATTCTGTGCTGTTTCCCTGGAAGGTTTCTTGTGGTCGCCCCCCACCCCCCAAATAGAGGGGTTGTATGTATGGGAACAAAGAATAAGACACTTTGAGCAATAAAAATCCTAAGAAGGGGCAGCCTGGAGTCCAGGGGCAGAGGGGAGGAGCAGGGTATGGCTTCTAAGAAAGCCTAGAGGAGACAGAAACGTCAGGGAGCAGATGGCCTGCAGGGGAGACCGATTCCTTCTGGACTCCCCATCTGCAGGGGCCACAAGTACCTGCATCTTGACTTTTTATGTCTCAAGACTCTACCCTCTGACCCTTACATATGCCAGTAGCTTACACACGAAGCCAGACCTCTGCCCAGTACAGGCCGGAACCATGACTGCTTCAAGCAGGAGGTTCAAACCTAGACAGCCATTCAGGCAGCAGGGGTGCAGGAGGGAAGAGGGACAGAAAAGGACACTGCCAAGCTCTGGGTGAAGCAGCAAAACCTGGCTCGCTTCAGGAGCAAGACTGACTCCCAGTGCCACCTTATCCCTGTGCTGGGGACACACCAGGGTAAGTCTTCAAAGCAGAAGCAGTCTTGATCACTCCAAATCCCCTCTAGATGGATAAATGGAGATATATATATAGAGAGAGATTTATTATTTTTAACTGAAATAAATGCAATGGACTCTGGTCCATTCTGCTTTACTGAGAGCTGCTCCATGCCCTGACCTGACGTGGTTCATGCCTTCGGATCTACCGCCAGGCTCACCTCCACTGAGGGATGTGAGAGGGGGTACACACACCACACACCACACCAGGTGACCAGGAGGAGGGCCTACCTCAGTGAGACTTCTGTTTCTAACCCTGAGAACCTAAGGAATTGTGAAGCAGTCAGAGAGGGAACTGGGGTTAAAGGTCACCGGGCTTTTTATTGCAGTTGAAGCAGACTCGGACTGGATGGTCCCAGCCACGAGAGGGGACAGCCCTGCGGTCATGGGAGCACTCATCGCAGAAGCCCTGTCCGCAAGCTCGGCAGTGGTGCTTGGAGAGCTTGACGCTGAACTCCTTGCGGCAGTTGTGGCAGTGCAGGATCTCATGGTCAGGCACCCAGTAGGCCGGCCTGGCAGCATCTTTCACCAGGCCTACATCAGGGAAGGAACAACAGGTCAGGACACTGGAACCTTGCCCCACGTCCCTCTGACACTTTTTGGCTTATGTCATCCCAACCGCACACAGAACCATTACTGTGCTGTGTTCTGTTTATCTTTATTTATGTATTTTATGAGACATATAGCCCAGGATAGCCTCAGACTCATGGTTGCTGAAGATAACCCTGTACTTCTGATCCTCTTACCTTCACTTCCCCAGTCCTGGGTTAGAAGTGTAGGCTACTGCATCCAGTTTATGCAGTGGATTAGACCCAGGGCTCAGGAACGCTACCCAAACACTCTACCAAACGAGCCACACCACACCCCACCCCTGCCACAGTGTGCCAGTGGAAGTCTGTCGAGTCTCCTCTATTACATGAGTTCCAGGGACAGAACTCAGGGAGCCAGGCTTGCCCGGCAGGTGCCTGTAACTGCTTGGCGATTTCCCCACCAGGCCTGAGTTCATTCTACAGGACATGTGGCAGGAGGAAGCCAACTCCAACAAGTTGTCCTCTGACCTTCATGTGTGCTCCATGGCACATGCATGCAAGTGAGTGCCCTTCACGCACAAACACAACAGATAAATTACTAAAAAGACAAAAAAGGCGGCAGGCTTCTTCCATCCTGACCACAGGACCCGTGGCTGAGGTACTGATGTTCCTCTATCCACCACACTGAGTGACAGACACTACAGTGACTGTACTCACTGCAGTGGAAGGAGCCACAAACGAGTCTAGACTCCACAGTCAGGCGCTCAGTCGGATCCCAGCACCACTGAGCATGGTGACTGTGGGACTGAGCAAGCTGAACCCCTCCCAGGCCGATTCATCATTAACAACCCCTTCGAAAGCTGCCAGCAACAACGAGAAATAATATGCCCGGGACATAGAGTTGGCTCAGTGGTTAAGAACACCTGCAGTAAGCTGGGCAGTGGTGGTACATGCCTTCAATCCCAGCACTTGGGAAGCAAAGGCAGAGGCAGGCCTGAGTTCAAGGCCAGTCTACAGAATGAGTTTCAGGATAGACAGAGCTATAGAGAAACCAGGTTGGTTTTAAAAAAAAAAAAAGGAGGAGGAGGAGGAAAGACCAGGCCAAACCCAACCTGTTGGAGCTCAGCAAAGAAACACTCCATGAACAAACCACTCCCAGCAGGGGCAGCCCCGGCCCCTCCCAGGAAGCTCAGGGTGGATGTAACCTGAGCTTGAAACCAGGCACAGCCACCTAGTCTAACAAACCTCACAATCTGTTTTGTTGCCTGCCCATTTTTCTCTCTAGCCTCTCTGACCTCTCCCTTATCCTATACCCAAGTACATCCCAGGTCCGCCTGTCTGTCCTGCCAAGTCCTCCAGCCACTACTTGCTTCCCCTCTCTTTCTTCCTACTCTGGCTGTAAGCACCCCTCATAGCTGATGCAGAGAAGGATCGTAAATGCTGAATTAGCAACAGCCTGGCCAATGAGAGGTGTCAGCAGGTACCGATAGAGACACCTGTCCCTCCAAGCCTAATGACCTAAAAGGGGATAACTGACCCTAGAAGCACACAAACAAAATTCATGACTAAACTAACGTAACAAGTTCTCTGGCATGTTCTCCTTCTTTGAGACTCCAGCTCCCCTTCCTTGAACCTAAGCAGGCTCCGTAACAGCAACAAACTACAGAAGCATACAGCATGTTTCCTCTCTGTTCAAACACTAAAGCAGTAGCTGCCACCCCCACTCCCCGCTCTCTGAGACAGGGTCCCAGGGTCTGTCTGTCCCTCAGAGACATGTATCCCTAGCTGGCCTAAAACTTACTATGTAGACCACACTGGCCTCAAAGTCAGAGACCAACCTGCTGGCATTAAAAGCATATGCCACCTGGTTCCATAAATTAGCTTTTTTAAAATTAAGATTTATGTATGTATTTGTGAGTGTGTGCACACTCAGTGTGCACGCCTACACGCATCTACACATGTACACACACACATGGAAGCCCCAAGAGAGTAGAAGATCCCCTGGAGTTGGAGTTATGGGTGGTTGTGAGCTACCCAACATGAATGCTTGGACACGAACTTAATGTCCTCTGTGAGAGAGAGAAGGACGTGCTCTTAACCACTGGGCCATTGTCTAGCCGCAAAGCATCAGCTCTTGAAACCCTCAACTACCCTTGTGGTTCATCTACTACCAGAGACACCAAGTGGAGAGGCCCAGAGAGGCAGAGGGATGCTCCACTGAGCCTAGCTTTAACTGTCCTCCCAAGGGACCTTCCAAATCTGTTCAAATGCTACCCTGCAATACTCAAGACAGGAAGTGCAGGCAGTGACAACAGGGGAATAAGCAGACTTTCTGATCGCTACACGCACATTGTTTTAGACAAAATAGCATGCTCCCGCCTTATGTACAGCAACAAACGGTGGGGAGGCTGACCTCCAGAAATGAAACTGATACTACTACAGGATTCCACACACAAAAGGAAGTAAATAACGCTTCCCTTCATTCCTTGCTGCCAAACTCAATCTAGTCAGCAAGCAAATCAAAATGACCATCCAGGGGACCCTGAAACCCCTCATGCTACATGCATTATCCCCAATATAGGCACTGCCCAGGCCCACCTAGTGGTATGTCAATAGCTGTCACCACGGCTCCCAAGGTGTTCTGCACGGCCTCGCCCACCTTCCGGGCAATCAGTGTTCCACCTTCATCATCTGCCTGCGCCTCAGTCACATCTGTGGGTAATACAAGAGATAGCTGTTGCCTCTCAGTAGTCATCTCTCATGCAGGAGCTCAGGAGCCACACTGGAACACTTCCGGATTCCCACAGTAACAGTGACTTGTGGGGCCAATCAGATGGAACCCTGAAACTGGCCTGGGCACCTCTCGTCCTTTACCTCTCTAGAACTGATTTATAACTTATTTTTAAAGTCAACCAGATTGGTTCTGGGAGCAAGACCTAAACTTTCTACAGAGAGAGGACTCAACCTAAGCTTGTCTGGCTTTCCAGAGCTCATCAGCTATATGCAGGTGTGTTCTCTCAGAAGCACCGCTGAGCTCAGAGCTCAGGCCAGGCCACGTTTAATCAATCAATCCTGTCTTCCGAACCTCCACCTCAAGGCTCAGCTGCACAGGCCTATCTGGCTAGGAGCTCAGAGGGTGAGTAGCCTTGGCCAGGAGCAACTGCTCTCAGAAGTGACGGTCAAGGCAGTGAGCATCCAGGGTCCGGTATTCAGTGGGTGCACTCTCGCTCGCCCCTCCTGAGCCCCACATTACCTAACTGGACATTCCTGGCATCGTAGCAGCTGTCACACACGCGGACAGGCGCAGGTCCCCAGCCCCGCTCAGGCACTGGCCGGGTCTTGGATGAACAGCTGTCACAGAAGCCCTCCCCACAGGCCCGGCAGTGATGCTTCGTGTCGTTGTCCTTGAAGGATGTTGCACACTGGTTGCAGCTCTGTTCCAAGTCCAAAACAAAACAGAGAGGCAGAGGTCCTACATGCCTGCTGGGCTAGGGAGTGGACAAGACCCAGGGGGCAACCGCAAATTCCTGAAGGTGGGTTCCATCTGTGTTAGGACCCAAGCTTTCTAGTAATAATAGTTCCATGAATGAAGAAAGGAGAGGGGCAGGATGTTTCCTGTTACAGGGGTTTGGGCAGAAACTAATTCCAGGTTGTGGGTACCCTAGAGAACTGTGGATAAAGCCAAGAAATGACCTCAAAAAGACTCCTTTCTCCAGATCCTGTAGTTGTGATTCTCTGACATCCAGGCAATATTAATTGGCTCTCACAGGTCTGGCAATACAACCCACCATAGAGAAAATATTCACAGGACACAAAAGGCACTTCAGAAGCAAAGCAGCAGCCTAAAGCTCACCCTCCCAAGATTCTCAGGGATTCTCTAGGAGGGGAAAATGTTTGTGTCTCCTCCTGGGCCGGCTTAGCACCAGGCAACATGACATAGTCAGGGTGGTCTCATCAGGACCCCAGGACTCCTGAACATCATACCAGGATCTGGGAGTTGGGCCTCCAGTAGGCAGGCGCAATCTGGTCCGTTAGCCAAGACGTCACAGCCTTAGTGGGTCCGAGGCTGAGCTCAGACACTGACTGAGCCATAAAGTTCATTCCATCCAACAGACGCTGGGCGGCATTGTTGTTATCCTTCAGAAATGCATCAGTCTGCAAGGAAAACGCAGGGGCTCATTAACCCCTGAGTGCAGGAAGGAAAAGGAGAGGGCTATCTGGGACCAATTCAGAACTGTAAACCAGCAGGGAAGGCAGAACAGGCAGACTGGCAGTCTCCCCAGCAGCTGGCAGTACCATACATAGCAGTCTGCACTGATGTGTTCTCACCACTGTGACCCGATTGATGTACAGCTGTTCAACTAGGGACTAACTTTGCCCTGCAGTACAGAAGATGATGCAGTACAAGTTCTTCTGCTTACTCTAATACAGAAATACTCTAATATCTATTTCTGTAAGTACAGTAGCTATTACATCTGTATGTGAAACCTGCTGAACTCTGGGAATAGTGATCCACCTTTTCCCAAGTATCTAGCTGAATCCTGGACACGCAGTACAAGCTAAAACAACGAATGAGCAGGCAGACACAGAGTGCGAGGTGTTCACGCTTCAAGGCTGAGAGAAGCGCAGCTAAGGGGCTGTTTTCATGAGACAGAAACCAAAGCCATCGCATTACTTTCTTGCTTTCCAAGGCCATGCTAAATCCTTCAGATAGGACAGCCTACGGGCATCAAGGCCATCAAGTCAAGGAGGTGGGCTCTGAAAGAGATACCACACAATAGTAACCAATTTCTGATGGCCCAGAAACTCAGTGAGAAGGGGGCACAGCTGAAAATCCTCAAGTCCATGTGCCTGCTTGATCAAGGAAGCTCCACGGTGGATGTGTAGGACTGATCTGAAGTTTGGATCTAGACCGCCCTTTAAAGGGCGTGTATCTGTCCCGTTCCCCCCCCCCCCCAACTTGGCTCTATGAAAGGATGCTAGCAATGAAAAAGATACGGCCTTCTGAATTCTTGATCACATTAGGGACCTGCTCTTGAAGGAGACTATGGGATGCTGGTCTCTTTTCTTTGGACTCCTATCCTTGAGGCAAACAGGTTTCCTCTCTCATACACTCCCACCAGGATGTACTGTTTTACTGTAGTCCCAAGCAACCCAGCCAATTGGTCATGGATGAAACTTCCAAATATGTGAGCTAAAAGAAAACGTTCTTTCTAAGCTAGAATGTGTTACAGCCACAGAGAGCTGACCAGACATGACTATGGACTGAACGTTCTGCCTGAGGTTAAAGACCACCACTACAGGAACTGTCCAGCAAGGGCAGCGGCAGATGGTAAGTGATGCCCTCAGAGGAAAGTAGTTGTGGTGGGTCTGTTATGGTTCGCGAGTGACTCCAAATACAGTGACTGACTTTATCCTGGGACAGGGCCTTTCTCATGTTGCACCAAGCTAGCCCCACACTCGACCAAGAGCAACTGTGAGCAATGACTGTTACGGAATCGAAGTACTAACTGCACCACTGCCTCCTACAACAGATCTGGCTTTCTAAAGTGGGAAACAGTGAGAAAGGCCAACAAGAATCCTATTTCTAAGTGGAGCCATGCACACTTGGGGGTGATGCCAGGAGGACAGCAAGCTTGAGGCCAGCCTGGCCAATGCAGTGAGACCGGGTTTCAAAGAAATGTTGCACTTCTTAGAACATTTGTCAATGACATTTCCTGCTCTGGAAGATGGCTTAGCAGGTAAGGTGTTTACTGCTAAACATGACAACATGAACCCAATTCCTGGGACCCACACAGTAGCAAGGGAGAACCAACTCCCCCAAACTGTCCTCTGATCTCCATATGCACACACATACACACACACACACACACACACACACACACATACACACAATTCCCCAGAACACAGAAAGCTTTCCCACATATAGTCACAAAAACATATTCATTAATAAGAAACCATAAATTGAATAGATGTGAAAAATAAGAAAATGTTAAGTCAAACCATAGCCCTAAGTCAAGTAAACTGTCATAAGAAAAAGTCAGGAAAAATGGCAGGTAAGCTATCCTTGAGCAAAGACTGCTGGGGCATGCCTGCAGTCTCAGCTACTCAGAAGGCTTAAGCAGGAAAATGACTTGAGTCCAGGAGCTCGAGGCCAGCCTGAGCATCACACTGTGGCCCCATCTCTGCAGAAACAGATGAACAGCAAGTACATTGCAAAAAATATGCATATATGCATATAGAAAATGAGTAAGAGTGTACACGATGACATCTTATTCCCTAGTGAGAATGTTAAGACTAATTTTCAGCTAGTTCATTCAAGTTTGTGTTGCAATCGTCTGTATAATGAATGGGAAGCAAAAAGCGGGAACAGGATGGGCTCTACAGATCCTGTCTCCCTAAACTAAACCACTCACGTGCTAAAATTCACGGTTGACTTTTCTACTGTAAGCAAACTCCACCTCTCCAGACACAAACACTCAATAATTCAAAAGGACAAGCAAACAGGAGGGAAGCCAAGGAATGGTTCTTACTCCAGGCCACACGTGTACAATCTCTGTCCGCACCACCGTATCCACAGGATCTTGATTCCCAAACCAGTACTGGCGGCTCCGATAGACCACCCCACAGTTAGGACACTCGATCACATACCTACAAGGAGGCAAGTCAGTAAGTCAGTCGTGGTACTCTGCCAAGTGCTGAGAAAACAAGCACAACAAAACCAACCAACCCTCTAGCGTGTTAGGAAAACTCACCCAGACCAGGCATACTTTGCCAGCCCCATCCAGGGAGAGTCAGTGGAGGCAGATGTTTTGGGCACCACGCTGACTTCCTTGCCTCTCTCATAGCAGGCCTGAAACACAGATTACTCTGTCAGCTTATTCTAGGTACTCTGGGCCCTATGACCTCCTCACACCCTCCCCCCCCCACAAAGCAGCACACCAGTTGAGGGGTACGGGCCTTGATTTAGCACCTCGGGAGGTTAATTTCCCTTAAGAAGCCAGTGCTCTCCATAAGAAGGAACTGTACACCAGTCTGGGACCCAGAACTATGCTCTAAATTCTATTCTTGTCACAGACAGGAAAAAACATCCATCTACAGTGGTTTCCTGAGAAGAAGCTCTGCTTCTCAGGCCCTTAACCCTGAGCTCAACAGGAGGACAGATAAGCTGAACTAGAGAAGAGGCTCCAGAAAGAGCGGTGAGCACTGCTGGGTCACCCCTTTCTCATCTGACCAGTGCAGGGGTTTCTAGGATTTCCCTGTTGGAGTGAGAAGAGGCTCAGCGGACTCACCTTGCAGGTATAGACACGGTTGTCATACTGGTGTGAGTACCTACAGCGGCTCTTAGCTTCATGGGGCACCCCTTCCTTGCCGTGGTTCATGCTGTTCTTACATCCCGCCCTGAAGGAAGAAGCCAAACACAACAGTGAGAGAGAGGGCTAAGAGGATAGCATCACACAGAAGCGTCTGGCACTGAAACCAGCCCTGCTTCCTAAGCACACAGGGAGTGGCCTTGCTGATTTACACTCGATTATATCTCTAGCTTTTCACACAATGTTTGGAAGTCACTTGGCTCATAATCTCTTTCAATACATGGCAGAAGACAACTTTTGGTTCAGGATAAACACAGTCACATATCTGAGGTCTTAGAATGGCTTCTGGTGTAAACATCTGTAGCAATATCACAACCGAGAGCAAGCAACTATTTATTCTGAATAGGGAAATGGGGAAAAAGAAAAATCAACCTGGCTCCTCTGTAGAAATGGAAGAGCTAGAAGGCAAGAACTTGACTAGAGATGAAAGCTGAATAGGTCTTAAGAAATTAAAAAGACAAGAGAGATGTAAGGAAATGTTAGTTCAAATGAGAATAGTTTCGATTAGGTCCTTAGGACTGAATGCTCCCCAGTTGGAGCTAACAGTTTGGAAGGATTAGAGGTGTGGTGTAGCTGCTTGTATTCTAATGCTAATTGCACCCACCAAAACTGTTTGAGAGGGGGTAGCTTCTGGGAACCCACCCCCTGTTAATTCTGACTGATAAATAGAAATGCCAGCAGCCAATAGCTGGGGAGGAGAAACAGAGACGGGATTTGGGGTTCCCAGGCTTGGAACCTCAAGGAAGAAGAAAGGAAGGAGAGATGCCATACTTGAAGAGTGTGCAGGAGAGACAAGCAGAGCCGCCATGAAAGGGGCCAAGCGGACTCGGCCCAGAGGGCTGCTCAACTGGGTCAAGAGCATCGATGACGGAACACAGAAATTAGTTACTCGGAATTATCAGTGAGAGGCAGAGTCTAGCAGCATGGAGGTTAGACAGGTGCCCACATATTGTGCTGCCTAAGACACATTGAAATATAAAGTCTGTGTGTGTCTTTCATTCAAGAACAAACCACTGAAGCAGGCACCCAACACCAGGATTTACTGAAATATTAGTACTATAGGGTGGCCTTGCTGGAGCAGGTGGGGCTTTGAGGTTTTAAAAACTCAGACCATTCCAGGTTCATATTCTCATCCCCATTCCAGCCCCTCTGCCTTATACATGTGACTCAAGATGTAAGCTCTCAGCTACTGCTCCTGCACCATGCCTGCCTGCCTGTGCCAAGCTCCCCACCATGGCCAAGGACTCCATTTAATTCTAAGGAATTAAATGCTTTTTTTACACGTAGCCTTGGGCATAATGTCTTTTCATAGCAACAGAAAAGCAACTAAGACAGTCAAGTTAAACCATATGGTTGCCAGACTGTAAAATTAAAAAGCTAGCCCCAAATCGGCCATGTATGCAGGGAAAGCTTAATGCTGAACCACAGAAACCTTCAAGTGAACGAACAGCCAGCTCTGCCGTGCTGACAAGGCAGAAACAGAGATCAGCACTTTCGAGTTTCCCTGTAGTAACAGAAAGTTCTGGAAACCCTGCAGATGCTCCGAATGAAAGGTGATGGCCCAACAGTGCTTAACCCTCTCGTGCTGGACTCAGGCCGACCGAACAAAAGGACCCCACCCCAGCAAGTAAGACTTGTTCTCTCTTCACAAGTGGGACTCTGCAAAACATGGCCTTGCCCTCTACTGCACACTGAGGACCTGGTCACCCAGGTCGGAAATGGTTCATGAAAAGCAGGTTCAGGTCTCCTCCTGTAACGGGGGCCCTGATATGACAAGACAATTCAGGGATGAAGGGAATTCAGAGTTGTGTCTACAGGACAAGGAGATTGTAACGTGGCTCGCCATAGTGTTTAAACTCATGCGATCCATCAGGCAAGTAATAAGTAAGACTGTGACTTAATTGCCCTCAACAGCTTAAAGTGACAGAGCAATCCTCAAGGTAAGGACCTACAGGCAGTGTCACCCTCACCTGGGAATTACCAAACCCACCAGGTCTCCAGTCCTCTGCAGATCTACTAAATCTGAAATGGGACTAAGTAACCTGCTTAGCACACTCTGAATTCCTCTGATTCATTCTAAAATGTGTGAGTCACTGCTCTAACCCCTCTGTGGCCAAGTGGGTTCCACAGACCAGCAGCACCGCAGCACCCTAATACCCTCTCAAGGCGTATGTATCTCAGGCCCCCTCCAGACCTACTACTGATCCAGAGCCTGGATTTTCATGACTAAAGGTGCTACAGGTTAAAGATGGAGAACTATTCTAACCCAGTACTCTCAGCTTCAGGTATACTTGTGAATACCTCCAGAGCCTTATAAATCACTACCGCCAAGGGCACAGCCCAGATCACCAGGGAAAACCCCTGGATGTGGGGCCTTGGCTTCAATTCTGAATGTTCCTTAGAAAATTCTGTGTTCTCAGGGTTTGTCCTTATAAAGAAAAATAATCCCCTAGGGTTAGCGACTATCACAAAATTCTGTCCATAGCTGGGAATGAGTGTGGGGACCCTCGAGTGTGACCTGAATAAGTACAGTCAGATGAAAACAAACAAAGAAATAGTTGTCGAAGAAACAGACACAGGCAGGCAACCCGGTCTTCCGCCATGAAAACCGGCTACTCCAGAGGCCAATCAATTCACATCTACACCAGCTTCATGGCAGGAGACTCGGTTCCCTGCCTTGTCTATTTCTTCGACAACTATTTCATTATGGGTCCAGAATCAAACTCAGGTCATCAGGCTCAGCAGCAGGAACCTTTACTCGCTGAGCCATCTTGCTGGCCCAAGCCCGCTCAGATTCTATAACTTAACTAGCAATGAGATAACTAAGCTACACACCCAAGTCAGAAAGAAGCCACCCTCTCAGCCTCCGCTTCCAAGCTGGAGGACAGGCATGGCAGCTCTCACTTACCCACAGCTGAGGCAGAGCGAGGAGCAGGTGAAGTACTCGTCTGGGAAAAATGAACTGTGCGCCATCTGGTCATCGGGGATCTCACCGCTGAAGCGGTCACTTAGTGCCTGCCAAAGAGGTAAGGTGATCTGTGAAGGCCCTCGGGCTGCCTGGGCTCCAGCTTCCCCTCACCTGCCTTTCTAGGATGGCCCACTCACTCCTGCAAATACCACAGTAGAGGAGGGCGCCCCACACATAAACTCCTGACTTTGCTCCTTGACCCCAACCTGCACCAACTCTCACCACAGGAAGCTAAGCCTTGGAGAAAGCAGCCACACTGCCCAGGAGAGCCACACTGCTTTTCCCTTAACTGGCTTAGAAATAACAAGTTTCTCTCCCATGTGCTGCATTTTATTCAATATGGACTGTCATCTTCATCATACATATTGACTGATGTTCATGTCCTTTGGAAAAGAACTCAGACTCAAGGGTAGGAACCAAGACACAAGCTGGCAGTGTCCTAGGCTTCCTTCCTCTTTCTAAGCACTGGCTCCCCGTGAATGCTACCCAGCTACAAAACTATCTCAACATAGAAAAAAAGTCATCTGTACAACACACACTTTAAAAAAAAAAAGCATTTCCCAGTCACTTATCGACTCTATTAACCTAAAAGTCAGCAGAGGCCAAAGCAAGCACTGAGCTGAGGAGCCTGAGGAGCAGAGAGACTCTCATATGCAGAGTGCTTCTGTTTCAAACCCAGACTCCACTATCTGAAGGATTCTTCAGCCTAACGATACAAATCCTAACAGGCTTCTCAGGCTTTAGACCCTGCAGTGTCTTCTGATGGAGTGACTAACCAGCATTCCAAGTCGGATGCAGCCACACACTATACAGGGAAGAAAAGGGAAAATAGTTGAAAACAGAAGCATATGGTGTTATTCCTTCCATGAGAGAACAGGAGAAACGCTGGGCCAAGAGCAAGAAGGCAGATGAGTGGAACTTTGGTGGTGGTGTTTCTGAGACAGGTACCTGTGTAGCCAAGGCTGTCCTTGAACTGACACTCCTGCCTCCATCTTCCTAGTGCTGGGATTATATGTAGGAGTCACTAGACCTGGACCCAAAAAATTGTTTACACTAGGACAAAAAGCCAGCACCCTTCATGGCCTCTGCATCAGCTCCTGCTGCAGGTTCCTGCCCTGACTTCCTCCAGTGATGATGGACTGACTGATCTGCAAGTGTAAGCCAGATAAACATTTGCTTCGCCTACTTACTTTTGTCATGGTGTTTCATAGCAGAAATCCTAAGACAGGCTGTGTGTCTCAAGCATGGCTGGCATAACTAACTTTGAGGATAATGGTGGGAAAGTAGGGCATCGACTTCCTATAAGTCACCAAAAAATTTGGTAGGTTATTTTTATATTTTAAAAACCAAAGATGATAATAGGGTAAAACTTTGTTGTCAACTTAACTACATCTGGAATTAATTCAACCAAGCAGCTGGGCACACCTGTGAGGGATTCCTGTAGGTTGGATTATTTGAGTTGGAAGACCCACCCTAAATCTAGGCCACACCCACTGCTGGCTGCCCACATAAAAGAAGAGGGGAGCTTCTGCTTTTGTCCGCCTGCCCTCACTCTCACTGTCTCTCCTGTCCCTGAGCGGTTCCTTCCCCGGAGTTAGAACCTACTACTTCAGGACTCCAATGTGGACTGTAAACCGCCAGCTCTGTAGAGCTTCCCTGGGACTCTAGCACCAGACTGGGATCAGTTTTATAAAAAACTACTGGATCTCTGGCCTATTCCTCAGTTGAGAGCAATTGCTGGACTACTAGGAATTCAGCCTAGAAACCATTCTAATAAGTCTCTGTGTGTACACATGTGTGTACATATATACGATCACTCTATCACCTCTGTCTTTTAAAGGCCCTGATACAAAAAAAATAAATGGAAAATTTGCTTTAAAACCCAAGGCCTGGCAAGTCCTTCACTTCAGTGTGTAGTGGATAGTATACTGTGTGTTTCCTTTGCTTTAGAATGGGCTATCCATCTCTGTACCAAATAAATCTTCATTAGATTGCACAATAAACACTGAGCATCAAAGGAGCCCAGCCACGTGAAACACGGGGCACATTAGCTGCTGTGGCTAGCACCTTGTTACTGGCTTAGATGCTCAGATGGCTTTCCTTTTTTCCGAAGGCATCCTCTCTGCCTAAACAGACAGTGCATAGGACCTGAGAACCTTTCTCAGGCTGTATGCTGATAATCCCAGCACTGAAGAGGTGCAGGCAGGGGACCAGAAAGTTAAGGTGATCCTTGTTTAAGGCCAGCCTGGGTTAATGAGACCCCAACTCAAACAAAACAATGGAAAAGAGCCTCTCTCTGTATTGGTCTTCATGTTTGCTAGCACCTGCAGGTGGACACTTACATGCAAAAAAAAAAAAAATGTTTATTAATCTAATGAAGTGTCACAGAGATACAACAGGGAGCCTGTGAAGGGACATGGAGTCTGCCCTACAGATGACAGCGGGGGAGCCAGAGAACAGCAATATTACAGCCTTGAAGGTTTACAACGGATAGGCCAAAGGCTAATTTAAATACCTGTCTTCTTATGTTCTGTGTCAGTCTCATGCATCCCAGGGTGGACTCAATATTACTATGTGGCCAACGCTCATCCAAACCCCTTGATCCCCCCACTTTCACCTCCAAGCTCTAGCATAAAGGATGCACTGTACTCTGGTAATACCTGTTTCCTTAAAGATAAACAGTGCCTGGCTACCATGCAATCACTATCTGGGTTGAACTTGTCACTTAACAATGCTGACGGGACACTTTATATCATCCCAAGTGGCTCAGTTCACTGCTCTGAAAGTTCCTTACAGACACCGGGCAGTGGCTACTCCTAGTGGTGCACTCCTTTAGTCCCATCCCTCCTGAGGCAGAGGCAAGTGGATCTGAGTCCAAGGCCAGCCAGGGCTATACAGAGAGACCCTGTCTGAAAACAACAACAAAACGACCATTTTAACATCTCTCTGAGCTTTTCCTGAGATAAGCTGTGGCTCGCCCCTCCCTCATGGCACTCATGCCTTCTCCCACCCCCCACCCAGACAGTCTAACTGCTGCCTTGTGTTGTCAGAGCAACAGTAACCTCTTATGAGGTCAGAGAGAACTCCTACACAAACAGCCCCATCCCTTTAAATACCGGGTAAGAGAACCAGCCTGCCACTTCTTTCCCAAGCCACAGGCTGACAATCATATATCCGGCCCTGGCCTGCTTAGAAACACCAAGCACATGGGAAGAGAAGAGTAACAAATCAAAGGTGGCATATCTTAGACACAGAATGGGAAAACCATCTTCCTCCACTGTGTTTCCTGGTAGACAGAACCTTCTACCTGACCCACTGGCTCAGCCAGTTCACAATTCCCAAGCCCAGGTCTGAGGATGTACAGGCAGGAGGTCCTAGGCCCATTCCCCAGGACTAAAAATAATTTCCAAACCTCACATCATGCCATAGTTCTTGGTCTCTCCTCCTCAGGTCTCAAGCTACAAGGGAAAGGCAGGGAAGGGCTTCTCTTGAGAGTGCCTGTGAAAGTATTTGAGGCAAAATTGGAGACCTGGTTGCCTGGAAACCAGATGATCTTGAACTTTAGTTGCCTTGGCAACAGTAGGGGCCTTTCTATTGTACCTTTAAGGTTCGCCCCAGTTATCAGGAGTTAGCAGTGGAAGGCCTGGTTCCAAATGGATAGATATTCTTCAATCAATGTTGCCACCCTCCAGCAATAACTTCATAAATATTTAACAGATGCTTCCTAATTTGATGGAATTGGAAAGTCAGAGATTTCTGCATTTAAGGATCGGAGGCTAAGGAAGGTATCACATGACACCTACATGGCTTCAACCTGAAAATGCATCTCCTGATTATTCAGAACTTAAGTACAGATATCCACAGTTACCAATTTTCCGTTCTCCTTGCATCAGATATTGATTCTATCTGTGAAAGCATGTTCACAGGTTTCTAGGCTGGTGCTACTGTGAACCTTATGGGAAGGAGTGCTTATCCCAACTAAGAGCTATAGTGGGGACTGGAGAACAGTGTCCAGATGACAGGGAAAGTGGTCCTCTCAACAGGTAACCATTTTCAGGCACAAATGGGCAAGCCACTAGTAGCCCAGACATCACCAACATGTTCAAGTTGCAGCCAGTGTATACTCCCCATGGTTTCATCCCTTCTCATAAATCTCATTTCCAAAGCTGATCTTCCCATTCAATAATGAATATGAGTGAATGAAGAAGTGAGGGCACTTGCCTATTATGTGCTAGGTCATGGCTTCAATCCCTAAGACCAAAACCAAAGAGATCAAGGGAGTAAGGCCAGGCACGGTAGCATATGCCTTCACTTACAGCAGAAGCAGAAAGATCTCTGGATTATTTGAGGCTAGCCTAGTCTACAGAACAAGTTCCAGACCAGCCAGGGTTACATAGTGAGACCCTGTCTGTCTTAGTCAATGTTCTACTACTGTGAAGAGACACCATGACCAAGGCAACTTTTATAAAGACAACATTTTGGGCTGGCGAGAAGGTTCAGTGGGTAAGAGCACTGACTGCTCTTCTGAAGGTCCTGAGTTCAAATCCCAGCAACCACATGGTGACTCACAACCACCCGTGATGAGATCTGACTCCTTCTTCTGGTGTGTCTGAAGACAGCTACAGTGTACTTACTAATAATAATGAATAAATCTTTGGGCCTGAGTGAGCAGGGACTGAGCAAAGGAGTTGACCTGAGCGAGTGGGGCGACCAGAGCAACTGGAGCAAGCAGAGATCCTAAAAATTCAATTCCCAACAACCATATGAAGGCTCACAACTAGCTGTACATGTACTAATATACATAAAATAAGTAAATAAATCTTTAAAAATAAATAAAGACAACATTTAATTGGGGTTGGCTTACACATTCAGAGGTTTAGTCCTCTGAAGGCAGGAATCATGGCAGCACTTGATGCTGAAGTAGCTAAGAGTTCTACATCTGGATCCACAGGCAGCAGGAAGAGTGCTAGTGGCCTTGGCTTCAGCGTTTGAAACCCCAAAGCCCAGCCCCAATGACATACTTAGTCCACAGGCCCCATGTCCTAATCCTTGTGAAGTGGTGCCACTCCCTAATGACCAAGCATCCAAATATAGGAGTCTGTGGGGCCACTCTTAACCAAGTCACCACACTGTTTCAAAAAGGGAAGTGGAGGAAGGCCGGGCATGGTGGCGCACGCCTTTAATCCCAGCACTTGAGAGGCAGAGGCAGGTGGATTTCTGAGTTCAAGGCCAGCCTGGTCTACAGAGTGAGTTCCAGGACAGCCAGGGCTACGCAGAGAAACCCTGTCTTGAAGAAAACAAAAGGAGGAGGAGGAAGCAGAGGAAGGTTGTGGAGCACATCTTTAATTCCAGCACTTGGGAGGCAGAGGCAGGTGGATCACTGGGTTTTGTTTTTCTTAAATAAATGTTCATATATCCCAGGCTGGCCTCAAGCTCACTATGTAGCTGAGACTAGCTATGAACTTGTATCTTCCTGCCTCTACCTTCCAAGTGCTGTGACTGTGGGCATGTGTACTACCATGCCTAGCTCCCCAACTTGTAAGCTTTCTCTTTGTGACTTTTTTCTTTTTTAACGCTTCTATAGACAAGAGTCTCAATCTGTAGCCTAGGCTGGCCCGGAATTCACCATGTAGACCAAACTGGCCTTCAGTTTACAGTGATGCTCCTGCCTCTGCCTCCAGGGTACTGTAATTACTTGGATACACAACCAAACCAAGATGTTTTTCAAAGAAGCAAGGAAACTTTATTTCCAGCAAAGCTAAAGAACTGGTCCCAGTACTACAGGAGAACAGTGGTGCTCAAAATGGAGATTCTCAAAGGCTCGTGTTAAGTTGTAAAATTTTATTTATCTAGAGATGTGTGTTTATAAGGAGAGATGCACATGCCACAGCATGTTTGCAGATCAGGGCAGACTGCAGGACCTAGCTCTGTCCTTCTACTATGTGAACGAATCCTGCCTGGCTTGACAGTCAGCACCCTTACTAGCTAAGCTATCTTATTAACTTATGAACTTCACTATCAACCCACAGATGACTTATTTCTACAAATGAATTTGCAAAAAAAAAAAAAAACCCTCAAAAACAGCTTAAGGGACAGAATTCACAATTTATGCAACTTAGCCAGGTATAGTGGTGTACACCTGTCATCATAGTACTGAGTGGGTGTAGGGATCAAGCCAGGAAGATGGACTAGACTGGACTACAGAGGAAGACCTTTAAAACAAAAACTCCAAAACTGTGAATTCACTTATTGTGTAGACTGTGCACCAGCACACCAAGCATATGAACATATACTGGAGTATTTACGCCAGGACCCACCTAGCTTTATGGCAACGCCTAAATCTTCTGTCCCATCCTTCCCAGGTCCACATGTCCATCCTCTGAGCCACTGGGCATCCTCAGCAGAGCTACAATCTCCTGGTCAGTGCTCCTCTAGCCTCTCTGCAAGAGCTTAAACACTTTCACTGCCTTGAGACTCTGTTCCCTTCCTACTGCCCGGGGCCTGAAAGCATTCGACAGTGTTGAAAAGAAGTGGTTTACTCAAAGAATGAGCTGATGAGTTTAGGACAAAGAACAGTGAATTAAGTATATAAAATGAAAATAAAAGATTGTATTGACGTCAAAGCCTTGATGGAAAAAGAACAGAAAAAAAAAAATCCAAAACATTTAAATAGGATTACATATGCAACTATTTGAAACTGCATGAATCATTGTGAAAATATAAATATACAAAACTGGCTAGTAGTGGTGCATGATATTAATCCCAATACTCGGGAGGAGGCAGAGGCAGGTGGATCTCTGAATTTGAGGCCAGCCTGGTCTACAGAGCCTGTTCCAGCCAGGACTACCTTGTCTTGAAAACAAAACAAAACAAAGTATATATGTACATATATATATACTGCAAGGTATATTGGTGAATACCTGTGATCTAGCATTTGGAAGGTGGAGGCAGGACCACCAGAGGTTCCAGGCCAGGGGTGCCTACATAGAGAGTTCAAGACTAGTCTGAGTTCTACATGAGACTCAAGAAACATCAGCAAAAAAAGTCACATATACATGAACCCACTCTCCTTTTTTTAAAAAAAACAAAAGTGGAACATAAGAGAGAGATACCATCTCACTCTGTAGCCTAGGCTAGAACTTACAGAACTTTCTAGGTAGCCCAAGCTGGCCTCAAACCATAGTGATTCCAGCCTTCTGAGTATTGGAGTGATAGGCAGGCACAACACATAGTTTTCCAATAATATCCTACCTAGTAATTGTCTATGAGGACATTTAGGATGAAATATTGTAGTTATCAACGGGTTTACAGGAAGAGTCACAAATTTACTTCTATAATGACAATAAGATATGTGTCTCTTTTCGTTTTGATTTTTCATTTCAACTCTGTATCTTTACTGGTACACACCTGCTGTCCAGAAGTGTTAGTGGTGGGCTGAGAATGTGGCTCTCACTAGGAAGTTCCTTGCCTACAACCCCAGCAACGCCAAAACCACAAAGTAAAACTACAGAGGTGTTTGTCCTGGCTACCCTAGGCGGGGACTGTGATGGCCCCTCTCAATCTCAGTCACTGTGGGTGTGCTAACATTGTCTATACTTCATACATAATCCTAACCTCTCAAAAGGGTGTGAATTTAGAAAAACTGTTCACTGAGTGCTATCTTTTTTTTTTTTTTTTAAATTTTTTTTTTGAGACAGGGTTTCTCTGCATAGCCCTGGCTGTCCTGGAACTCACTTTGTAGAGCAGGCTGGCCTCGAACTCAGAAATCCACCTGCCTCCGCCTCCTGAGTGCTGGAATTAAAGGCGTGCACCACTACCGCCCGGCTTTTTTTTTTTTTTTTTAATGTGAGCACAGTCTTAAAAGCAGAATTCTTTCATGTGTAATAACTGTGTGAGTGTGCTTATGGACATGGAAATCACAGGACATGTGGCAACTGGGTCTCTCAATCTACCATATGGGTCCAGGGCTCAAATTCAAGTTGTTAGGCTTGGTGCTCTGCAAACACCTCTACCCACTGAACCCCTGGCTGCCTCTGCATTTATATTTCCATGGTAGTATCAAGGAGTTGTAAGTTTCCCTAGGGAAAATGTCCTACCTTTAGTAAATGCAGGGAGTGTTCTGATCAGTGCATACAGCATAAGACATAAATTTCGTCAAGACTCAACCATACTGTTTGTAAGCAGAAGAAGGCTTGTTCTTTTGAGATATGGTCTCACTATGAACACACATATTGCTACACCCACTTCAGTGAAGTCTGCTTGACAGGCCGAGAGGCCTGAAGGCATTCACGAGGCAGAGTTTCAAGGAACCTTGGCATTCTCATAGCCCATATACTCAAACCCTCAAACCCTGCATTAGTATGGTGTATGCTTTCTTTCAGTATTGTTTTATTATAAGTGCCTTTAAAGATTGAATGCTGACATAGGTAAGCCTCCACCAGTGTTCCAACGTTCTAGAAAATCCTTGAAGCCTAAGAGCTTGGAATTCAGTAGGAATTTAGTGAGAAGGTTACCTATTCAGTACCATCCAAATTTACTTCTAGTAGAGACAGTGAAACTAATTAAGCATTACAAAGAACAGAGCAAGAATAGGTCAGGGCTAGCCTGCAGAGCGATTACTTAGGACCAAGTGACCCAAAGCTGCCTTCCAGCCTCCAGGGGCACCTGAGCCCACAATCATAAGCATATGCATAATTAAAAATTAAGCCGGCGTGGTGGCACACGCCTTTAATCCCAGCACTTGGGAGGTAGAAGCAGGTGGGCCTCTGAATCCAAGGACAGCCTCGTCTACAGAATGAGTTCCAGGACAGCAGGACAGCAAGGGTTACACAGAGAAACCCTGTCTCAAATCCAAAAAAAGAAAGCTTAAAACCAAATGCTAAGTATGATGGCCCATGCCTTTAGTCCCAGCACTTGGGAAGCAGAAGCAGGCAGATCTCTGTAGATTCAAGGCCAGCCTAAACTACCTAATGAATTCCAAAACAGCCAGAGACACAAAGACCCTGTCCCAAAAATGGGGAGGGGGGGGAGCCTCTGAAGCTTAAAGTACCTACTGCTGTTCTTTCAGAGGACCCAGGTTTGATTCTTAGCACCCATTAGTTATAGCGACTCACAACCACCTATAAAGCCAGTCTCCCTCTTCTGGCCGCCACAGCACCAGGTATGTACATGGTTTACACACATACATGCAGGTAAAACACACATATACATAAACTTAAAAATTTTTTTAAAAAGGGGGGGGCACCAGAAGACCCTGCCTAAAGGATTCTACAGAGCTGCCATGGTTGGGAAGCCGGGGTCTGACTTGGGTGTCAGCTCTGTCTTACAAAGCAGCAAGCAGCCTCCATCAGAACATGCTATAGATGGATAGTCAGGGACTTTACTACAGGATTTCATTTAATTGTGTAGCAAAACAGCAATTGATGCTACTGCTGGCATGGATCTACAATATGCTGGCTTAAAGGAAAATGATAGGTTTTTGTTTTGTTTTGTTTTTTAAGACAGGGTCTCACTCTGTACCTCTGGCTAGCCTGGAACTCACTATGGAGACTAAGATGGCCTTGAACTCACTGATCTGTCTCCACAGTGCTGAAATTAAAGGCATGTGCCATCATACCCAGTGAAAATAATCCTCAAAGATGTGTTTCCCAAATGTCAGCCCAATACCATGTATGTCATGTATGTAGGTGACACACTGAATGACATCCAATTCCACAGCAGGAATCATTTCCTTTGCAATTTCTTCCCCACTGTTTCAGAATCTGCTCTGAAGAAACCTTCTGTAAAGATCCCCCTATACTCCTGTCTCATAAATCCCAATTGTCCTCAGACTTGATCAGCAGCAGCTGAAATGTCCTTGAACTTCTGATGGTCCCATCTCCACTTCCCCTGTGTCCAGATTACAGGCATGGACCACCATGTCCCATTGATGTGGTCCAGGGGAGCCAACCTACATCAGGAGCAGTCTACCAACTGAGCTACAAACTGCTCTCCCTTTATCAACTGTCTGTGGACTCAAGTTTCCTTTCTACCAAAGAGCCTGACAAGATGAAGGTGTAGGCCGTGCGCATCCTCCACTCACACACGCCCTCTGTCCCGACCTGCTGCAGCCCAGGCTTCCGAGCACCAGCCTAGTACTGGAGACTGATGAGAACCCAGGCAGGGCAGGAGCCAACTGACCTTCAGGGCTTTGAAGATGACCCCTGGGTGCCGGGGAGACCTGGTGGTGTTGTTCTCTAGTAGCTGTTCCAGAGCACGCCGAAGCCCAGAGAAGTCTGTGGGCGGATTGTACGTCCTCGTTCCCTTGTAGTGAATGGAGCTAAAGGCTTCGGGGAAGCGGCCCAGCTTCCTGAAGCGGTCCTGGATGAGCTTCTCGGGCGCCTCGGAGGGGTGATCTGTACGAGCAGAAAGGCACGTGGACAGTGAGTGCCTTTTCTGAGAACTACAGTTACCTCCCTTTCACTGTAAAAGTAAGATATATTTTAACTCTACCTAGTAAGGCACAACTACTATATGATTAGAATTACTGCACTTGCTTGGGCTTTGTCTAAAAAGGAGCGAGGAGAAGGGATGGGCGTCTCACGAGCAGGGGCTGATTACATGGCTGTGTGACTGCACGTTTGCCTTACACACTGTGATATAATGGGCACTAGTCTGCATGTATATCATAGAAGAATCTTGAAAAGGATTTACTGGAAGAAAAAGGGAGACACATCAACACAAAAGGAAAGACAAACAGGGCCTGTGTCGTCTTCCTCCCACATGTCCACATTTTCTGTGACATCGCCCTTCCCCACACGTTGCTTTGTAGTCACTTGTTACACTATATACTGAAGAGGCACCTTATTCTTTTTAAGAGCTATACAGTTCCCCAGCCTGTGGATACATTTAACCAGTTGTCTACCAGGGAGTGAGCAATTCACAATTTAGACTCTGAGAACTCTGCTCTTACATGATGAAGATGCAAAGCTGTGGCAAACTAGCAAGATGGAGGGCGTGGCTTGTGTACAGGCTCAGCACCTGTCCAGCAGCCAGAGGATGGGCAGAGTCAGTGTACCGGTTAGAGGTAAAGGTTTGGTACTTAGATTAACTTCCTTTAATGCTGTAAGAAAAGCATTCAAACATTAAAGATATATTAGTTCAGATTCTAGGAGACAGTCATTAAACAGCAGCCATCATAATTCTGGACTTACTCCTTACCCTCAGCTCCTGCTGAGATTTGATATTAGTAGTGGGAGGCATTAGTCCCTGCCTTCTCCAACCCAGGAACCTTCTCTTCCTCCCTCCCAATGTGTCTGCACTGTCTTCCCTTGGGCATGTAATTACTGCTCTCAAGTGACTTTAGTCTGCTCATCTACATAACAAAGTCCAGGCAGGCAGGATAAATTAATTATCCTAAGTCAGAAAAGATTTCAACACTGTCTTCTTCTTTTTTTTTTTTTTTTTTTTTTTTTTTTGGTTTTTTCGAGACAGGGTTTCTCTGTATCGCCCTGGCTGTCCTGGAACTCACTTTGTAGACCAGGCTGGCCTCGAACTCAGAAATCCACCTGCCTCTGCCTCCCGAGTGCTGGGATCAAAGGCGTGCGCCACCACGCCCGGCTTGTCTTGCTCTATCTTAAGACTTCAAGAAGCCCTGTTGATCCAGAAAAGGCTCCAGATGTCAGAATTGGAAGACGGTAGTTCCAGTCCCTATTCTGCTAGGACCTTCTTGGTTACATATTGCCAGCAGTTCTCTGAGCTGTCCGTTGGGGCTGCTACACACAACATTGTACATAGCACAGAGTAAAAAGATAGCTTCTAGGGGCTGGTTACTTCAAAAGCCTGAACTGATAATTAAACCTTGCCCCTAAGGCTGTAAAGACCCAGAATGACTTAGAAGGACTGAACACACAGGAAAGTTCCAGAGTCAACATTTCTTGTCTCCTCATAGCCATTTCTTGCTTAGTCTCTGGAAGGTCAGGACTCACTGGAACCACCACAAAAAACAACTGGCTCCAGGTCCTTCCAAACAACCGCCCCTGGGACTGGAGAGATGGCTCAGCGGTTAATAGCATTCATTAATTGCTCTTCCAAAAGTCCTGAGTTCAATTCCCAGCAACCACATGGTGGCTCACAACCACCCGTGATGAGATCTGACGCCCTCTTCTGGTGTGTCTGAAGACAGCTACAGTGTACTCACATATAATAAATCAATAAATCTTAAAACAAACAAACAACTGCCCCTCTTACCAATATTGTCATGACTTAGTCGGCCCCCGCCATCTCCCCCACCCCCTGCCACCCGTCATCTTCCTGACTACCAGGGAGATTCCCCAACTCCAGACATGCTCCTTTACTGCTCCTGGGATAGGGTTTGGGAAGGGGGATGTTCTGAAATACGGACCTGACATTATATAGGTCTCTGCCCAAAGATCCTTCAGAGAACTGATCCAAGGTCACCCATGGTCTGATCCTCCACTATCTCCAGCTCCCTCATAAACTAGCCATGCTTCAGACAGGCACAGCTCTTCATTCGTCCTTCCACACACATCTGTGCACATCTGGGCTCTTTAGGATGGATGCAGCAGTGAGTTAGGTAGGTAGGTAGTGTTTCTACCTTCATATCGTTTCCATTTTCATGGAAAACACAAAAAAATAAGGACACACAAGATGACTCCAGATGTGGGGAGTGTGGATAAGAGGAAGAGTGCAGAAAGGACACGGCCTAGGAGGTCAGGAAGGGTTTGGAAGAGATGTACAGTTAGTTGTGGGACAGAGGTGCAGACAGACAGAGCATATCCCAAAGTGGTAACACAGGAAAGATGCGATAGCCAGTAGGGAGCTGTATCCATGTGTGTACATGCAAATACATGAACATATACGCACATGTGTTTACACACGCATACACACACATACATTCAGATGTACACATGGGCAAGCACAAACACAGAGTGAGGAGAAGGTCAAGGGGGATAACTAATGGCCAGACACACTGACGGGTTAGACAAAACACCTTTAGGAGTTTAGATTAAACTTGATTTTATTTTTTTTAATTTCTGAGACAGGGTCTCAATGTTTCAGTCTGGTCTCAAACATTCAATCCTCCTGCCTCAATTTCCTGAGTGTCAGAATTATAGGCACACATGCTCAGATCCAGCTACTGAATTTACTCTTCTTGGCTTCCATTACATTTTGTTGTAACTGAAAGTAACCAGGAATATCACAAGCCAAGGTTCCTTAATTATAAATGAAGCTTTTATTTCAAGAGCCCTCTAGAAGACAGAGAATGCATCCCAAAGGCTGACCCTGAAGTTTGGGGATCTACTGCCAGTCCCTGCATACAGGCGCTCCTGAGAAGGAAACTGCCCGGGGCTTGCTCCTCCCAGAACGTGCTTTCCCGGCTCTGCTGCCTATCCCAGGTTCAACTTTCGGACACTGCTTGCTCCTTCCTAGGATGTGTGGTCCCACTCCCCATTCCCACAGCTCCAATGCCTACATTGCTACAGAACAAGACTACTGGACGGTCTTTCCAAGTAGACTAAGGGGAGAGGTTTTTAGTTCTACACCTCTCTGCTGGGCACATGACATGGGTATTTTCCTGACTGAATATACAGTTAGATGTGAACAGTGTAACTGTTTTAAAAGGCAGACCACCACACCACATCTAAAAACTCTAATGTTTTTAGATATATAATGTTATATGTTGCACCTGATAGTCCCACTCCGTATTTCTCAAGGGAAACAGAAACAGTAAACCAGCTTACAGATGCACTCAGCACGCACACCTCCACAGGCTCCACACTCTCCTGGACACTGACGTAAGTCATGCTCCTGAGGCCGACTCCTCCACTGAGACCTCTCCGGCTGTTTCTGTTCTGTTTTTTTCGTTTGTATTTTGAGAGGACCTCACTGTGTAGACCAGGATGGCCTCAGACTGGGGCTGGGCTTCCAGCATGCGAGGTATCTGCTTGCTTACTTGCTTGTTTCTTTCCTTCCTTCCTTTTTCTTTTTTTAAAGATTTATTTATGCCAGGCAGTGGCAGCATAATCCCAGCACTTGGGAGGCAGAGGCAGGGGCAGGGGCAGGCAGATTTCTGAGTTCAAGGCCAGCCTGGTCTACAGAGTGAGTTCCAGGACAGCCAGGGCTACACAGAGAAACCGTATCTCAAAAAAAAAAAAAAAAAGAAAAGAAAGAAAGAAACAGAGAAGGCCGGGTGTGGTGGTGTACGCCTTTAATCCCAGCACTCAGGAGGCAGGGGCAGGTGGATTTCTGAGTTCAAGGCCAGCCTGGTCTACAAAGTGAGTTCCAGGACAGCCAGAGCTATACAGAGAAACCCTGCCTCAAAAAACCAAAAAAAAAAAAGTAGAAAAAAGAAAGAAAGAGAGAGAGATTTATTTATCTTATGTATGTGCGTACACTATTGCTCTCTTCAGACACACCAGAGGAGGGCATCGGATTCCATTACAGATGGTGAGCCACCATGTGGTTGCTAGAAATTGAACCCAGGACCTCTGGAAAAAGAACAGTCAGTGCTCTTAACCACTGAGCCATCTCTCCAGCCCCGATCTGGTCTCTTTCACGCATTTACCCCGTCTCTAATGAATCATCTTCATCAGTATGCCATTGTTTTAATTATTGAAATATTTTGAAAGGGAAGCTCTTAGTAGCTCCACATAGAAGTCTTACTTCTCTACAGAACGCTTGGAAGGACGCATGCACCTCACTCACACCCTTCCAACAGTGCCAGTATGTCAGCTGTCTTTCTAGTTTTGTTGTTGTTGAGGATGTTTGAGATAAGAGTTCCATGTAGCCAGGCCGTGGTGGCACACACCTTTAATCCCAGCACTCGGAAGGCAGAGGCAGGCGGATTTCTGAGTTCCAGGCCAGCCTGGTCTCTACAAAGTGAGTTGCAGGACAGCCAGGCTATACAGACAAACCCTGTCTTGAAAAACAAAAACAAAAACAAAAACAAACAAAAAAAGAGTTCCGTGTAGCCTATGCTGGCCCCTGACCCAGAGCTAAGGATGGTCTCTATTTCTTGAATCGTAGGCCTAATGGCATACACCATTACACCTGCCTTTCTTTTGTTTCAGTGTGCCACCACAGTCTTACTATATAGCCCAGGTTAGCCTCAAATTCACAATCCTCCTTCCTCAGCTTCTCAAATATTCAAATTACAGGCATAATCACTCTGCCTGGCTCTTCTAGTCTCTCTTGAGCCCTCTCTGAAGTGTGCACCATCAGCAGCCCACAGAAAGACCCCACCCCGATCTCCCAGGACCTTTAGTCTACAGCACCTGTTCATTATTGCAACCTTCTTGGAACATTTCAGTCTTGCCTGGATACAAGTTTTTCTAGGCATCACCATCACCATACTGCACCCCAGAGGCCACCTCCTTGTGCATTAAAAAGCCAGTCTATGACACACCACTGTCTACTCACCAGAACCCAGAAGCTGAGTGTGCACAGTCTCATGGAAAATAATAACTGCAGGGCCCAGGGTGGATAAGGGGACATCCAGGCCACAGCGTGCAGTGGTGGCCTTGAGCTCCTTGGTGAAGTGCTTCAGGTAAGCTTCCGAGGCATCCCCAAGGAATTTGAAGAGGTCATTATGCAGCCGATCTGCATGAGTTCGATAGATGACCAAGTCTGAGATGGCCAGGACCTTCAGCAGCAGCCGTGTCCTCTGGCTCAGATTCACGGTGGCCCCCAAGAGTCCTTCTGTGTCTATCACTGCTACCTTATGGACTGGGTCATAGGCTGCCCACACTCCCACTGTGCAGGACTCCTGAGCAGGGGAGGTTTTGAAGACTTCTCGGCCATAGAAGAAAGTGTGGTTGAGGGTATGAGACTTTCCATCACCAGTATTTCCAAAAATGGAAACCACCTTGAGATGCTGGTCAGGCTTACAGTCCAATTTCCTAATAAAGTCCTCTTCATTTGTTACCTTCAAAAAAAAAAAATCAAGACAATAAAATATAGAAACTGAAAAACTAACTCCTATAAGAAATATGACTGCTTCCCAGGAAAAAGACCTTTTCTGACTCTTCAAAATGGAAGGAAAAGGCAGTTCCAAGGCAAGTTCCACCTCAGCAATCGGCTCGCGGGACCCTCTGAAGCTTCAGTCAGGGAGAGAACTTAGTGGTTAGGAAAGCTAAAAATGGAGGATGAAGCAGTTTAATGATTTAAAGTTCTGGCTGCTCTTAGAGAGAACCTGAATTTGGTTCCCAGAACCCACACTGAGAGCCTCCTAACCCTGTGACTCTAGCTCCAGGGCATCAGATGCCATCTTATGGTTTCCACAGGTACCTGCATTCAAGTGCACATGCATACACAGCATCACACAGCTGAGAAACAAAAATTTAATAAAGAGCTCAAACCGTAAAGGCCTTAAAAGAAAGCATGCTATTCTTGGGTTAGCCAATAGTTTCTAAAAAGAAAGGGGTAAATGAGTAGCTTAAGACCTCGGTCTACAAAGCCACCAAGACAGTGAAAGATGAGCTGGAGGGATGGCTCAGTGATTAAGAGCACTAGCTGTGTTTACAGGATCCAGGTTCAGTTCTCGGGATCCATGCAACAGCTTACAGCAGTCTGTAACTCCACTTTCAGGGGCTCCTATACCTTCTCTGGCATCCATGGGCATCAGACATGCACGTGGTACATGGATGGACATGTGTATGTATGTATATTTGTGTATATATACATATATATATACACACACACATACATACACACACAGATAAGACACCCACATATAAAATAATTTTTAAAATGCAATAAAGAAAATTATAAAGCCAGGCGTGGTGGCACACACCTTTAATCCCAGCACTTGGGAGGCAGAGGCAGGCGAATTTCTGAGACCAGGCCAGCCTGGTCTACAAAGTGAGTTCCAGGACAGCCAGGGCTACACAGAGAAACCCTGTCTCAAAAAACCAAAAAAAAAAAAAAAAGTTTAGCTACATGCAAGACTCCCATGACTCAGAAATTCTATTTCTAGGTTTATATCCAGCAACTGAAAACAAATGTCCACATAAAACCTCTCCTTATATGAATATAAACAACAGCATTAGCCATACCAACCAAAAAGTCAAAATAGTCAAACACCCGTCGACTGGTGAATGCATGAGCAGACTGTGGTGCGTCCCACAATGGCTGTCATTTAACCATGAAGAAGGACGAGTCTTTTCCTAACCATTACTGCAATTCATAACTATCACGTCCACCTGTAAGTCATTTCTTACATGTGTCCTTATTTTGACCTGATTCTGTAGAACTTTCTGGGGTGTGTGTGTTGAATGTGGGTGTGTATCTGCGTTGGCACTCCATGGAGTCAGAGAGCCACCTCAGGTGTCAGTCTCTGCCACACCACGTTTCAGACAGCATCTGTCTCTCTGTTCTACATCCCTGCTTTACCAGGCTCACTAGCCTGAAGGCTTCCAGTGGGTCTCTGGTCCCTGCCTCCCATCTCAACACACAGCACAGAATGACAGATGCACACTACTGTGCGTGGATCTGAGGATTCAGACCCTTGCACTTGGGTAGCACATGCCTTACCAACTGCTCATTTGGCAAAACATATTCTTTCTTTCTTTGATTTTTCTCCTCTTTTTTTTTTTTTTTTTGAGACAGGGTCTAACTGTATGCCTCCTCCCAGAATGTTGGGATTAAAGGTGTGCACCACCACACTGATCTAAATTTTAAAGTTTTTTTTAATTATTATTTTATGTGTATGGGTGTTTTGCCTGTATGTCTATGCACTCTGTGTGTGTGTGTTTTTGCACGTGGCTCATGCTGCCCTTAGAGGCTAAAAGATGAAGTCACATCCCCTGAGTTGGAGCTAGAGGCAGTTGTGAGCCACCATGTGGGTGCTGGGAACTCTAGAGGAACAGCAAGTGCTCTTTAACCACTGGGCCACCTCTCCAGTCCTCCACCCCTTTGTTTTCTTAAAATACAATTTGTGTGTGTGTGTGTGTGTGTGTGTGTACATGAGTGCACTGGCACAATATGGAAGGCATGGTGTTTCTGTTGAAGGAGTTGGCTCTCTTTTTTCACTATGTGGGTCCCAGTGAGTTCCAGGACAGAGAGAAACCCTGCTTCAAAAAAACAAAAACAAAACAAAAAACCAAGGGAAAAAAAAGAAGCTCATCAGATCCAAGCACTTGCCACACAAGCCCAATGTACTTGAGTTAAACCCTGGTGGCGAGCAGGTGTGGTGGCATGGGCCTTTATCCCAGGGCTGGGAAGAGAGGCAAGTGAACCTCTCAGAGGCCAGCCTCATCTACATAGTTGAATTCCAGGGCAGCCAGGGCTACAATATAGTGAATCCCTGTCTCAAGAAACAAACCAACAAAAAAATCTTAAGTGACAAAGAACAGTCCGTTTGCACCTGCGTCACTCAGCCAGTCTGGTTCCAAGTTGCTAAGGTGGCCAGCAAGACACAAACAAAAGCCCCATAACTTCTCCTAGTAGGGAGTCAGCTAAGGTCAGGATAGCCGGCGGGAAGGACCATCTACGTGCCCCGACCAGAGGCAAGGAAGCCTAGGCCTTCAGGGTCTCCCCTGAAAATCAACCCAGAAGCAGCAACTGGTATCTACAACAGCCACTTAGGTACAGAATGAAGTGTTTCTAACTTAACGCTGTGCTCTCGAAATGACGCACATAATATACACATAAACTAGGGATGCTTACACACCCCTGTAATCCCAATACTCTAGAGGCAAGACAGCAGCAAAGGCAGCAGGCTCTTGAGTTCAAGGTCAGCAGAAGCTATGGAACAAAATATATCTCGAAAGAAAGAAAGAGAAAGAAGAAAAGAAAGCGAAGTTAACACACACACAAGTCTCTGTATGTCTGTGTATATGTATATGCGATAGAACTAACATCTGGAATATTACCTGGTATTTAGTATCCTAAGTCATACTAAACACATATGGTTTTTTGTTGGATATAGCCTCAGACCATGAGAAAGAACTCCAAAGCCTCGGCAGGATTGCCTTCTGGTGGTCTAAGAGCAAGCAGCAAGCGCTGGTGGCTTTTTTCTTATGCAAAGTAAGGACATATCCATTTGACCTCCACTGGCCCCACAAAGGCTAAATAAAAGAACAGATGAGGAAAACCTGCTGGCCAAACCTGAAGGCAAGCCTCGCCCTCCTTCCTGTCTTCCACATTCCTTTGCTCCCTGGTAACACTACTAAACAACTGTGGACAACTTTCCCTGAGCCAGAAAAGACTCAGTTGCCTTCATTTAGGTGGCTAGGAAAAGCAAAAGTCAAGAAGGGCGGTGGGGTGGGGAACAGGGGGTCCCTGGAGGGGAAACCAGGAAAGGGGATAACATTTGAAATGTAAATAAAGAAAATATCTAATAAAAATTAAAAAAAAAAAAAAAAAAAAAGCGGTCAGGGCACCAGAGGCTGAGGCTGGAGGATCAGGGCTACAGAGGCTGAGGCTGGAGGATCAGGGCACCAGAGGCTGAGGCTGGAGGATCAGGGCACCAGAGGCTGAGGCTGGAGGATCAGGGCTACAGAGGCTGAGGCTGGAGGATCAGGGCTACAGAGGCTGAGGCTGGAGGATCAGGGCTACAGAGGCTGAGGCTGGAGGATCAGGGCTACAGAGGCTGAGGCTGGAGGATCAGGGCACCAGAGGCTGAGGCTGGAGGATCAGGGCTACAGAGGCTGAGGCTGGAGGATCAGGGCTACAGAGGCTGAGGCTGGAGGATCAGGGCTACAGAGGCTGTGGCTGGAGGATCAGGGCTACAGAGGCTGAGGCTGGAGGATCAGGGCTACAGAGGCTGAGGCTGGAGGATCAGGGCTACAGAGGCTGAGGCTGGAGGATCAGGGCTACAGAGGCTGAGGCTGGAGGATCAGGGCACCAGAGGCTGAGGCTGGAGGATCAGGGCTACAGAGGCTGAGGCTGGAGGATCAGGGCTACAGAGGCTGAGGCTGGAGGATCAGGGCTACAGAGGCTGAGGCTGGAGGATCAGGGCTACAGAGGCTGTGGCTGGAGGATCAGGGCTACAGAGGCTGAGGCTGGAGGATCAGGGCTACAGAGGCTGAGGCTGGAGGATCAGGGCTACAGAGGCTGAGGCTGGAGGATCAGGGCTACAGAGGCTGAGGCTGGAGGATCAGGGCTACAGAGGCTGAGGCTGGAGGATCAGGGCTACAGAGGAGCTCTGGGTGAGCCATGACTGACTACCTGGTGAGACCACATCTCAAAAAGAAAAAGAGAGCTTCCCTTTGGTAAGGAAGGAAAGAAGGCTCTGGAAGGGCCATGGCCCCAGCTTCTCTCATCTGTCTGCTTGTACTCATCCACCCCATCTTCACCCCACTTCTGAGGTGAGCAGTCCTTGTCACCCCACCCAATTCTGACAGACTGAAATAGTCCTTGGTCCTGAAACAAAACAAAAGCAGGAGCAGTATCACCTTTGCTCCTCCTGGAGCCTGGACTCTTGAGACCTCAGGGAAGTCAGCAGCTCTCGGGTTCCACCCAGAGCTGAGCCACTGCTGGCTGGGCCTTGAAAGAGCTACTTCACTAGGAAGCCTCCGGGACATTAGATAACAACAGGCGGCCCAACCCAGTGGGGACAAGGAGGACAGCCTAAGATAAAAGTCCAGTCTAAGATAAATAGCAAAGGGCACAGCCCAGTGTGTGGCACACAGTGAGAACAGGAGCCATTAGTACTTAGAATCAGCCCACTGGGAAAACACCCAAGTGTGCTGCAAGACTAGGCTCCCTCCTGCCTGTCACCCAGACAGCAACTCAGCAGTGTGGCCAGAGGCAAGCCAGCTCCACCTAAAATCAAGTTCTCACCACACACTTCAAATAACGCCTTTCCTCTCCCACTAAACAAAAGAAGGCAATAACAAGAAGTGGTGGCACGTGTCTTGAATCCCAATACTTAGGAGGCAGAGGCAAGGGGGACCTCCATGAGTTATAGGCCAGCCAGGGGATACACAGTGAGACTCTGCCTCACAGAGGGTCAGGAGCCACACAAGATGGCTCAGTGGGTAAAGGCACTTGCTGCCAAGCCTGGTGAAGCTTGTCTCAAAAAAAAAACAAAAACAAAGAAATTAAACAAAAGTGCATTATTGCCAGACAGTAGTGGCACATGCCTTTAATCCCAGCACTCGGGAAACAGAGGTAGGCAGATCTCTGAGTTCCAGGCCAGCCAGAGCTACATAGAGAGACCCTTTCTCAAACAAAACAAAACAAAACAAAACAAAACAAAGCAACACATTATTAATAGTGGTGCTGCAGCTGACTCTTAGTAAAGTGACACCTAACAAATATTAGGCTGAAAGGAGCCCACAAGGGGGCTGGGAAGATGGCTCAGCAGTTCAGAGCATGTACTATTCTTCCACTCTGGCACCGCATCAGGAATGGAACCCAGTTCTGGGGGACCCAATGCCCCTAACCTACACTCACATGCATAGAGCCACACAGACACACAAACACAAGTTTTTTTAAAATATCAATCTTTCAGAAAGAAACCCAATAGTACCTCTATCTTACCCACTTCTCCCACTTTCCGACTTACTCAAAAAACTTAATTTGTGTAACATTCTAAGTATTTTGTAAAATGAATGAACAGTTCTCAAAGATCCCTATTTCTATTTGGAAATCAGATGATTTCCTGGGAGGAAGGCACCAGCCGGCCGCCTCTGATCCAAGTGGCAGCAGCAATGACTCCAAAGATCGCATCTTAGCACTCAGAATGGGTCAGGAAGCATGCACACACATGGACTTTCCCCCCAGCAACCCTGGGAAGGGAAAAGCAGCAATGGAAAGAGCCAATGAGCTGAGGAGAGAGGAGAGGAGTTACAGCCCAGCCAGACTCTAGAAGATAAGGTACAAAGGCACCAGGAAGCACTCTGAGTTGCTCAACATGGAGGCCCTTCCAGTCCTGGCCTCTAAGTAGATCAGATCTGCACCAACTATGATCAGACATCCCTCTCAAGTTTGCTACGCTGTTCCCAGTGCCAGCAACCCCAAACCATTCCTATCCCCAAGTAACACAAGGCACGATCCCGAGCTCCCCGACTCCATCACAACAGGAACCTCAGGATAAGTTCTACCCCAATCCAACAAGTGATGCGGTTATCATTTTCCTCTGAGACTCATAACTAATTTATATGGGCAGTTATCCTCAACACTGAGTTTCTATTAATGATTTGTATTTGTTGGTTTCTATTTCACTTCACTTTTTTATCTTTTTTGGCTGAGTTCAGAGGAAGAGAGCCAAAGAAACCAAGAGATTCTCTAATTACAACTGAGACCAGTACCCTAAAATACAAGTAGAGTTTTTCTATAGTCCAGGCATATGCTAAGTTCACCTTGTCCCATCACTAGCCTGATGCTGGCAAACAACACATGAACACCCCCAGTGCTACATTTTCTCTTCTTGTAGAGGAAGGCAAGAGGTAGAAAGTAAGGGATTTTTCCCTTGAGAAACCCCAAACTATTTCCATAGAATTCAAAAAAAAAACAGGACAGGCGAGTTGGCTTAGCAGTTAAAGAGCACTTACTGCTCTCCCAGAAGATCTGAGTTCCAGTCCCAATACCCACATCAGACAGTTCAAACCCTCCTATAACTCCAGCCCCAAGGAATCTGACATCTCCTGGCATCCACGGGCACCTGCACACGTATGGCATTCACTCACAGGCATGACTATATACCCATAAATAAAAAATATTAAATAAATTTATTTTTAAATTGGCCTGAAAAGATGATAGCTCAGCGGTTAAAAGCACTTCCAGGGGACTAGGATTCAATTCCCAGCACCAACCCACCTCCAAAAAAATCTGGCGCCCTCACACAGATCATACATACGCATGCGCAGGCAAAACGCCAATGCTCATAGAACTAAATAACTTTTTAAAAAATCTTTTTAAAAACCATGAGGAACTCAGCAGCAGAGCATGCATGAGGCCCTGGAGACTTCAACTCTCCCAAAGTAAAAGAATATCAGACAATGATATATGTTCACAGTCTAATTTTTATCTTGACTGAATAAAAAGGTCTAATTTGTATCCTTTCAAATATGCTGAGATGGATGTCAGGTTAAGAGCACTGGCTGTTCTTCCAGAAGACCCAGGTTCAATTCCTAACACCCACATAGTAGTTCAAAACTTCTTGTAACTCCAGTTCCAGGGGATCTGATGCCCTCACACTGACATTCATGCAAACAAAACACCAATATACATAAAATAAAAAGAAATGAATCAAATAGGGCTTTACTAAAATGATGTAAAACACATCAGTAGTCTAGTCTTAAAGAAGTCCCAACAAAGGTTCCGTTCCTCTGGATGACGAGCTGTTCTAGACAGATGTTCTAGATGATCAGAAAGTTCTAGAAACCCTGCTTTTAAACGACAGGAGGTTCGGAAGGTGCACGTGCACTCTACCCTAATGGAGTGCACACTTACTCCGGGTTCACATGTGAGATGGAGTTCCTTTTTAGAAGCAAAGCCAGTTCCCTATCAAATGTTTTCTTAAGGTGACTGGAGTCACAAGTTTGGCCTCATAAACACTGAGTACATTTCGTAAAGACAAAGATCACTTTCTTCCACTCCGTTGTCCCAAAAGTGTCCCATGACTAAGGTCAGGAATTCCCCCTCCCAGCAGAGCTGACCCTTGCCTCACAGACACTACCCACAGCTCCTCTGCTGTCCTAGCAGCTTAGACCATAGCCACAGAGAAAGGAACCTCACACAGATTCTTCCAAAACAGCTCTTGTCAGCTCCATGATGAATTTCTTTGACATACCCAATTCACCGAGTTCAGCTCTCCTTTTATATCTGAATAAAAAGCCTTCCGATCCTGAAGACTAGAAATGCCAACTCCAGAGATTTCTCCAAAAATCTTCCAAAGGGGACACACAGCTAGCTCCCCTTTTTTACAAACTCCATCTAGCTACAGCAAAACTAGCATGAGCGCTACTGACAGTTGGAACTTAGAAGGAAAAGTAACAGACTAGAACACAAAGAAACAGGCCACAAGATAGATGGATGGGTGGACGGATGGATGGACAGATAGAAAATCAACAAATAGTAAGAATCAATGAAAATGTCACACCAGAAGCAGCTAATGCAGTCCCTGTCCCGCACAGCCCCTTCACTCCCCGCCCTTGTTGCTAACACGCCATCCACAGTCCGCATTCTTCCTAGCTCTCAGCTTCACAACGACAATGAACTCCTTGTTGAGGGGCACACCAGACAATCCGTTTGTATTGTTTCGATGAATGGAACAATGTCTACATGCTGTGCTCTCTCTAGGGGAGAGAAGGAGCACTATCACCATGGAGGGTTTGGTTAGGCTGGCTCTACCCATCACTGATGCTGGAACAATCTGACATCATTTCACTTACACTGGCCTCAATTTTCTCTCTGTGAGGTGAATGGAGCAAAGTGATTTACTACACTCTTTCTTTCTTTTTTAAGATTTATTTATTTATTTTATGTATATGAGTACACTGTAGCTGTTCAGATGGTTGTGAGCCTTCATGTGGTTGCTGGGATTGAACTCAGGACCTCTGCTCACCCCGGCCCCGCTCACTCTGGCCCCAAGATTTATTTATTATTATATGTAAAGTAGCTGTCTTCAGACACACCGGAAGAGGGCGTCAGATCTCATTATGGATGGTTGTGACCCACCATGTGGTTGCTGGGATTTGAACTCAGGACTTTTAGAAGAGCAGTCAGTGCTTTTACCCACTGAGCCATCTCTCCAGCCCTATTACACTATTTCTAAAGCTATGATGGTTAGTTTGACTGTCAACCTAGCAATCTAGAACCATCAAGCAGAAACACTCTCTAGATGCATCCGTGAAGATGTTTCTAGAGAAGCTTAACTGAGTGTGGGTGACACCATCCAGTGGGCTGGAGCTCTGGACTGGAATAAAAGGGAAAAGAGGGATGTGAAATGAATTAGAAAAACAAAGGGAAGAGAGAGAGAGAGAGCACGCATGTGTGTGTTGCTCTTGTATTAATGGGGGTGGGGGACAGAGCAGATGGCAGTTCTTTGTTCATCCAACCTTGATGCTTGGTAGTCAAAGCTGTCTTATGCCTAGGACTCATAAAAATCAAATCACATGAATCCAGGCAGCGCAGCGCAGCACAGCACAGAAGGTGAAAGACAGACAGAGACCTACAGGCCACCACAGACCTGCAATATGGCAGCTGCCTCCCACTCGTCCTGCCATGTTTTCAAGCTATATCAGCCCTTCCCTCCTTAACGTGCCTTTGTCAGGGGTTTTGTATACTCACTAATGCAGCCGTTTTCATGACACTTCCATTCTAATACAAAGATGCACAACATCTGATATAAATACACAATATAAGCTAAGTGCCAGGGCCACACATAAAACTCTAGCACTCAAAGAGGCTGATACAGGAAGATGAGTTGAAGATCCTATCTCCAAATAAAAAATGTATAGACATATACATTTATATGTGTACAGATATCACAATAAATAAATAAATTATGATATACTCATAGAATTCAACAATAAAATTAATTACCTTATAAACTGTACAAAAATATGGATGAGTCTCAAAAGCACAGTAAGTTGGGTATACCAGCTGGAAGCTTAAATACTCAGGAAAGTGAGGCAGGAAGACCATGAACCCAAGGGCGGCCTGGATAACGTAGTGAAGGGATGTCGATACACACACACACACACACACACACACACACACACACAGAGCAGATCTTACTAACCCAAACCCATGGTCACCAGAACCAGAGAGACTGCACAAAAAGAACTATGGGACCCTCAAATAACCTCTATTAACAAGAGAAGTGGGCATTCCGAGCAGGACGGCCTCCATCTCTCCTCCCAGGCTCACTCCCACACAGGAGTCTTCCTTTAAGACCATTTGGAATGGGCTAGGGATGTAGTTCAGTGGCAGAGCATTTGCCTGCCACACATAAAGCTCTGGGTTTGATGCCCAGTGCTACACAGAGAGAAAAGGTTTGCACAGAGGGGTTATCCCAGCTACTAAGACACACAGCTCAGTAAGTACTTCCACTTCAAGGCAGGGTACTGATGTCTTTGAAAGCTTTGAAAGAAAAGGTTACGAGAGGATATGGAATGATTTAGCCATGTGGATGGCATAGGCACCAGATCGCAGAGCTTAACTAGAAAGTAGAGTTTCTAGAATATTCCTTAACTTCTAAGTTCAGCTCAGTCAGGGCTGTGCTGTCACTTAACTTAAATGTGGGCGTCTGAAAGGAGCAAAGGTAGTTCTTTTCAAGCACCCAGTATCTAGAAACTACCAGAAATGATCTAGTGTCAAGAACAGGTAGGGGCGTGGAGAGTCTAGGAGTTACCAGAGAGTCAAGTCATCCTCCAAAGGCGGCAAGCCGGTGGTCAGGTTCTTATACAGCACTAGCATCCATCTCCACCCTACAATTCCAACCACAGCCACGCTGGCCCGCAAACTGGTCAAACGGAGCTTCTTCACTGATGAACAGATATGATGGCACACTCTTTTGATCCTACTACTTAGGAGGCGGAGGCATGGATTTCTGTGAGTTCAAGGACAGCCTGGTCTTAAAAAAAAAAAGAGGGACGAGCAGCCAGTGAGGTGGCTCAATGTGGAAAGTCATATGCTGCCAAGCCTGATGACCAGGGAACCCTCGGATAAAAAGGAGAATCGACTTCTGCAGTTATCCTCTGACCTCCGCACACATGCCTACACACATACAGAATAAAGGTTATTGTTTGGGGGCTGGAGAGATGGCTCAGTGGTTAAGAGCACTGGCTGCCCTTCCAGAGGACCTGGGTTCAACTCTTGTACCCATGTGGCTGCTCACAACTATCTGTAACTTGAGTTCCAGGTGACCTGGCACCCTCACATAAACACACGTACAGGCAAAATGCCAATGCATAGAAGATAAAAATAACAAAAAAATTAATTAAAAAAAAGGTTTTGTTTTGTTTTGTCTTGTTTTCAAAAGAAAGGTAAAAAGAGAGTTGGGACTACAGCTCGCTTGGCAGACTATTGATGGAGCCCTGGGTATAGTGCCCAGCCCTGCACCACCCAGGCACTGAGATGCTCTCGGCTTCTCACAGGGCTAAGGCAGAAGCTGGAAGATCAGGAGCTCAAGGTCAACCTCACTACCAACTGGATCCAAGGCCAGCCTAAACTTCCGTGGCTTAGTTTCCCTTCATCATGGAGTCCCCACTAGCTCCTTCTAATGTCTCATCAGTCATCAGTTAGCACTTAAACATGAACTAAAAAATGATCTCCTGGCGGGCAGTGGTGGCGCACACCTTTAATCCCAGCACTCGGGAGGCAGAGGCAGGTGGATTTCTGAGTTCGAGACCAGCCTGGTCTACAAAGTGAGTTCCAGGACAGCCAGGGCTACACAGAGAAACCCTGTCTCGAAAAACCAAAAAAAAAAAAAAAACAAAAAATGATCTCCTAGGAGCTCCTTCCTACACAGGCCAGGTCCCCAGCACAGTGCAACCAGAGCTATACAACCCGCAGGAAAGACCAAGAGTGGAACAATCAACAGACACAACCCCAGAGGAAACGCACAAAGTCAACTCAGCAAGAAACCCTGCCCTCTACATTAATCCTGGCTTAAAAAGCCAAGCACTTTCAAATTCAAAAAGATGACTTCAAAATCGATGGGGGGTGGGGTGAAGGTAATGTCACACCAAGTGGAGGTAAATCAGAACCCATAAGGATGGGTTCTTAAACAGCTGACTCACTGTGATTTTATGGCTTATATGAGTCAAATTTTAAACAGCCCTGAGCTAAACAGAACAGTTTGCCAAGTTAAAAGTCAGGAGTTAGTTACCGCAGAATGAATCCAAAGCTGAGAATACTCACAAGACCCTGAGCAGAGACTAAAGGCACACATTAGGGGGCTCTTTCATCCCCAGTGCTGCATTTCCCAGTAATCCCATTTAAGTCCGTCCAGTCCACCACCATCACTAAACAGAGGAGCTTTTACTTTCTCTGAGTAAAGGGCAGGGTTAGGAGAGGCCTTGCTTCTCAGGCAATTATTGATTATTATTTTGACAGTGCCAAAGAGTTGTTGGGTTTTATTTTCCTGACATGGCACCTAAGAAGCTAATGGCGAACTGTATGTATATTCTGACCAAAATGTGTCAGAGGGTAAGTCCCCACTGCACCAAAGTCAGCTCTTTTCCCCCATCCATCTGGCCATTAGAGAAGAATGGAAAAGTTCCACAATGTAGAAAATCAGGGTTCCTTTTGCTCACGACCTACTGGCCAGAATGGAGTCCTTTGGAGTTTGAACAAGGCTACCTAAAGACAGAGTCCCAAAAACTACCTAGACCAGGAGCCAGAGGACAGAGTAAAGCAGGCCCAGGAACCATGACACAAATACACACACATGGCAGACTCACCCAGACTGTCAGGATAAAGACTTCCCAACCAGTAAGAAAGCATCGTTTCCATTTTTGAATCCTACTAAAATAAGGTCTCTTTTTGGTCAATTAAAAAAAAAAAAAAAAAGCCAAGTCTCAGTATTTTGAGCAGCACTATTCTGGGACTGTCAACAAGGGAGGCAGCCAAGCAATGTGTTGGGTCTTCTTAAAGGACCAGTCTCAGTGAGGTATCCAATGACCAAGCTGAGGGACGGGCAGAAGACTCAGCGTGGAGCCCCATGTCACAAGTAGTCTGTGGATGCTTCCGACGCAAGGAAAGTCTAGCCACTCAGAGACTGTTAGCCCCCATGCCACCGAGCTCTGGAAACCGAGTCCTGGGCCAGCCTGAGTCTCAGTCAGTGGTCAGTTGGCATGAAGATGAAGCACAGTGCTGGGTAGTATGCCCCTCCCAGAGAGGACACTCATGGGGACTTCATAAAAACGATCAAAGAGGCGAACGGACTAGGGCGAGGAAAAGCCTTGACAGAGTCAGGGTAGGAGGCTGGAGAAATGCTCACGGGTTACGAGCATCTGTTGCTCTTTCCGAGGAACTAGGTTTGGTTGCCAGCTTACAACTCTCCAGCATCCCTAACCCCATGGGCACCAGACACACTCACGGCCCCACAGACACACATGCAAGCATAAAGACACAGACATCTTAGGAAATGAGGTCACTGGCCTGAATGCTGGAAGGAGAAAAAACGGATAAAGAATGGCTTTGTTTCTCATCTTTCCCCCCAATTACTAAACATACTAACAAAACAAGATGTCCAACTTCCTGAAGACCCTAAAAACAGCAACCTCTTCCTTCTGTAAGAACCCTAGTCGCTAGAAAACTTATTCTCCTAACCTTACAGACATTTGCTAAGGGTGCTGCTCTGACTTCTGGACATTATAAACAACCAAGTGAACAGTGGGTCTATCCTGTGCTCTTCTCAGTCGGCTCCACTGAGGCCTAGAAAACACAGTAGGCCCAGTCCCAGACAGTGAGGATGGCCGGCTTCCCTGGCAGGGCTGCTTCTGAGAAGCCAGAAGCAAGAAGGGTGGTTGGTTAATTCTTTGCCCTAACAGCAGCTTCCCCGCTCTAGAACCCAGTTCTGTAGTGAGCCTTTATCTGGCAGGTCCATTTCTCAATCACCACACTGCGGACATTCTGTATCAGATCAACCTCTGGGGTTCTCATCTGTGAAACACAATCTGCTCCCCAAGATGTAGCAGGCTGGAGACTGTCATCCCCCAAGTGATGCCATGTTCTGATCCCTGGAACCTATGAAGCACCAGTTTACATGACAAAGAGGTCTCTGAGGACAACTCAGTTAAGGGCTTGAAATGGGGATAGTATGCAGGATTGTCTTAGTAGGACCAATATACCATTAAAAGATCTATACAAAAAGGTGGCAAAGCCGGGCGTGGTGGCGCACGCCTTTAATCCCAGCACTCGGGAGGCAGAGGCAGGCGGATTTCTGAGTTTGAGGCCAGCCTGGTCTACAGAGTGAGTTCCAGGACAGCCAAGGCTACACAGAGAAACCCTGTCTCGAAAAAACCAAAAAAAAAAAAAAAAAAAAAAAAAAAAAAGGTGGCAAGAGGGACCGAGAGCAGAAAGAACGTGATAATAAAGCAGAGAAACACAGTGGGAGTGGAAAACTGTTCCATTCTGACTTTGAAGTTCAAGGACAGGATGTCAAACCAAGGAACGTACATCAACTCTTAGCGCTAGACAAAACCAAGGTAAGCAAATTCTCCTCTCTAGCTTCTACAAAAAGCACAGCTCATCAACCCACTTTAAGATTCTTTTTAATTTATTTTCTCGGGAGGCAGAGGCAGGCGAATTTCTGAGTTCCAGGCCAGCCTGGTCTACAAAGTGAGTTCCAGGACAGCCAGAGCTATACAGAGAAACCCTGTCTCGAAAAACAAAAAAAAAAAATTTAAAAAATTTAAAAAAAAAATTAAGCCGGGCGTGGTGGCGCACGCCTTTAATCCCAGCACTTGGGAGGCAGAGGCAGGCGGATTTCTGAGTTCGAGGCCAGCCTGGTCTACAAAGTGAGCTCCAGGACAGCCAGGGCTATACAGAGAAACCCTGTCTCGAAAAACAAAAAACAAAAACAAAAACAAAAACAAAAAAAAAAATTTATTTTATGTATAGGAGTACAATGTTGCTCTCTTCAGACACACCAGATGAGGGCATCAGATTCTACTACAGATGGTTGTGAGTCACCATGTAGTTGCTGGGAATGGAACGCAGGACCTCTGGGAGAGCAGTCAGTGCTCTTAACCACTGAGCCATCTCTTCAGCCCCACTATAAGACTTTTGGTCTCAGAAATTAGATGGCAATCTGTGTGATGACTGGTTACTGCAGTAGTGGTGCACGCCTTTAATCCCAGCACTTGGGAGGCAGAGGCAAGTGGATTTCTGAGTTTGAGGCCAGCCTGGTCTACAAAGTGAGTTCCAGGACAGCCAGGGCTACACAGAGAAACCCTGTCTCGAAAAACCAAAAGAAAAGAAAATGAACTGAACTGAACTGCACTGCACTGCAGTGGTAACAATGTGCTTCTCACTGCATGCACTGTTGTGTAGGGCAGAAGACATAAACCAGGTACATTTATAGTCTACATTTGTGTTAAGTAACCATATTTGACTGCTTTGTACATACAGCTATTAGAAAACTGGACGACGGGGCCTAGCAAACACAGAAGTGGATGCTCACAGTCAGCTATTGGATGGATCACAGGGCTCCCAATGGAGGAGCTAGAGAAAGTACCTAAGGAGCTAAAGGGAACTGCAACCCCATAGGTGGAACATTATTATGAACTAACCAGTACCCCAGAGCTCTTGACTCTAGCTGCATTTGTATCAAAAGATGGCCTAGTCGGCCATCACTGGAAAGAGAGGCCCATTGGACATGCAAACTTTATATGCCCCAGTACAGGGGAATGCCAGGGCCAAGGGGTGGGTGGGTGGGGGACTGGGGGAGGGGAGTGTATTGGGGACTTTTTGGATAGCATTGGAAATGTAATTGAGGAAAATACCTAATAAAAAAAAAGGGGGGAAAAAAAAAGGAAAAAAAAAAAAGAAAACTTGACGAGATAATTTCATTATCTAAGTTCTTACCTATAACTCTATGAGAACAAATATTCACCTACAGTGAACAAATCCTGCTCCAGTGCACTATTCCCAACTAATGCCGCTGTGACTGAGGAAGTGCCATTTCCCCGGGAAGTGGTCGACATTGATGACTGAAGAAAAAACGGGCTTTCAGCAACCCAGCTGCACATATCACGCTCAAACAAAAAAACGCTGATGAAGGGCAGGTGTCTCTGTAGACCTGGACTTACCCATTAGATTTCTGTCTTTCTAATCCCTGTTAAGAAATTCAGACCATCTTGGCATGGTGGCCAGCACCTTTTATCCCAGTACTCAGGAGACAGAGGCAGGCGGATCTCTGAGTTCTACAGAGCAATTTCTAGGACAGCCAGAGTTACAGAGAAACTGTCTCAAGAAAGAAAAAGAGAGTTCGAGGCCAGCCTGGTCTACAGAGTGAGTTCCAGGACAGCCAGGGCTACACAGAGAAACCCTGTCTCGAAAAACCAAAAAAAAAAAAAAAAGAAAGAAAAAGAAAGATGGACCGATCGTCTAAAAGGTAGGCATGACCACAGTCTCTGCACTGGGAAGGCTAGGACAAGTACAAGTTCAAGGCTAGTCTGAGGTCCACAGTGAGACCCTGCCACAAACCCTAAGAGGGGGCTGGAGAGGTTAAGAGGATGCACCACTCCTGCAGGGAACTAGAGACTGATTCCCAGCAACCACATCAGATGGCTCTCAGATTTCAACTTCCAACAATGTCTTCTAGCCTTCTCTGGTACCTGCACACATTTGACACACATGAACTCAGACAAGCTCCTACACATAAATAAATAAAAGTAACTTTTTCATTAAAAAAAAAAATAAGCATGCCTTCCTCAGGATCACCAGGCATTTAATTAATAGTTGCTAGGGAAGGGAAGATATTTTCTGCAGTGGTATAGCCACTGATAAATCGCCTATGCTCCTGTAAGTATCCCCAGATAATGACACTGGTTCACAATAAATAAACAAACAAATAAATAAATATTAAAACGTTTTCTTTTTTAAAAAAAATTTAGTTGTGCCTACACATATATCTGTGCGAGAATGTCCACTCTCCTGGAACTGGAGTTACAGACAGCTGGAAGTTGTAATATGGGTGCTGAGAATTGAACTGAGGTCCTTTGGAAGAACAGCCAGTGCACTTAACCTCTGAGCCAACTCTCCAGCCCCACAAAAAAGCTATCTGAAAGTGATAAGTTTTTTTTTTTTTCTACACTACTTGAGGGAAAAGTAAACACTTGAGACAAAGGTAAACAGATGGGCAGACTGCCTGACTGGGCTGGGAATGTAGCTTTGTTGGTCAAGTGCTGACCAAGTATACATGAAACTAGCCTTAGGGTCAGTCCTCAGCACCACATAAACCAGGCTTGGTGGTACAATCTGTAAACCCAACAGGAAGGTGGAGTCAGTCAAGAGGTCATAGTTCAAGGCCAAGCCAGGTGTGCTAGCACATACCTTTGGAGACACAGGCAAGCTGATCTCTAGGTTCAAAGTCAGCCTGGTCTATCTACATGGTGAACTGTAGGATATCCAAGGCCTGTGAGACCCTGTCTCAAAAGAAAATTCAAGGTCATCCTTTATCAAAAAGAGTTTGAGGATAGCATGGATTACACTAGACAATGTCTTTAAAAGTCTCCTGAAAGAAGAAAGGACAAAGAGGTGGATGAAGATGATATAGGTACGGTGGCAGGTACCAGGAACCCTAGTGCTGGGGGTACAGTAAAGGTGGGAGCAGAGGCAGCAGGATTCCAAGGGCTTTGAGGCCACAGTCTAGCTTAAACAGCAAGCCCTATGTTCAGTGAGTGACTTTGTCTCCAAGACTAACTTAAGATCAACCTCTAGCTTCAGCCTGCAAAAAGACACATATAGGCGGGCAGGCACGTGCGCGCACACAGACACTCACTCACACACACACACTCTCTCACGCACACACACTCACACACACACACACACACACACACCAGATACACACCGAGACTGGAGTAAATACTAAGTTAAAATGAGCATGTACCTTAAGTCAATGCATATCTTTAAAAGGTGTCTGTCTGTCTACACAACATTCACGAAGACGACTGGTTCCTCACAATTCTTCCTCTCACCTGACATACCATGAGCTGGGACTTTCAGAGGCTGGCAGTATACCAGAACAAACAACAACTATCCAGATCCGGCTGCTCCATTTATAAAATATTTAGTCCACAATGTTGCCCAATTAGAGCATAATCCATAATGAAGACATTACTGCTGACAAGACGGGCAGAATGGGATCTAGGTCACTCTTCCACAACTCTATTATATTAGTTCCTTTCAAGCCAATAAAGAGAAATCTGTGTTAGCAAGAATCCAGCGACAGTGGAAGCAAACAGGAATCATGACGTAACTCATTTCCGTCAGCTTATCCACATAGAGAAACGGGAGAGGTAATTGGGAAATCTCTCTATTGGTGACTTCCATTGGAGTTCCTCCCTCTGGAGACTGAGACATCACTAAATACTAAGTCACTGGGCCGCAGATACCACAAGGGAACTGGCCACAACAAACCAGCACAGGACATGAGGCTCCGGGCCCTGTTTGATAAGTCATTCCCACTCCTGTTCTCTCCACAGTTCTAGGAAACTGAGGCAGAAGAGACCAGTGAGGCTGAGGTAACTTGCTGTGGTTGTACAGCCCGTGAGAGCTGAGCTATGATCTGAATTCAACACTAAGGCAGTCTCCCCTGGACAGCCAACTAAAGGGCCTGGCTCAAGATGACTTATCCAGGAAGAAACTTGTCGCCACCAACACTGAGTTCAGTCCCTGGGAACCACATGGTAGAAGGAGAAAATCAACTCTTAAAACTGTTCCCTGTCACATGTACAGTGAGACACACATGTATGATTTTTTAAAAGCCAACTTTAAAACACTAAAAAATAAAAAAAAATAAAAAGCTAACACTACATTACCCTAGCAGGGAATGGGAGCCCAGCCCTTTATTCCTAGCACTTGGGGGGCAGAAACAGGTGGAGCTGCCTACAGATTGGAGTTCTGGGACAGCCAGGGCTACAAAGAGAGAAAACAAACAAACAAACAAACAAATTAGTTTCTCTCAAAAAACAAACAAAAAACAGGGCTGGAGATGGTTCAACAGTAATGGGATTAGATGCCCTCTTCTGGTGTGTTTGAAGACAGTAACAGTGTACTCACATACATAAATAAATCTTTTAAAAAAGAATTTCCTTGCTGGGCAGTGGTGGCGCACGCCTTTAATCCCAGCACTTGGGAGGCAGAGAAGTGGATTTCTGAGTTCGAGGCCAGCCTGATCTACAAAGTGAGTTCCAGCACAGCCAGGACTATACAGAGAAACCCTGTCTCAACCCTCCCCCCCCCCAAAAAAAAATTTCCTTTCCACAGTCATTCCTGATGGTCACAGGCCACCATCTCCCTCCCAGCTTAAGGGACACACCTTTCTCCCCAAGTGGGACAAACCAAAGTCACTCTGGAACCTGCCCTGGCTACTACTAATCACAAGTCACCACTGTTGGAATAGTCCTCTGAGATTATTATTTTTAATTTTTAATTATGTTTATATGGAGTATTGTGCACATGGTGCTCTTGGAGACCAAAAGAACACCAAAAGACTGTTGGATCCCTTAACTGGAATTACAGGCATCCTCCTACTATGTGAGCCTCCTACTATGAGTGCAGGAAGAGTGAACTTGGGTTAACTGCAAGAACAATCCACTGCTCTTAACCACTGAGCAATCTTGATCCACCCAAACTTCATCCTCATACTGAAGTTCTGGAAGAGGACCCTATGGGACGTTGTTGGTGTAAGGTCATCAGAGTGGAGCCCTGTGACGGGACGTGTGGCTTCCTGAACCAAGAAATTTGCATAGGATCCTGATACTCCCCTCCCACGTAATACTCAGATACTCCCAGACTTTCTAGCGTCGAGACCCGTGAGCAAAATGAACTTTTTTATTCTTCCTAAGTTACCCAGACTCAAATATTTTGCTACAGCAATAGATAATGGACTAAGAAGTTTGTATAATTAAACCAAAAGAGGCCATCTGAAAGAATACAGTCTTTGTAAAAGATTTTTTTTTCCCCTTCAATACTGAGGATACACAGTCCTGTATCTGTAACATTATTCACTGAGTGTTTTAAGCCATTTTAAGCAGCTTTTCCTACCACTAATGACAGTACTGGCAGGCAACCAGCAGAGGCTCATTTCAGTCTCACAACCACTGTTCCCATTGTATAGATGAGAAAACTAAGGCTTGGAGGAAAGGAAAATGAATTTGGCCCAAGAGTATCTAGCAGTTAAATAACTAAATCTTAACTCTGCAGTCCTAGCACCTCAAGAGGAGGAGGTAGGAAGATCACCAGTTCAAGGCCAGTCTGAACTACCCAGCAAGACCCTATCTAAAAAACAAAAAGCAGGGGCTGGTGAGATGGCTCAGTGGGTAAGAGCACCCGACTGCTCTTCCGAAGGTCCATAGTTCAAATCCCAGCAACCACATGGTGGCTCACAACCATCCGTAACGAGATCTGGCGCCCTCTTCTGGAATGTCTGAAGACAGCTACAGTGTACTTACATATAATAAATAAATAAATCTTTAAAAAAAACAAAAAGCAAAACAAAAGGTAAGCCAGCTATAATGGCTCACATCTACAACCTCAGCACTTGGAAAGCTGAGGCAGGAGGACTGCTGTGAATTCCAGGCCAGCCTAGCTACAGAGTGAAACTTCTCAAAACAAAACCAAGATCAACCTACCTAAGGATATTTGACTCCAGACAACTTAAGGCTTCTGAGGCCCTGGCCTTTTCTGCCTCCTTCCTGACTGTTTTGCAGAGCAAGTTCCCAGCAACAGACAGATATACAGACAGGAGTCCTTAATGGCGGGCGACTTACCTGGATCTCTTCATTTTCGTCTACCAGGAGGAAGCTCACAACCCTCTCTGTCATCTTCTTCCTCTTGGTCTCCTCATCCATCTCCTCCCCCTCCGGGGACTCCTGGACCTTACTGACAAGGTACACAGTAATGGGGTGTCTTCTCTTGTTACCCCCTGAATGAGTCCTCTTTTGGCATTCCAGGCAGAGATTGATTTTGCAGGTCTGGCACCTCACGGCTGCCCTTTGCCTAACACCTGGCGAATGCCCATTGGGGCCCTTGCAGGGGTCACAGTAAGGGACATGGCCAGCTTTGAGTCTTATCCGCTCATGGTTTCGAAGGCGCTCCTGTCTGTGGAGTTCCTCCTCACAGCGGAGACACTGCAAACTACAACACTCATCACATTCAAAGACAGCTTCATCAGTCCCGCTGCATGCATAACTCTCCTGGCACATGAGCCCCGGATTTAGGCCCTTCTCTGCTAGGGAAGTCTGGGCACTCATAACTTAGACTCGTTTGGAAACCACCCACCCTGCAACAGTCACTACTGTACTTTCCCAGGAATGAAGGAAGACAAATGCTTTGAGTCTGAAGGTGGCTAGCACTTCACAGGGTTCTGAACCCTTTAAAAAAGAAAACCTGTCTGGCTTAGGATTTTCACACGCTCACAAATGTTCAAATTTTTAATTCTCTGCCTCCCAGTCTCTTGTATCAGCAGCAGCAGCAGTGTCCACTGAATTTGATGGTCTCATCCTCTGCAAAGTGCAAAGAAATATGTGGTGGAAGTGAACTTGACAGAGTCTCTGCCACACGCTGAGGGGTCTGCTGGGTTCACAAAGGTCAGCTCATCGGTTTGGGTCTCAGCTACAAAGTCAGAGTGATGACAGAAGGTGGTGAGGAGCTGTTCGATTTACTTGGACCTCAAGCCAATGTTTCAAGGGCTACCTAGAGCAGAGAAAGAAGATTTTACTCATCTGGGGGAAAAAAACAGAAGTGTACCTTAAACTGAGCAAACAAAAAGGAGCACCTAAATGCTAGGCCAAACCCAGAGAGAACCCTCATTCTTGCTTATAAAACCTACAGTGGCTTCTTCTAGGACTAGAAATGTCATCTCAAAATCATGGCTAAGGATCTCCTTCCTGAAATCAACTGCCATGCTGGGTATGGTGGTAAATCCTAGCACTCAAAAGGCTGAAGCCTGCCAGCCTGGTCTACAGAGTGAGTTCCAGGACAGCCAGGACTACACAGAGAAACCCTGTCTCAAAAAAAAAAAAAAAAAAAAAAAAAAAAAGAAAGAAAGAAAAGGCTGAAGCCTGGCTACTAAACTAACTACAAAAACCAGCCTAGAGGCTCCTGCACAAGGGAGGCAGAGGCAGGTGGATCTCTGTGAGTTCCAGGCCAGCCAGAGCTACACAGAGAAGCCCTGTCTCAAAACAAACGTGTAACAACAAAACACTTCTAGACCTAGAGCTTCTTAAAGATTTTGCAGTTTTGTTGATAAAATGCTCTTCTCATTTCATTAAACTCTAATTCAAAATCACTAAACAGACAGTTTTTAGGAGGCTAGCCCTCTGCACCTGCTCCTTATATATGAGAAGTGGAAAAGGAGGTCTGTAAAAAGCTAAGAAAAATATTGTAACAATAAATTCACACCACCCTCAAAGACCTCTACAAACCCAATTATCCTTATAAATGGACTCTTTCAGCTCTGGTCAGCAAAGGTCTAGTAAGGACTCTAAAATTGACAACAATAGTCCCAACTTCATTTTCAAAAACGGTAAGACAACTACTGTGCTTCCTCCTCTCTCTACAGAGGAAGAGAACCGGCAGCAACAGGAGGCAGAATTCCAGCACTTAGGCGCACAGTAGAGCCAGGCCCTACAGTGAGTCAAAACAACTCATTTTCTCTTGTCACTCAAACACTTCAAGTCAAAAACTTGGGGAGACAGGAAAGGGGGTTTTGGGTCACTTCTAAACGTAACTATACTCCTAATTCTCCCTACCTTTGCCTCCTATTCCAAGAGCACAACCAAGTGTAAAGTCCTCCTTTCAGATATTCACTCCTCCCTTTCAGTAGCCAATCTATCCATCTGATCTTCAGATAAACAAGGCAAGGGAGTAACCAGGGGACCTTATTTTCACCTTAACCTCAGACGTGTCCAGTCAGCTCCCAAAAGGGAAACAAAAATCAAAACTTGTCACTACTGAGAAAAACAGAAAACCAACCTTCAAAAGAACAGCTGACCCTCACCACTACCAGGCCAAGCAAACAATATGCCCACTCGGAGCCCCCCCACCTCCACCTCGACGCCTCTCTCCAATCCAGGGTCCCTCACCCACCTTGCTCCTGGACACCACCACCACAACCCAAGGGGTGGCAGTGGAGACGAAGAACAAAGAAGGCCCCCCAAATTTCACACAAACCCGCACATCCCGGAGCCGAATCCATTGTTTATGCCACCCCACCCCCACTCGAGCCGCACCCGTCCCCCCTTCCTCCTAGGAGCGACTGGAGCCCCGGGACCAGCGCTCGCCCGGGGCTGGGCCAAGGCGCCCCCGCCCTCTCCGCCGCGGCCCGCAGAGCCCACCCGAAGCAGCTCGGCCAAGGCAAGGCGGTGTGGGGGACGCGGATTGCCGACGGGACCCGGGCTGCTCTAGGGCCCCGGCGGATCCATCCTCAGCTCCATCTCCGCCCCCTCCTCCTCTGCTGCCTCCCAGGCTTCCTCCTCTCTTGTTGTCAGTTGGAATCAGCTGATCAGAGTGAACTTCTCCCAGCTCGGACCAACAGGAAGGCATGAACAGCGAAGCCCAGCTAGGGAGGAGCGGCCAGGGGCGGAGCGCGACCACGAAGCGGGAAGAGCGCTTGAGGCCTTTTGGGAGTTGTAGTTTTGGGGGGATTGTCGTTCTGCCCTACAGCCCTGAAATACAGGCTCCACATGACTACAATTCCCGTTGGAAGCATCGTCGTTGCGAATAGGCGGGGCAGACAAACCTAAAAGCATTTCGGGACTTGGAGTCTCGGCCGGGACTGAGGTTTTTGCAGGTTGCAGCGACGTGTTTAGGGCAGTGGCCTGGGAAGGAGTATTGTAAATTAAACAAAAGATATGATGTTCTATGTAACCAGGAAATGGTACGGCACATTATTATTGTACATCTTTGCTTCAGAAATGCTTAAAGTGGAAAAATACCAGTAAACATTGAGAGGATATTACTATGCTTGTGGCTGTTTTGTTTTCCCTTCAAAGTTAATCAACTGTTAATTTTGTTCCAGCCTTATTCCTTTTCTGCCTTTTTCCATACATAGGCGTCATAACTTCTAAATTTTATATTGTGCAGAATAGTTACAGCACACACTCCAATAAAATTTAAGATTACAGTGTCTGTAATACTATGGTCTGATTTTTTTTAATAATAGCTTTATATTTGTTTAGTGCTTTCACTTTTTTCTCATTTATTTCTTGAGATAATAATGAGAGAAAACACAAAGCATGGAAAAGATACTGGTCTGTAATGCATAGGAAAACTAACTACATAGGTGGGTAGGGTAAATCACTCAGTCCTTCCATAAAATAAAGGAATTTTGCTGTGTAATTTCTGATGGCTCTGCCAATCTTAACATATGATTTTTATCTTGATAATGGTTAACCTGAGAGAGAAAACTAAGGTTAAGTTACTTGCCAAGGTACACAGCAAATTATTGACAACACTGGATAAGACCTCATCTTCTGATTCAAGAGGACACTCATAGATCTCAGGACATAATTAGATCAATAGTTAAGCCAAATCTACAAAATAGTGAATGAGCTACGTATACGGATTATATTGCTGAAAATTATCTCTTCATGACACAGAGCCAACAGCTGCAAACCTGGATGAACTTTTTTATTTTTTACCTGTACCACATCATCAGCCAGGATAATAAGAACTAAGCCATCTACAATCACATTAAAAAGTAAGTGTTTACTAGAAATAAGATGGTGTATAGAGAAGAAGGGATTTTATAAAAGTTAAGCTAACAAGTTTTAAACAAGCCTGAGGCTGGTTGGTATGACAAAGGTTTTATCCCTAGGACTGCCTCTGTGGCTGTGTAGCTCTGCCAGATTATTTCATAACCTTGCTTATAAAGTAAATATATTGGTCTATGTGTGTCGCTCAACAGAGATTGGTTGTCTGGCATACACAAGGCCCTGGGTTTGAGCCCCAGCACCATAAAAAATGGGGGTTGATAGGAACAGACATTTAGCATTTTAAGTTTTATTTTGTGTGTGTGCATATGGGTACTGGTACATGTACATGAGTCAGGGATGTGTTTAGGCCAGAGGTCAATCTTAGGCATTATTCCTCAAGAGCCATCCACCTTGTCTTGTTAGTTTTGGTTGGTTAGTTGGTTGGTTGGTTGGCTGGTTGGCTGGTTGGTTTGGGGTGTTTGTTTATTTGAAATCTCACTTAGCCTAGATGTTACCGAGACAGCTAGACTGTCTGGCCAGTGAGATCCAACGATCCTGTTTCTGTTACCCAGCACTGGAGTTATAAAAGTAAGTTACCATGCCTGGTATATGAATGAACAGAACCAATAGAATGCATACTTATTAAAATGGAGACTTATTAGATTGGTGTCTTAGTTAGGGTTAATGCTGTGATGAAAGACCATGATCAAAAAGCAAGTTTGACAGGAAAGGGCTTACACTTCCACACAGTAGTCTGTCACTAAAAGAAGCCAAAACAAGAACTCAAAAGAGCAGGAACCTGGAAAATTCAGAATGCCATGGAGGGGTACTGCTTACTGGCTTGCTCTCCTGTTACATACTCAGTCTACTTTCTTATAGAACCCAGGACCACCAGCCCAGGGGTGGCACCACCCACAATGGGTTGGGCCCTCCCCATCTATCACTAAGAAAAATGCCTTCTTGCCAGATCTTATACAGGCATTTTCTCAAGTGAAGCTCTGATGACTTCAATATGTGACAAGATGACATTAAACTTACCAGTACAGTTGACTTGCACAATATACTCTAGATAATACAACAGTGGCTGCTTTTATACTGGAGAGGCCAGCAGCTTGTTCAATTCATGAGGCCAGACACCTCAGTAGTCCTAATCTGGCATTGGAGGCCTGGGAGATTTCTGGAAAAGCCATTGTTCTTCAGTGAGTATTGGAAGACCTAAAGAAACTAAGATCTTTCGGCAAAGAATGGCAGCAGCAGTGGAAAGAGAGCAAACCCCCAATGATGAAGTTGCCAGCACGAGGAAGGCAAGCAGGGAGACAGCAGGAATTATCTGGGCTCCCCTGGGCATTGCTAGCTCTTTCAGGGTGAGTGTCCCACTTCAGTGAAAGTGTCAAGAAGCCCCCTCAGCCCAGTGTAATGAACCTGTACCTCCTCAATCCTAGCACTCAAAAGGCAGAGATGGAGCCAGGGCCTGGTGGCGCACGCCTTTAGTCCCAGCACTCGGGAGGCAGAGGCAGGCGGATTGCTGAGTTCGAGGCCAGCCTGGTCTACAAAGTGATTTTCAGGACAGCCAGAGCTATACACAGAAACCCTGTCTCAAAAAAAAAAAAGGCAGAGATGGGCAGATCTCTGTAAGTTCAAGGCTAGCCTAGTCTGTTGATGGAGTTTCAGGTTAGTCAGAGGTACACAGTGAGACTGTGTCTCAGAGCAGAGGGGGGCAGAAGGAGTAGGCATAATGACAACCTTCCCTCACAGGTACAGAACCCGTCAAGTTGACAACTAAGAGTAACCCTCATGACAAGGATTTTATGTGAATTTAGAGGTTTTAACTTAGGCACCCAACCTCCAATCCCATATTAAATGATAACTTTAAGAAAAAAATTTTAAGGGCTGGTGAGATGGCTCACTGACTGCTCATCCAAAGGTCCTGAGTTCAATTCCCGGCAACCACATGGTGGCTCACATCCATCAGTGATGAGATCTGATGCCCTCTTCTGGTGTGTCAACTACAGTGTACTTATACATAAAACAATAAATAAATCTTAAAAAAAAAAATTTAAAAGCCGTGGGAAATAGATCCCTCCAGGGAGGACAATTAAGGTGCAGAAGAAAGTTGTTTTCATTTATATTCTGTGTATGCATGTGTGCCTGGGTATATGCATGTGTGCTACCACCTGCATGCATCCCACAGATGTCTGAGGGCATGGGAGCCTCTGGAACTGTGGTGATGGACAGTTGTGAGGCCCGTGTTAGTCCTGGGAACGTGGGCCCTCAGCAATAGCCAGGAATGCTCTTAAAAGGCTGAGCCATCTCTCCAACCCCAAGAAAGATGGTGGCATTTTATTTTGTGTGGCTTTTCTGTGGAAGAGGAACCCAGAGCCCTTGAACCCTTTCGCTGCAGAAACACAATGTCATGAACAACAGGGTGTGGGGACTAGTTTGCTTCTCGTATTGGCTACTTGGGTCTATCAGATCTTTTTACATTTTCAGTGGTTTATCTCTCTTACACTCTTTCCCCACTTGGTATTTTTTTGTTTTGTTTTCTTTGTTTTTTTGTTTGTTTGTTTTTTGTTTTTTGAGACAGGGTTTCACTGTATAGTCCTGGCTGTCCTGTCCTGGAACTCACTCTGTAGACCAGGCTGGCCTTGAACTCAGAAATCCACCTGCCTCTGTTGGGATTAAAGGTGTGTGCCACCACCCCCCGGCACCACCCCCCCTTGGTATTTTTATTGGAACATCATCCGTGAACAGGCAATACTGAGTCATTGTTCCAGAGAGGATTTACTGTTGGGTTTTTGGTCTTTTTTTCTCCCTCAGGAAGAAATACTTTAAATTCACTGTGTCCAGATTTAGAGTCCAACCAGGTCCTGGGTTTTTCTTCTGTCCCATTTGCTCCATGAGGCCCAAAAAAGCCAAGCTAGGAGTCACACACCTTAGATCTCAGCACAAGGAAGAAATATTTGATGATGATGAAGATGGTTACCTACAACAAGATATACAAATGAATTTCAGAGCTGGCGTGGTGGGGCACACCTTTAATCCCAGCTCTCGGGAGGAAGAGGCTGGTGGATTTCTGAGCTCAAGGCCAGCCTGGTCTACAGAGTGAGTTCCAGAACAGCTAGGGCTATACAGAGAAACCCTGTCTCGAAAACAAAACAAACAAACAAACAAACAAAAAGTTTAAATGTTTGTAGACTTTAAATCATATGTTTATGAATGTTTGCCTGCGTGCACCTATGTGCATCATGGGCTCATGTCTTTGGGATCCCCTGGAACTGAGGTTATGGATAGCTGTGTGGCTGTATTTGATTAATGCGCTCTAATCTTCCCAGCTGGTTGCTGCAGCCTGAGTTCCTGGCTACCTGCGCATATGTTGTAGATTCCCAAATGAAAGACAAGCTCATGTGGCCTTCTATTTTGATGTGCCTTAAACAGCTCAACATCTGGGCTACTCCCAAACTTCCACATTGCTAATGCCTCCCCTCTGAAACTCCTGAGTTATTATTCACTAAAATCTATATTCCATTTTTTGTAACCCTGGACCCAAGTAGGGGCGGGTGTGTGTGCAGGGGCTGCTCTTCCCTGGCTCTTACATGTGGCCATCTCTCTGTCCTGCTCCCCGTTCCCCTTGCCCGCACCTAGCATGGCAGTTCTTTTCATAATTCTTTTTTGGTTTTTCGAGACAGGGTTTCTCTGTGTAGCCCTGGCTGTCCTGGCACTCACTTTGTAGACCAGGCTGGCCTCGAACTCAGAAATCCACCTGCCTCTGCCTCCCGAGTGCTGGGATTAAAGGCGTGTGCCACCACGCCCGGCAGCATGGCAGTTCTATCCTTCTTCTCTCAATCCCCTTCCCTGCAAATCTTAAAGTCCTACCTCTGTCTCTATGGCCAGTCATTGGTAAACTTTATTTACCAACCTAAAGCAACTGGGGGCAGTGACCATCAGTGTCAGTGCAATTTGGGAGGCCATATAACATAACGCAAGCCTTAGGTCAAATCCACAACAGATGTGAGTCACTGTATGGGTGGCAAGTTTCAAACCCAGATAGAGCAACAAGTGTTCTAAACTACCAAGCCATCTTTCTAGACCCAGGAAACACAAAAATATTAAAAAGGGGGCTGGAGAGCTAGCTGAACAGTTAAGAATTGTTCTTCCAAAGTACCTGGGTTCAATTCCCAGCACCCACATTGCAGTTCATAACTGTCTTGTAACAAGGGCCTCGATAACCTCAAACAGCAATACACAAAAAATAAAAATAAATTATTTTTAAAATGATTAAAAGACAGATACAAATGCACATGTCCCTATGTGCCTCCTGAGTGCTGGGACACATATATGTTCTTCCTTTTTTTAAAGATTTGTTTATTTATAAGAGTACACTGTAGCTGTCCTCAGACACACCAGAAGAGGACAGCATATCCCATTACAGATGGTTGTGAGCCACCATGTAGTTGCTGGGAATTGAACTCAGGACCTCTAAAAGAGCAGTCAGCTCTTAATCACTGAGCCATCTCTCCAGCCCCACACATGTGTTCCTGATCTATAACTTTTCATAAATACTATTAGGGTTTTTTTTTGTTTGTTTGTTTGCTGCGGTGATAAAACACTATCACCAAAAATGACTTGTGAAAGAAAAGGTTTCTGTCCCAGAGGAGTCCATAATGATGGGAAGGCTTGGCAGTATGGAGCTGGAACAGGCAGCTGAGATCATATCTTCAACCACAAATTTGAAATGAAGATAAGATTGGATGTAGGGTGAGGTTATCACCTCTCGAAGCCCTGCCTTCAGTGCCTCAGTGACATACTTCTCCAAGCAGGGCCCTCTTCCTAAAGACTCCACAACCTTCCAAACAATACCACTAAACAGGGACCAGAGTGATGGATCAAATGTGAAAACCTACAAGGGACATTTCTTACACATACACACACACACACTAAGTTCATGAGGCTGCATTCAGCTGTACAGTGTGAAGTATACAAACTGTGCTAAGAAATGTCACTGACTTGGTGAATTTGCCAGGTCCCAAGAAACACCTTGCCTTGCAGGTTAGAAAACTTGGTTTTCCTACCACCGCCAGAAGTGAATTCATCTTTAAATGCAGAATGTGTAAATCCAGCTTACCATGCTAGAAATAACACTCCAAAAGTTTCCAGTGAGATACTATTTTTTTTTTTTTGGTTGTTTTTTTGGTTTTTGGAGACAGGGTTTCTCTGTAGCCCTGGCTGTCCTGGAACTCAATCTGTAGACCAGGCTGGCCTTGAACTCAGAAATCTGCCTTCCTCTGCCTCCCAAGTGCTGGGATTAAAGGCGTGCGCCACCACACCCGGCTGAGATACTACTCTTATCTATGTTATCCAGACCTGGAATTCTCTGTGTGTGTGTGTGTGTGTTGTAAACCTGTGATTTATAGACAAGGTCTTGATATATAGAGCTGATAACCTTGAACTCCTGACCCTCTTGCATCTACCTCCTAAATACTGTATGAAAAGATAGGCATGCACTCCCATGCCCAGTTTCAGACCAGACTCCTTAAAATTAGTACAGCACCTTTGTTCCCATAATAGTTCTGTGAGAGAACTGTTGTGAGAACTGTGTTTGATGAGACTAGAATCAGAACTAGAAGAAAGGAATCAGGCCAATGAACACTTACAAGGAAAGGCCAACTCACACACCCTCCTCATAACAGACAGCGACAGAATAGTACCTCGAAAGTTCCCTTTCCCTTGAGGTTTCTTTGCTGTCCACTGAGAGAAAGCTAATCAATTCATTCTCAGCAATTTAAAAAGTTAACTTACTAACAGGGTTCTACTGTAACGGAGCCAGCCACTGACTTAGTAGGCCTTAACACAATTGACTCCACGATGGAAGTACCATTCAGGCTATAAAACTCAGCTGTGCAGAGTGCACCACCTGCCAAAATGAAAACAAAGACCTAATCCAGCAAAATCCATATAGTTCTTGAAAAGTCTCAAAACGCACTAACCTTGCTTTTTTAGCTCCTATAGTTCCACTTCTGGCTAACTGTTATTAAATGTTCTTAACTCAAGTATGCTGACTCTGAATGATTTCGGTGCTTAAAAGCTCACCCCGAGAAAAGACTCAGTGCTACACTGGGGTCCTGAACACCCATTGAAGTCGCTAGCCAGCTAATAAAGACTTTCCATGGCTTAAACCCATGTCCAAACAGTCTTCACTGATGAATATTCTACAACAGAACATATTTTAGAGTTGTTGGGAAGACTGGAGAATCTGGGTCAAAAAATGGTCAGGAGGTGTTTAGTAGAAAATACCAACAAGGTCTCACTAACAAGTCAGGGGAGAAAGCCATCACCGCTGGCACTGACACATGGCCTGCACCTCCTGGGCTCCTTACCATCTCCACTGCCCTGCCAATGGTCTGGATGCCTCAGCCCAAGCTCATGTTGAACTAGACCCCGTTAGGAAGTATTAAACAGATAAGACCAGACACAGTGGATATTTTGGTTTTTGAGAAACAGTCTCTCTGTGTAGCCCTAGCTGTCCTAGAACTCACTCTGTAGACCAGAATGGCCTCCAGATCGGCCTGCCTCTGCCTCTCGAGTGCTGGAATTAATGGCACTCATGATCACCGCCCAGCTAAGCAAGTAGAATTTTGAGGGATGATTAATTTACTCATAACTTAAAGAATTAGGGGGCTGGGAGAGATGATTCAGTTGGTAAAGTATACAAGAATACCTGAGGGCTGGGGGCTGGAGAGATGGCTAAGTGGTTAAGAGCACCAACTGCTCTTCTGAAGGTCCTGAGTTCAAATCCCAGCAACCACATGGTGGCTCACGACTATCCGTAATGAGATCTGACACCCTCTTCTGGTGCATCTGAAGACAGCTACAGTGTACTAAGATATAATAAATAAATCTTAAAAAAAAAAAAATCTGAGGGCTAGTGAGATGGCTCAGCAGTTAAGAGCACTGACTGCTCTTCCAGAGGTCCTGAGTTCAATTCTGCACAACCACATGGTGGCTCACAACCATCTGTAATGGGATTCAACATAGTGTGTCTGAAGACAGCTACAGTAAATCTTGCCGGGCGGTGGTGGCAAACATCTTTAATCCCAGCACTCGGGAGGCAGAGGCAGGCGGATTTCTGAGTTCCAGGCCAGCCTGGTCTACAGAGTCTACACAGAGAAACCCTGTCTCGAAAAACCAAAAATTAAATAAATAAATAAATACCTGAGTTTGGATCCTAGAATCTACATAAAAACCTGGGCAAATCAGTAGGTGCAGAGAAAGAAGAATCTTTGAAAGTCATTAGCTTGCCAGAGCTATGGAATTGATAAGATCTCCGGTTCAGCGGGTGTAGTACAAACGATTTAAGCTATCCCTGACTAGCTTACAAACAAGGCTCAGACTATGGTTATTTTATTGGGCTTTGACAATTACTGGCAGTCACCCCAATCTACTTTTCTAACTGCAGGCCTGGCTACCTCCCCAGCGGTGTACCCCAGATACTTGCAGTTTCTCCTGGTCATGTGCTCATGGCTCCTCTCTTGTCATGGCAGCTTCTTCTTCCTCTCTCCTTCCTCCTCTTTTTCCCTTATCTCTTCTCCTCCAACTAGGTCACTCCAAAACCAACTTCCTCTAATCCCTCCAGTAATTGGCAGTAGCCAATTTTAAATTAAGGAGAGGTTTGCACAACCAAAGCTGGTAAACTTGGAAAGGGAAGTCTTCAGTTTAGACCTTTCAGTATAGAATTTAGCATTACAATAGATGGCAATTGCCTGGTGGCAGCATTTTAATCCCACTTGGAAGGCAGAGGCAGGCGGATTTCTGAGTTTGAGGCCAGCCTGGTCTACAAAGTGAGTTCCAGGACAGCCAGTGTTATACAGAGAAACCCTGTCTCGAAAAACCAAAAAACAAACAAACAAACAAACAAACAAAAAAACCCAAACCCAATAGATGGCAATAGACCAAACCTCAACAATCCCCCTTTTCTGTCTAACTAAAAAAGGCCTTTTCTCTTATAATAATAAGCCTTCCCTAGGAACAATTATGAAATTCTTATGAAAATTATTAAGTAAAAGTTACATTTAAATAATCCAGTCTGTACATACTTGGCAACTCAGGAGAAAGTATTCTTTTTGTTTGTTTGTTTGGTTTGGTTTTTCGAGACAGGGTTTCTCTGTATAAGCCCTGGCTGTCCTGAAACTCACTTTGTAGCCTCCAACTCAGAAATTCGCCTGCCTCTGCTTCCCAAGTGCGGGGATTAAAGGCGTGTGCCGCCATGCCTGGCAGGAGAAAGTATTCTATTATCTATGCTATGCTTGTGAGTTCAAAGTTCTATACCTAGATCAATTTCTATCCTAACGTGTATTACATTCCTAAAATTGCCTTCTTAAACCTAGAATATCCTTTTAAATCCTAAACAACTTAAGCTTAGACTAAGACTATGCCTATTCAGTCATCAACCCCATCAGAGGCCTGAGAAGGAAATAAATATTACTTGTATGCACGATGCACAGAACACAGCTTCCAAAATTATAAAACGACAGAGACAGCTGACAACTGCCAGGACAGGCCTCAGAATTCTCTCTAACTTTGGAGCATCTATCTTCACTCTCCTGGCTCAGAATGTCTGATAGACCTTTTGTGAAGCAGGAATTATGAAAGGCTTGCTTACTCTATCTCGGCAGAGGTTGGCAGTCAACTTCCCTGCATCCATTTGTTCTTTCTGGATGGCATTCTGTCTGCAGATAAGTCAGAGCATTGTCTTTGCCTGTGGCTAGTTTGCCAGAACTGAAGCAACCCCATATGGAGGTCTTTCGAGGTTCTTCTTCCAAGCTGTATGAGGCTGCTGCCAGCAGCTGACATGTGTCAATGTCAAAACAGCCTTAAATTGATAGAAAAGATCTTTAAACACCATAATCTGTGAGTCTGTGAAGTTTTGAAGACCATCTATCTGTTCATAGCCATCTGAACCAGCAAACATTGCCTGTCTCCAGCTTGTCTCCTCGTATCAGCTGAACCCAGGATGTATATTTCTGTGATAATCCAGACTACAGTCTAATTGACTGGCTAATAACTTTTTTGTTGGTGTTGGTTTTTTTGTTTTTCGAGACAGGGTTTCTCTGTGTAGCCCTGGCTGTCCTGGAGCTCACTTTGTAGACCAGGCTGGCCTCGAACTCAGAAATCCGAATGGTTAATAACTTGCATTGCTTAATTATCCTAAACATTTTGGAGTAGCAGTTATTAAAAGGACTGTGATCAAACCTTGTATCTTTAAATGAGTTGCATAGGCACAAGGACTATCTAAGAGTTGAAACATGCATATATTATGTTGTAACGGAATTAATCTTAAATTTTGTCTCAATATAGAAAGATTTAAGCCGGGCGTGGTGGCGCACGCCTTTAATCCCAGCACTTGGGAGGCAGAGGCAGGCGGATTTCTGAGTTCGAGGCCAGCCTGGTCTACAAAGTGAGTTCCAGGACAGCCAAGGCTACACAGAGAAACCCTGTCTCGAAAAACCAAAAAAAAGAAAGATTTATACCAGTGAAAACCTTAAACCTGGGGTTGGTGAGATGGCTCAGTGGGTAAGAGCACCCGACTGCTCTTCTGAAGGTCCAGAGTTCAAATCCCAGCAACCACATGGTGGATCACAACCATCCGTAACGAGATCTGGCGCCCTCTTTTGGCGTGTCTGAAGACAGCTACAGTGTACTTACATATAATAAATAAATCTTAAAAAAAAAAAAAAAAAAAAAAAAACCTTAAACCTGTAGGTGGCTCAATAGCCTTCCTCCAGGCTGTAAGAACTGAGCTTAAACCCCAGGCACCAACATACATGGTGGAAAGAGAGAGCCAACACCTGTAAGGACTCCAGCAAGCTGTCATTTAGTCACCTCAAGCATGCTGTGGTATATGTGTGTGCATCCACATTAACAGAGACACACACAAGCATAAATGTCACTTAAAAATAAAGAAAAATAAACATGCAGTTTAAAATAAATAAAATGGTAATCCAGTATATAAACAAACTCAAAGACAAAAACCACATGATCATCTCGTTAGATGCGGAAAAAGCATTTGACAAGATCCAACACCCATTCATGATAAAAGTCTTGGAAAGATCAGGAATTCAAGGCCCATACCTAACATGATAAAAACAATCTACAGCAAACCAGTAGCCAACATCAAAATAAATGGTGAGAAGCTTGAAGCAATCCCTCTAAAATCAGGGACTAGACAAGGCTGTCCACTTTCTCCGTACCTATTCAACATTGTACTTGAAGTCCTAGCCAGAGCAATTCGACAACAAAAGGAGATCAAAGGGATACAAATTGGAAAAGATACAGTCAAAATATCACTTTTTGCAAATGATATGATAGTATATATAAGTGACCCTAAAAATTCCACCAGAGAACTCCTAAGCCTGATAAACAGCTTCGGTGAAGTAGCTGGATATAAAATTAACTCAAACAAATCAATGGCCTTTCTCTACACAAAGAATAAACAGGCTGAGAAAGAAATTAGGGAAACAACACCCTTCTCAATAGTCACAAATAATATAAAATATCTTGGCGTGACTCTAACTAAGGAAGTGAAAGATCTGTATAATAAAAACTTCAAGTCTCTGAAGAAAGAAATTATAGAAGATCTCAGAAGATGGAAAGATCTCCCATGCTCATGGATTGGCAGGACCAACATTGTAAAAATGGCTATCTTGCCAAAAGCAATCTACAGATTCAATGCAATCCCCATCAAAATTCCAACTCAATTCTTCAACGAATTAGAAAGTGCAATCTGCAAATTCATCTGGAATAACAAAAAACCTAGGATAGCAAAAACTCTTCTCAAGGATAAAAGAACCTCTGGTGGAATCACCATGCCGGACCTAAAGCTTTACTACAGAGCAATTGTGATAAAAACTGCATGGTACTGGTATAGTGACAGACAAGTAGACCAATGGAATAGAATTGAAGACCCAGAAATGAACCCACACACCTAAGGTCACTTGATCTTCGACAAGGGAGCTAAAACCATCCAGTGGAAGAAAGACAGCATTTTCAACAAATGGTGCTGGCACAACTGGTTGTTAACATGTAGAAGAATGCGAATCGATCCATTCCTATCTCCTTGTACTAAGGTCAAGTCTAAGTGGATCAAGGAACTTCACATAAAACCAGAGACACTGAAACTTATAGAGGAGAAAGTGGGGAAAAGCCTTGAAGATATGGGCACAGGGGAAAAAATCTTGAATAGAACAGCAATGGCTTGTGCTGTAAGATCGAGAATTGACAAGTGGGACCTCATGAAACTGCAAAGCTTCTGCAAGGCAAAAGACACCATCAATAAGACAAAAATAACCACCAACAGATTGGGAAAGGATCTTTACCTATCCTAAATCAGATAAGGGACTAATATCCAATATATATAAAGAACTCAAGAAGGTGGACTCCAGAAAATCAAATAACCCCATTAAAAAATGAGGCTCAGAACTGAACAAAGAATTCTCACCTGAGGAATACCGAATGGCAGAGAAGCACCTGAAAAAATGTTCAACATCCTTAATCATCAGGGAAATGCAAATCAAAACAACCCTGAGATTCCACCTCACACCAGTCAGAATGGCTAAGATCAAAAATTCAGGTGACAGCAGATGCTGGCGAGGATGTGGAGAAAGAGGAACACTCCTCCATTGTTGGTGGGACTGCAAGCTGTACAACCACTCTGGAAATCAGTCTGGTGGTTCCTCAGAAAATTGGACATAGTACTACCGGAGGATCCAGCAATACCTCTCCTGGGCTTATATCCAGAAGATGTCCCAACCGGTAAGAAGGACACATGCTCCACTATGTTCATAGCAGCCCTATTTATAATAGCCAGAAGCTGGAAAGAACCCAGATGCCCCTCAACAGAGGAATGGATACAGAGATTATGGTACATTTACACAATGGAGTACTACTCAGCTATTAAAAAGAATGAATTTATGAAATTCCTAACCAAATGGATGGACCTGGAGGGCATCATCTTGAGTGAGGTAACACAATCACAAAGGAACTCACACAATATGTATTCACTGATAAGTGGATATTAGTCCAAAACTTAGGATACCCAAGATATAAGATACAATTTGCTAAACGCATAAAACTCAAGAAGAATGAAGACCAGAGTGTGGACACTATGCCCCTTCTTAGAATTGGGAACAAAACACCCATGGAAGGAGTTACATAGACAAAGTTTGGAGCTGTGATGAAAGGATGGACCATCTAGAGACTGCCATATCCAGGGATCCATCCCATAATCAGCTTCCAAACGCTGACACCATTGCATACACTAGCAAGATTTTGCTGAAAGGACCCAGATATAGCTGTCTCTTTTTTTTTTTTTTTTTGGTTTTTCGAGACAGGGTTTCTCTGTATAGCCCTGGCTGTCCTGGAACTCACTTTGTAGACCAGGCTGGCCTCGAACTCAGAAATCCGCCTGCCTCTGCCTCCCGAGTGCTGGGATTAAAGGCGTGCGCCACCACGCCCGGAGATATAGCTGTCTCTTGTGAGACTATGCCGGGGCCTAGCAAACACAGAAGTGGATGCTCACAGTCAGCTATTGGATGGATCACAGGGCTCCCAATGGAGAAGCTAGAGAAAGTACCCGAGGAGTTAAAGGGATCTGCAACCCTATAGGGGGAACAACATGATGAACTAACCAGTACCCCGGAGCTCTTGTCTCTAGCTGCATATGTATCGAAAGATAGCCTAGTCGGCCATCACTGGAAAGAGAGACCCATTGGACTTGCAAACTTTATATGCCCCAATACAGGGGAATGTCAGGGCCAAAAGAATGGGAATGGGTGGGTAGGGAAGTGGGGGGGGGTATGGGGGGGTATGGGGGACTTTTGGGATAGCATTGGAAATGTAATTGAGGAAAATACGTAATAAAAAATATTAAAAATTAAAAAAAATAAAATAAATAAAATAAATAAAATGGCTGGGCTGGTGCCAAATGCTTTTAACCCCAGCATTGAGAGGCAGAAGTAGTAGGCATATCTCTATGATGTTGAGGCTAACCAGGTCTACATAGAAAGTTCCAACCAAAGCCACAGTGAGTCATTATTTACAATAACAACAACAACAACACCCCCTAATATCAACAACAATGATAAAATGGGAGCCAGAGAGATGGCTCCCTGGCTAAGAGCATCTACTGTTCTTGCAGGAGACCCACTTTCAGTTCCCAGCAGCCTCGTCAGGTGGTTCACTACAGTCTATAATGCCAACTCTAAGAGCATCTAGCTGCTTTGGCCTCCATGGACACTGCACTCACTTGGACATTTCTTCACACAGACACAAATACACATGATCAAAAATAATAAAAATAGCCGGGCAGTGGTGGCACACGCCTTTAATCCCAGCACTTGAGAGGCAGAGGCAGGTGGATTTCTGAGTTCGAGACCAGCCTGGTCTACAAAGTGAGTTCCAGGACAGCCAGGGCTATACAGAGAAACCCTGCCTTGAAAAACCAGAATTAATTAATTAATAATAAAAATAAAAATAACTGGGCTGGTGAGCTGGCTCAGTGGTTAAGAGCACCGACTGCTCTTCAAAAGGTCCTGAGTTTAAATCCCAGCAACCACATGGTGGCTCACAACCATCCATAACGAAATCTGATGCTGTCTTCTGGAGTGTCTGAAGACACACTACAGTGTACTTACATATAATAAATAAATAAATATTTGCCAGGCGTGGTGGCTCATGCCTTTAATCCCAGCACTCAGAAGGCAGAGGCAGGTGGATTTCTGAGTTTGAGACCAGCCTGGTCTACAAAGTGAGTTCCAGGACAGCCAGGGCTATACAGAGAAACCCTGTCTAGGAAAAAAAAAAAAAAAAAAAAAAACAACAACAACAAAAAAAAAACTAAAAAAAAAAAAAAAAAAAAAAAAAAAGCCAAGTGTGGTGGTGTATGCCTTTAATCCTAGCACTTTAATCACAGGCAAAGACAGGCAGATATCTGAGTTCAAGGCCAGTGTTCCAGGGTGGGAGTTTCTGGAACAGAGGGAGTTCCAGGACACCCAGGGCTGCACAGAAAAATTCTGTCTTGGAAAACAAACAAACAAAATTCTTTCCTCTGTGTGTGTGTGTGTGTGTAGATATGTATACCACAGTCATGTCTGGTGCCCAGTGAGAGCAGAGAACTAGATTCCAGGGTAATTGTAAACTCCCATGTGTAGTAGTGGGAACTGAATCAGAGACCTCCACAAGAGCCACACAAAGTACCTTTGAGTCATCTCTCCAGTTTCCAATCAAAATTTTCTAGAAGCAATTAAATGGAGAAAATAATATGTCCTCTATCCTAGAGAAAGGGTGCTACTGAAGAGAGGGAAATCACTCTCAATCTGATACTTACACAAAAATTAATTCAGGGAGCTAGAGAAAGAAAGCACCCAAGGAGCCGAAGGGGTATGCAACCCTATAGGTGGAACAGCCGGCCAGGGCTATACAGAGAAACCTTGTCTCAAAAAACCAGAACAAAAATTGAAAAAAATTAATTCAGGATGGATTGTAGATTTAAAAAGCAATCATCGCTGGGCTTGGTGGCACACGCCTTTAATCCCAGCACTTGGGAGGCAGAGGCAGGTGAATTTCTGAGTTCGAGGCCAGCCTGGTCCACAGAGTGAGTTCCAGGACAGCCAGGGCTACACAAAGTATCCCTGTCTCAGAAAAAAAAAAAAACCAAGCACTCATCAGTGTTAGGAGTATGCGCTGCTCCGAAGAGGACACAGGTGTGGTCCCCAGCACCACACGGAGGCTCATAACTACCTGTAATTCCAATTCCAGGAAATCCAACGCCGCCCTCTGGACTCTGCGGACTTCTGCGTGCTCGCGCACACAATCCCACATACAAATAAGTGAATATATAAAAGTCATAAAACAAAACAAAACAAAAAGCCTCTAAAACATGAGAAAAATCCAGCCGGGCGTGGTGGCGCACGCCTTTAATCCAAGCACTCGGGAGGCAGAGGCAGGTGGATTTCTGAGTTCGAGGCCAGCCTGGTCTACAGAGTGAGTGCCAGGACAGACAGGACTACACAGAGAAACCCTGTCTCGAAAAAAACAAAAAAAAAACAAAAACAAAAAAAAAGAAAAATCCAATGATGTGGGTTGAGCAGAGTTCTGTTGCTTTTTTTTTTTTAATTAGAATAGTTTTAAGTGTATTTACATATTTTATTGTATGTGATGAGTGGGGGCAGTGCCCATGCCACAGTACACATATGGAGGTTAAAGGACACCTTTGTCAGGATGGTTCTTTTTTTTTTTTTTTTTTTTTTAGATTTTATTTATTTATTTATTATATGTAAGTACACTGTAGCTGTCCTCAGACACACCAGAAGAGGGCGTCAGATCTCATTTCGGGTGGTTGTGAGCCACCATGTGGTTGCTGGGATTTGAAATCTGGACCTTTGGAAGAGCAGTCAGGTGCTCTTACCCACTGAGCCATCTCACCAGCCCGTCAGGATGGTTCTAGCCTTCTTTCCACGAATCCTGAGGGTTGAACTCAGATCCCCATGTGCAAGCAGCAAATGTCTTTACCCTCTGAGCCATCTTGCTGGACCAACGCTCTGCTCATTTTTGCTGCACTGGAGGTTGAATGCACTTATGCAGATTAGTGCCTTTTTTTTTTCTTTTACTACTGAGCTTTACAGCGTAGACCTTTTTATTTTTTGTTTTGAGAAAATGACTCGCTGAACTGTCCAGTCAGGTATTGAACTTCTGATTCTCCTGCCTCAGCTTCCCTGGAACAGGAGCTAGAATTATAAGGCTTCATTACCAGGACCAACTAGCAATGAGTTCTTAGATATAAAACCAAAAATATAATTTATAGACTAGAAAGTAGACACACGTTAGTTTAAATTAGGTCAAGTTGAAATGTTTTGTTTGTGAAAGATACTAGAAAAGCCCATGTAGACAATTTCATGAATTGAAAGAAAAAAACAAAAAAAACACAGACTCAGGAATGGTAGGCCATGCCTATAATTCCAGTGAAAGAATTCAAGGCCACCTTCAACTACCTAGTAAGTTCAAGGCCAATATACGCAGGGATGCATAGCCAGAATAGAAGAGAGAAGGACTAAGTGGTATTCAGCATAGGAGTTTGGTAATTATTCAAACATCGCTCCTTCTGGGCCAGCGAAATGGCTCAGCAAGTAAAAGGGATTGCCACCAAGCTTGACAACCTTATTTATACCCGTGGCCCACCTGGAGAAAGGAGAAAGCCAACTTCCACAAATCATTCTCTTACCTCCAGACTCATACTGTGAACTGTGCTACCACATATACAAAATAAATTAAGATGTAACAAAATATTTTAATTGCTTCATTGACTAAAAGAATTCTATCAACTGCATCTGTAAACCTTCTTTGAAAGTTTAGAGCAGTTAGGGGGAGTAAAACAGGTTCTTTTCTTTTCTTCTCTTCTCTTCTCTTCTCTTCTCTTCTCTTCTCTTCTCTTCTCTTCTCTTCTCTTCTCTTCTCTTCTCTTCTCTTCTCTTCTCTTCTCTTCTCCTCTTCTCTTCTCTTCTCTTCTCTTCTCTTCTCCTCTTCTCTTCTCTTCTCCTCTTCTCTTCTCTTCTCTTCTCTCTCTCTCTCTCTCTCTCTCTCTCTCTCTCTCTCTCTCTCTCTTTCTTTCTTTCTTTCTTTCTTTCTTTCTTTCTTTCTTTCTTTCTTTCGGCTGTCCTGGAACTTACTCTGTAGACCAGGCTGGCCTTGAACTCAGAAATCCGCCTACCTCTGCCTCCCAAGTGCTGGGATTAAAGGCGTGTACCACCAACACCTGGCTAAACAGGTGCTTTTCTATGATTAAAGTTTTGTTTGTTTGTTTTTGTTTTTTGTTTTGTTTTTGTTTGTTTGGCTTTTGGTTTTTGTTTTTTGAGACAGGCTTTCTGTATAGCCCTTGCTGTCCTGGAACTTGCTCTGCAGGCCTGGCTGGCTTCAAATTCACAGAGATCCAGCAGCCTCTGCCTCCCAAGTGCTGGGATTAACTAAAGGTGTGCACCACCACCACTGATTTATTTTCTCTTTCTCTGGATCCTACTTCACCAACCCAAGAAGCAGGGCCTGACTTCCACATTTGTATTACATCATCTTGGTCCCCAACTGTGCCAACTGGAGTCTCTGCTCAGTGAATTTATTGTATTTTATTTTTCAGATAGAGTCTTCCTGTTTGCCCTGGTTGGCCTCATTATATAGACCAGGCTGCCCTGCACCTGCTGCAATCCTCCCTGGCTCTCAAGTACTGCATTGTAATCCTGTCCTAACACTTCCAGCCTGATGTCCTAAGCTAATGAACACAGAGGCACTTGCTACTGAGCATGTGCCAAACGGTTCAGAGAAATGCCCATTGTGCATTGGTAAGACATTTGTCCAATCAATGGGTTTGCCAAGGACCCTGACTCCAGAATTCGGCCCCCTTCCCTCCAAAACATAGGGGCAACAGTTTGGAACTCATATTCTGAAAAATCCTATGTATGAGAATACTCTGATGGCAGATAAACCACAACAAATGTATATTTGATTGGACCATTAGACTGACAGGAAAAATAAGAGAAATCCTCAAGTGCTAGGGAAGGGGTAGATAGAACCAGAGGCAACGCTTAATGCTAGAGCACTTGTCTAGTCTAAGACCTGAATTCCACCCCAAGCATGACAAAAGAGAAGAAGTAATAATAAATTTATAGGAGAGCCCTAAAGGTCTATCCTATTACCTTATTGATTAATAACTATGTAGGAGAAAAGGGGTTTAAGTTTTGGACAAGACAGGAGTCCTTGAAAGAGAGCCTGGAGCCTGAACACGCTGATTCAAAGCGTAGGCTAGACAGAAAAGCCCATGACAGAAACCTGAGGTCCAAAAGGAGCGTGTCTTTTTCTTTTAAGATTGTATTATATATATATGTGTGTGTATGTGTGTAATATATCTATATCTATATCTATCTATCTATCTATCTATCTATCTATCTATCTATCTATCTATCTATCTCAGTATGCTGTAGCTGTCTTCAGACACACCAGAAGAGGGCATCAGATCTCATTACCGATGGTTGTGAGCCACCATGTGGTTGCTGGGAATTGAACTCAGGACCTTCAGAAGAGCAGTCAGTGCTCTTACCCGCTGAGCCATCTCTGCAGCCCTGGAGCATGTCTTGTAAGTGGCTGCCACTGAAATGCTAAGAGCCCTTTCTGAGTATCTATATTCATAGATTTATCATCACGAGGGTCAGAGTGTAGAGTCAAAGTGACCACAGGCTGGCGGTTCGTGTAAGTGCACAGTAAATATAAACAGTGATCCTTTCTGAAAGAGGGCAATCCTCAACTCACAGAAGCAAAGTCCACATGAATAAGAATCAGCACAATGGGCCACCAAGATGGCACGGTGGGTGAAGATCCTTGCTTCTATGCCTGATGGCCTAAACTCAAGGCCCTGAACCCACTTAGTAGAAAGAGAATAAATCAACTCACAAAGATTGTCCTCTGCCCTCATTTGCACTATGGCATGCATGTGTTCACACATACAATGCATTTGATTAATTAACTAATAATAGAAAAATAGGGCTGAGGTTAAGAGTACTTTCAGGGGCTGGTGAGATGGCTCAGTGGGTAAGAGCACCCGACTGCTCTTCCGAAGGTCCCAGAGTTCAAATCCCAGCAACCACATGGTGGCTCACAACCATCTGTAATGAGATCTGACTCCCTCTTCTGGTGCATCTGAAGACAGCTACAGTGTACTTAGATATAATAAATAAATAAATCTTTAAAAAAAAAAAAAAAAAAAAAGAGTACTTTCAGAGGACTCCAGTTCAGTTCCCAGCACCCTTGTCAGATGGTTCACAACCATCTCTAACTCTGGCTCTAATGGATCTGACACCTCTGGCCTCTGCAGGCACTGACACTCACATGCACATACCACACTCAGGCACACTAGCCTACAACTGTAATTAAAAATAATAAAAATTGGGCCAGGCAGTGGTGGCTCATAGCTTTAAGTGGTGGCTCAGACTCTGGAGGCAGAGGCAGGTGGATCTCTGAGTTCAAGGCCAGCCTGGTCTACAGAGTGAGTTCCAGGACAGCCAGGGCTACACAGAGAACTCTATCTCAAAAAACATACAGAAAAAGAAAAAAGCCAGACCTCTCTGCCTAGACTCTAAATTTGCCAGGATAAAGAATCTAGAAATCTGAGAAATAACTTAATTGTCTTTATAAATTAGCCTTAGATCCCTTGCACTCGGTACTGGAGACCAGATCTAGAGTCTTGTACTGGGTAGAGGAGCAGCAAGCTCCAACCACAAATATTTTGTTATAGTAACAGGAATGGTTGAGACAATCTACTTAAACAATACTTAACTGTTTAAACAAAAAACTAGGGCAAGCAAGATGGCTCAGCAGGTAACTGCTCTTTCTTTTACTCCAAGGATTTCAAACCATGGAAGAAGAGAACTGATTTCCACATTTTTGTCCTCCACCCTCAACATATGCACTCAGATGTGTACAAAATAAATAAATATAGATATTTTAAAAATAGTGTATCACAGAACATACACAAAAGGAAAATAATCGGACAAAGGATGGAATTAGAAATGAAGGATGTTGTGGGGAATGTGGAGGAACCCAGTTGAGGAAGAAGTGGGACAGAGAGTGAGCGCCATGGGCTTCCACATCTCCTCGTAGAGTCCTGATCCTGTACCCTGTGTCTGATCTGACATGGCTCCCGACTTACAGGTAGGTGAGACAACACAAAGGACCCAAGGCCAGGACAGTGGCTGCTTTCCCTGTCTTCTCAGAAATTTCTCCCCCACACACCCCCAGTGATTGGGCCCTCCCGTACAGGCTCCTGGGCAGGTGGGTCAGATTCTGATAAACACCTATTGCACCCTGATTTGCCCTTGAATAAAAAAATACACCCTAATTGGCTAGAAATATATATAAATTTGTGTAATAAACAATAAAGTTAGGTCTAAACTCTGATGCTGGTCTCTCAAGTCTGAATCCTGGGCATCATCATAGACTCTGTCCCCATTTACCCCTCCTCCCCACACCCCCCCACTTCCCACTCCCTATTCCCACAGTCCATGAAGATGAAACTCATTTTAAAATGGCATGATAGGCCGGGTGGTGGTGGCGCACGCCTTTAATCCCAGCACTTGGGAGGCAGAGGCAGGTGGATATCTGAGTTTGAGGCCAGCCTGATCTACAAAGTGAGTTCCAGGACAGCCAGGGCTACACAGAGAAACCCTGTCTCAAAAAACAAAAACAAACAAACAAACAAACAAAGAACTTTTAGCCAATAATTTATGTTTCTATCATATAAATCTATAACAGGATCCAAAATAAGCAAATACTGCGTTCAAATCCCCAGCAACCACATGGTGGCTCAAAACCATTCGTAATGAGATCTGACGCCCTCTTCTGGTGTGTCTGAAAATAGCTAGAGTGTACTTACATATAACAATGAATAAATCTTTGGGCTGGAGCAAGCAGAGGTCCTGAGTTCCATTCCCAGCAATCACATGATGGTTCACAACCACCTGTACAGCTACAGTGTACTCATATACATAAAATAAATAAATCTTTAAAAAATATTTGCTATGTAAACACTACACAAAACTAATCTCCATTAACATATATATGTACATATATATGTGTGTATGTAGATAGATAGATGATAGATAGATAGATAAATAAATAGATAGATAAATAGATAGATAGATAGCTTGCTTTGGTCAAAAAGAAGCTACAAGGGAAATCAGAAAGTGTTTTGGGTTATAAAAAACTGGAAACAAGGGGCTGGAGAGGTCGCTCGGGAGTTAAGAGCACTGTCTCCCTTTTGGAGGAGCTGAGTTCAGATCTGACATGAAGGCCTCATATAGGGACTCACAGTAGTCGGTAACTCCAGTTCCAGAGGTCCTGATGGCCTCTTCTGGTCTATGCAGGCACTGAGCTCATCGGGGACATAGACATGCATGCAGGCAAAATGTGCATACACATAAAGGAAAACATGTCAAATGAAAACACAGTAAACACATCAATGTGTAGAGAGACATATATTTTTTAAAAAGAGCTAAAAACCATGCCGGGCGTGGTGGCGCATGCCTTTAATCTCAGCACTTGGGAGGCAGAGGCAGGCAGATTTCAGAGTTCGAGGCCAGCCTGGTCTACAAAGTGAATTCCAGGACAGCCAGGGCTATGCAGAGAAACCCTGTCTCAAAAAAACAAAAACAAAAAAAAAGCTAAAACCCAATAATTTATGATTCTATCATATAAAGCTATAAAAGGATCCAAAATAAGCATACACTACAATAGAGATGACAGAAGCCAGCCAGTGGTGGCATATGCTTTAATCCCACCACTAGTAGGCAAAGGCAGCTGGATCTTGAGACCAGCTTGGTCTACAGAGTTAGTTCCAGGGTAGCCAGGGCTGTGCAGAAAAACCCTATCTAGGAAAATAAAAGACAGGAAACCATACTAGTGAGGTGGGGTGACACACACCTGTCTATATTCTTGTTGTTAGGGAGGCTGAGGCAGGAGATACTCAAAGTTCAAGGCCAGCTTTAAAAAAAAAAAAAAAAAGAGTGCAGGTTTGGGGATTTATCTCAGTATCTCACTCAGCCTGTACAAGGCCCTAATAATTTTATATGTAGGAAGGATATGAGTGTGTGTGCATGTTCCTGTGTGTGTGTATGTGTGTGGAGGCCAGTAGTCTCTTCCTTAGGAAAAGTCCACTTTATTTTTGAGATGTGATCTCTCAAGGGGACCTGTACTCATTAATTAAGCTAGGCTGGCTGGCCAGCAAGCTCTAAGAATTTGCTCATCTGCTTTTCTAGGATTGGGCTTACAAGCACTCCATCACACTCAGCTTTCTCTGTGGCTACTGGGAACTAAACCAGAGTCCTCACGCCCTTGACTAGCAAGTACTTTACTGACTGAGCCATCTCTCTGACATTATACCATTAAATATATTTGCAAGAAATGGCCAAATACCTCTAGGGCTACAAACTGCCAAAAAGCACTCAGAAAGAAAAAACAATAAGTAAATTGAATTTGATTTAGAATATTCTCACAAAGATGATTCAAAGCCCACATGAATTATCAGTTATGTACAGATTCCTCCATAAAATTGAAAAGGAGGTAAACACTTCCCAACTCATGAGACCAGCATGACCCTGATACAGAAATCAGCAATGTGGGAAATAAAAACACGAACCAACCTCCCTCATGCCAACAAATATAGAATTTTTTTCTAAAAGTGTTTAAGTTATGCATGATGGAATATATCTGTACTCTGTGCATCTGGAAGGTTAAGGCAGGAGAATCACAAGAGTGAGTTCAGATGGAACTATAATCAAAACCCTGATTTTAAAAAATAAACAAACACCAAGCCAGGTAATGGTGGCTACCACCTTTAATCTCGGGCAGAGGCAGGGGGTGGGGTGTCTGGGTTTAAGGCCAGCCTGGTCCACGAGCAAGTTTTCAGGGCTAGAGAAGTAGTTCGGTCAATAAAATTCTTGTCACACAAGCATGATTTCACAACATACACAAATAACATACACACACAAATCACACACACATGAACCCACATTCATGTGACCCATGCATATATACACATGCAAAAAGAACAATAATTTAAATTACCTAAATTGTTTCACTATTTTATTTATTGATTGATTTATTGATTTATTTTAGACAGGGTCTCTCTATGTTGCCCAGGTAGTCCTGGAAATTACTATATAGACTAGGCTGTCCTTGAATTCACAGACATTCAATTTTCACCTGCTTCTGCCTCCAGATGCTGGTTTAAAAGCATGTACCACAATGCCAGGCTTACCACGCTGTCTTAATCTTGGCGTTTTGTTGTTGTTGTTTAAGACTTATTTATTATTATATATAAGTACACTGTAGCTGTCTTCAGACACACCCCAAGAGGGTGTCAGATCTCATTACCAGTAGTCATGAGCCACCATGTGGTTGCTGGGATTTGAACTCAGGACCTTCAGAAGAGCAGTCAGTGCTCTTTACCCACTGAGCCATCTCGCCAGTCCTTTTTTGTGGTTTTTCTTTTCTTTTTCTTTTCTTTCCTTTTCCTTCTTCTTCTTCTTCTTCTTTTTTTTTTTTTAAGATTTATTTATTTATTATATGTAAGTACACTGTAGCTGTCCTCAGACACTCCAGAAGAGGGCGCCAGATCTCGTTATAGATGGTTGTGAGCCACCATATGGTTGCTGGGATTTGAACTCTGGACCTTGGGAAGAGCAGTCGGGTGCTCTTACCCACTGAGCCATCTCACCAGCCCTTTTGTGGTTTTTCAAGACAGGGTTTTTCTGTGTAGTCCTTGCTGTCCTGGAACTCACTCTGTAGACCAGGCTGGCCTTGAACTCAGAAATCTGCCTGCCTCTGCCTCCTGAGTGCTGGGATTAAATACATGAGCAACCACTGGCCAATCATGGTGATTTTAAGATCAGTGTGAAGGTCAGGTCATTAACTCTGGTCCTAAGTAGAGCTCAAAGTTTCAGGTGCTTGGCAGTAAAAGCACATTTCTCATATTATTTTTCTATTCTGCTTTTAAGTATTTATTTGTTCTGTGTGGTTTCTATTTGTTTGCAAATCACACAACTTAGTAAGGAGTTATTTTAGTGATTCTTTCCTCCTTCCCCCACACTTGCATGTGTGTGTAAGTCAGAGAACTTATAGAAACTGGCTCTCTTTCCACCTTGTGGGTCCCTGGGATTGAACTAACATTTATCAGTCTTGGTGATAGGCTCTTTTACCCTAAGCCATGTTGCTAGCCCTTCCTGGATATTTTTGAAATTATATTACTGATAATTTTATATTAGCCTAATAGTAATTTATGTGTACGTGTAAATTTTTTATGTTTGTTTTTTAAAAAATTATTTTCATATTTTATGTGTGTGAGTACACTGTCACTGTCTTCAGACACAACAAAAGAGTTCATCGGATCCCATTACAGATGGTTGTGAGCCACTGTCTTAGTCAGGGTTTCTATTTCTGCACAAACATCATGACCAAGAAGCAAGTTGGGGAAGAAAGGGTTTATTCGACTTACACTTCCACACTGCTGTTTATCACCAAGGAAGTCAGGACTGGAACTCAAGCAGGTCAGGAAGCAGGAGCTGATGCAGAGGCCATGGAGGGATGTTCTTTACTGGCTTGCTTCCCCTGGCTTGCTCAGCCTTCTCTCTTATAGAACCAAGACTACCAGCCCAGAGATGGTCCCACCCACAAGGGGCCTTTCTCCCTTGATCACTAATTGAGAAAATGCCTTACAGTTGAATTTCATGGAGGCATTTCCTCAAATGAAGCTCCTTTCTCTGTAATAACTCCAGCTGTGTCAAATTGACACAAAACTAGCCAGTATAGCCACCATGTGGTTGCTGGGAATTGAACTCATGACCTCTGGAAGAACAGCCAGTGGTCTGAATCACTGAGCCATCTCTGCAGTCCTCAGCCTGCTTTTAAGACCTTTTTTCTGGTCACTAATTTCTGTCATTTCAACATTCTTTTTATGCATCTTGCTCGACAGTAGTTTTTGTTTTTTTAAGATTTATTTATTTATTATATGTAAGTACACTGTAGCTGTCTTCAGACACACTCCATAAGAGGGCATCTGATCTCATTACAGATGGTTGTGAGCTACAACATGTGGTTGCTGGGATTTGAACTCAGGATCTTTTGAAGAGCAGTCAGTGCTCTTAACCACTGAGCCATCTCTCCAGCCCCTCCACAGGAGTTGTAACTTGTATATAATTTATGCTTTCCATGTTCTCTGAAAAATTTTATTTGTCTCCTTGCTACTTGGAAGAATTACTCTTTTTATGGGGGATGAGGCTAGGAGAGATGGATCGGTGGGTACGACGCTTGCCCTGTAAGTTTGAGAACCTGAGTTCAGATCACTGGAATCTGCATAAAATTGGGCAAAGGGCACACACCTGTAATCCCATTTCTCCTGAGGAAAGTGGAAGGTGAAGACAGAACTCCTGGAAGCTCAAGGGCAGAGAACAACAAGAGAGACCCTGTTTCAAACCAGATTGAACATGAGGACTGGCCCTGAAGGTTTCCTACGGCCCCCACACATGTGTACATCCATACCCTGTACCTCTAGACACAATTAAAAACTGAATATTTTTGTCTGGACTTGGGGCCTCACATAGCTCAGGCTGACTACAAAATCTTTATGTACTTGAGGACGCTCTTGCATTTAACTCTTAAATGCTAGGTTCTAGGAGTACACACCACATCCAGGACTGAACACAGTTTTGTGCATGGTAGACGGGCACCTCTATCCACTGAGTTACCTTTGTTGTTGTCTTTGGAGACAGGGTTTCTCTGTGTAGCCCTGGCTGTCCTGGAACTCACTTTGTAGATCAGGCTGGCCTAAAACCCACAGAGATCCTCCTGCCTCTGCCTCTTGAGTTCATCACTACTGCCTAGCCCAACAACCGTTTCAGTGATGACCCATTAGTTAATTCATTAATTGATAAGAACCCTTAAAGTCCAATCACTTTCTTTCTTTTTTTTTTTAATTTTTTTTAAAAGATTTATTTATTATATATAAGTACACTTATATATATATATAAGTGTACTTTATATATAAGTACACTGTAGCTGTCTTCAGACATTCCAGAAGAGGGCGCCAGATCACTTTGTGGATGGTTGTGAGCCACCATGTGGTTGCTGGGATTTGAACTCTGGACCTTCGGAAGAGCAGTCGGGTGCTCTTACCCACTGAGCCATCTCACCAGCCCAGTCCAATCACTTTCTAAAGTACGTCTCTGACCACTACTTGTGCACTTGGTTAAACTTTCAATAAGTGAGCCTTTAGGGTGATATTTCTTCATATCCGCTCTATAACACCGCTTAACCCTCCTTTCAGAGTCCTGACTTCAGTTGGCAAACCTCAGATATTCTCCCGAGTGAGCAGCTCCAGCCTTGATCTCCAGGGTCTGTGTAAGTACCTGTGCTGCTTATTACCTGTGTGTGCTCTCTCTGCCGTCCTGGCTAAGACACATCTCAGGAGACTATTTGCTCTAGGAAACCTTCTCTGATTCCCACATACCTCCAGCATGGAGAAAGTGCCACTCCAGTGCTCTACATAACATTTTTTTTTCAAAGCAATCCTTGTTTCTCTTTTTTTTTTTTTTTTTTTTTTTAAAGATTTTATTTATTATATGTAAGTACACTGTAGCTGTCTTCAGACACCCCAGAAGAGGGCGCCAGATCTCGTTGCGGATGGTTGTGAGCCACCATGTGGTTGCTGGGATTTGAACTCTGGACCTTCAGAAGAGCAGTCGGGTGCTCTTACCCACTGAGCCATCTCACCAGCCCCCTTGTTTCTCTTTATCTCAACCGAAGCATATAGTTTAACTTAATTTTCCTTGAAAATGATTGTAAATTTTGAAGCATTCATTTCCATTCCTTTTTTTTTCTTTTTAATTTGAGATAGTCTCGCTATGTAGCTGCTGTTGGCTTGTAACCTGATATATTGAAGTGGGTTGCCTGGAACTTGTTATGTCTGGGCCTGACCTTGTCTTTGCTTCTGGAGTGCTAGGTTTAGAGGTGTACACTACTACACTGAGAAGATGTCATCTCTTTCACTCAATATTGCTACTTGCTCTTCACTGACTTCAGAAGATCTAACACAGCTTAGAAAGGAATGGTGTGTGGGACCTACAGATGGCTCAACAGTTAAGAACTCTCAATTTGAAATCATGAGATCTGCAGTTTGGATCCCAGCACCTGCAAAACAAACCAGCTATCCATGCAAATACCTGTAGTCCCAGCTCTGACGTGGGCAGAAACAGCAAGAGAGCTGGCTTCCAGCCTAGCCAAGAAGAAATAAGCCCCAGGTTGAGAGAGGTGGAGAGGGAGGAGGGAAGGGAGGAAAGAAGAGAGAAAGAGGGAGGGAGAAAGGATAAGGGAAGGGGAAGGAGGAAGGAGGGAAGGTGATGCCTTAAAGGCAATGGAATGGGCAGAGAGTGGTAAAGGAAAAGGATGCTAGCTAGACTCTTTCCTGGCCTCTGTGCACATGTACCTGCTGAGACACTGGAGTGATGATCTGATGTTAGCTCCACCTCTGCGTGCTGGGGGCAGATCATCCCTATAAAACTAGGCAGTGGGAGCTGGTGAGATGGCTATGTGGTTAGGAACATGTACTGCTTTGCTAGTGGACCCAAGTTTGATTCCCTGCACCCACACCAGGCAGCTCTAAACTGTTGGTAACTCTAGATTAAGGGTTTAGACATCTATGGCCTCTGAATGTATCTGCACTCGCTCTCTCTCGCTCTCTCTCGCTCTCTCTCTCTCTCTCTCTCTCTCTCACACACACACACACACACACACACACACGAATAGATCTTTTTTTTTTAATTAATTTATTTATTTAATGCATATGAGTGCACCGTTGCTCTCTTCAGACACACCAGAAGAGGGCATCAGATTCCATTACAGATGATTATGAACCACCATGTGGTTGCTGGGAATTGAACTCAGGACCTCTGGAAGAGCAGTCAGTGCTCTTAACCGTTGAGCCATCTCTCCAGCCCGAATAGATCTTATTATAAAAAATAAAATAAGGGAGCTGGAGAGATGGCTCAGCAGTTAAGAGCACTGACTGCTCTTCTGAAGGTCCTGAGTTCAAATCCCAGCAACCACATAGTGGCTCACAACCATTTGTAATGAGATCTGATGCCCTCTTCTGGGGTGTCTGAAGACAGCTACAGTGTACTTACATATAATAAATAAATAAATTCAAAAAAATAAGAAGAAAGAAATAAGAGTAACCACTTTTTCTTTTCCTTTCATCTTACTACCATTCCAATCTATGGAAGACTAGATTAAGACTGTGGCTGTTCCTACCCATTAAGTGGCCTAGTTAAGGGGAACAGCAGCCTAGTCTTGTACAGTGAGCTAAGTCCTCTAGGTTTCGTAAGTCAAGTGTTGACACACACATGTATGTGCAGAACTTCCGGGTCCAACACCAGCCATGTCCACCCGTGAGTAAGCACTCAGTGCCCTTATGCTGCATATACGGCAATCTCCACGCTGGAGAGAGGAGAGCCTTCAGCCACACAGACATTTTCATTTTGTTTAAGTAGCAATGGTCTGAACAAAGCCTGAATCTTGAATGACAATGCCTAAACTAGAACTCAAAGCAAAAATGTAGAGAAAAAAACTATATATAGTTGCTTAGGTTTTTTTTGTGTGATCTATTTTTCATTTTTTTTTAAATTTTTAATATTTTTTATTACATATTTTCCTCAATTACATTTCCAATGCTATCCCAAAAGTCCCCCATACCGCCCCCCACTTCCCTACCCACCCATTCCCATTCTTTTGGCCCTGGCATTCCCCTATATTGGGGCATATAAAGTTTGCAAGTCCAATGGGCCTCTCTTTCCAGTGATGGCCGACTAGGCCATCTTTCGATACATATGCAGCTAGAGACAAGAGCTCCGGGGTACTGGTTAGTTCATCATGTTGTTCCAACTATAGGGTTGCAGATCCCTTTAGCTCCTTGGGTACTTTCTCTAGCCTCTCCATTGGGAGCCCTGTGATACATCCAGTGATCTATTTTTTAAAGACATATTGTGATTTCTTTTTCCTATTAAACATTAATTTGGTGGGACTGGAGAGATGGCTCAGTATATCAGAGTCCAGTTATTGCTCTCTGTCTGCTGGAGTGTTGACTGATCTTGTAGTCCCTTTTTTCCCCCAGTTCTGGGGATCCACCTTGGACCTCACACATGTGGATAAACACTACTGCTGAGCTGTAGCCCATCCTCCATGACCTAGGGACCTATCAATTTATTATATTATCTATCCTATGTTATGATCACCTTAAACTTTTTTTTAAGTACATGAGCACGCTTCAGATACACCAGAAGATGTGTCAGATCCCATTACAGACAGTTGTGAGCCACCATGTGGTTGCTGGGAATTGAACTTAAGGACCTCTGGAAGAGCAGTCAGTGCTCTTAGCTGCTGAGTCATCTCTCCAGTCTGCCAGGTTAAATTCTTGTTATCTGTTTGATTCTGCTAAATAATGGTTTTCCTGTTTAGGTAATTTTCCTGGCAATTCACCCAATAGGCTACAGAACACTTGTGTCAAATGTGCCCATGGGGACAGGATCAGAATACACAGTTATTTATCTCCAGCTGATTTCCTAGCAAGCGCCTAGGACAGGTTCTAAAATTGCAAGTTTTAGGCTTAGCTTGTTCTCCACAAATGATAAGCAAGGTCATCCTGATTTTTTTTCTTTTTATCCAGATTTTTAAAAAAGATTTAGTTATTATTATATGTAAGTACACTGTAGCTGACTTCAGACACACCAGAAGAGGGTATCAGATTTCATTACAGGTGGTTGTGAGCCACCATGTGGTTGCTGGGATTTGAACTCAGGACCTTCGGAAGAGCAGTCAGTGTTTTTACCTGCTGAGCAATCTCACCAGTCCTATCCTGATTTTTTTTTTTTTTGAGACAGTCTTTCTTCACTCCTTTCTTCCCTCCCTCCCTCCCCCTTTCTCTCTCTGTCACTTTTTTTTTTCTTTCCAATGTATGAGTGCATGTACACCTGCATGTAAGAGGGCATCACATCCTTTTATAGATGATCATGAGCAACCATGTAGTTGCTGGGAATTGAACTCAGGTCCTTCAGAAAGAAGAGCAGTCAATGAATGTTTTTAACTGCTGAACCATCTCATCAGCCCCAAAACAGTTAATTATTAATTTTTGAGACAGAGTCTTATGTATTCCCAACTGGCTTCAAATTCCAATGATAACCTTGAACTGACCACCCTCTTGTCTCCACCTCCCAAGTGCTGGGGATAAAGAGTGACTGCCAATACCGGTGTTTCTGTTGTACTGGCAACAAATCCAAGGCCTCATGCATATTAGGTGAGCCCTCTACCCACTGAGCTAAATAAACCCTCAGCAGGAAAACATTTCCAATAAATTGAGTTTATGTGTGGTGGTGCTGGACTTTAATCAGTAGACAGGTAGGTCTTTGTAGGTTCAAAGTAGCCTGATCTATTTAGTGAGGTCTAGGCCAGCCAAGACTACATAGTGAGACCTACTTCTGAAAACAAAAACAGAGTCAATAGAGTGTACAAATGTCTTGACGGACTCTGCAAATTTACAAATGTCTATGCAAATTTCTTTTCTCTGGGTAGCCTATGACATTTTATCCTCCTTTATGCCTTTTCAAAGCTATGAAAGGAATTAATTTGGCAGTTTTGCACTAAGGTCTGGGCAGGTAGCTGAGCTCTGCAGTCTTTTTTATTTTATTTATTTTATTTTATTTAGATTTATTTATTATTATACTTAAGTAAACTGTAGCTGTCTTCAGACACTCCAGAAGAGGGAGTCAGATCTCATTACGGATGGTTGTGAGCCACCATGTGGTTGCTGGGATTTGAACTCTGGACCTTCGGAAGAGCAGTCGGGTGCTCTTACCCACTGAGTCATCTCACCAGCCCCTGCAGTCTTTTTTATTATTTTATTACCTCAATCCCCTTTTGTTGTTTGTATGTCCCCCCAACCCCCAATTCCACAGACAGGGTTTCTCTGTCCCTAGCTGTCCTGGAACTCATTCTGTAGATCAGTCTGGCCTCAAACTCAGAAACATTTTGAATGTCTGCTATGTTTTGAGGACTGACAGTTCATAAGGATTTATTTTTTTAAAGTTTTCATCTTTTCTGGAGTAGCAGCTGCTTCTTCTTCTTCTTTTTCTTCTTCCTTCTTTTTTTCCTCTTCCTCTTCCTCCTCCTTCTTCTTCTTCCTTCTTTCTCCTTTCTTCTTGTCTTCTTATTCCTCCTCTTCTTCTTCTCTGGACCTTGACATTCAGTTTCTCCTCCTATAGCAGAATCTCAGACTTGCTATGCTTGCTCTGTTGCTAGTCTGGCCTTGAACTCCTGACCTTTTTGTCTTCACTTTCCAGTGGTGAGATTAACAGGTATGCATTACCATGCCCAGCTAGGTTCAGCTTTTCTGTTGAGAATGTTTTTTTACAGTTCTTGAAATTTGTTCTATATATTTAAGAAAATTCCAGAAGGCCATTCTTCATATACATTTACACTGCCTTTTAGTTTTTGGTTCATCTGAGCTTCTGTTTTTTCCTCCTTTCTTCTTGTTTTTGTTTTGTTTTGTTTTGTTTATTCTAGGCACAGTTTCTCTGTGTATCCCCAGCTGTCCTAGAACTTGCTTTGTAGACCAGGCTGGTCTCAAACTCAGAGATCATCCTCCTTCTGCCTCTTGATTAAAGGCATGAACCACTGCATCCCACCTGTTTTTTGTTTTTCTAACAGTTCCTTTCTTTTTATCTTTCTGTAAACTTAGGTTCCATGCAAGGTGGCTTCATTGACAATTCTGTTCACCATCATTTTCATTTATGTTTCTTTGGTCAGATAGCTGCCATTGAGCTGCTCTCTTTAAGACCTGATCCATTAGTTTCTCCTTTTAAAATTATTTTATTATTTTCTATGTGTATGGGTATTTGGCTTGCATGTATGTCTGTATACCACATGTATGTCTGTTGCCCATGAAGGCCAGAAGAGGGTATCTGATTTTCCTAGAACTGGAGTTAGAGCCAGTTGTGAGCTGCCATGTGGGTGCTAGAAGTTGAACCCAAGTCCACTGTAAGAGCAGCAAGGATTCTGTAGGTGCATTGCTTACTTTTCTGGTTACTATGATAAAATAGCCTGACCCCACCCCGCCACGACCCCCAGTCCTCTGTACCTGCCCACCACCACCAAAAAAAAAAAAAAAAAAGAAGAAGCTGAAGGAAGAACGAGCTTATTTTAGCTCATGGTTGGTAAGTACAAGCTGTCAAGGCAGTGAAATCCTAGTTTCAGGAACACCCCTGCTGGTTATAGTTCATCCAGGAAACAGAAAATCACAAATACTAGTCCTCAGCCTCTCTTTACCAAGTCCAGGACTTGAGCCAATGGAATGTTGCCACCAACATTTATACGTGTTCTTTTCACCTCAGTTAGTCAATCTAAGTAATCCTTTCTAGGCATGCTCCAAAGCCTGTACCTTACGTAAATCTAGATCCTAGTTACACTGGATAAATGTAAGAAATAAATGTCTACTACACAAAAGTTAGCCAGTTGTTAGAGACCTTTTAGGAACTTTTTTCATTTATATGTATGAATATTTTGCCTGCATGTATATGTATGCGCATTGCTGCTTGCAGAGGTCAGGAGGAGGCACAGGAACCCCTGAAACTGGGATTGCAGTGGATCTGGAGCCAACATGTGGGTTCAGGGAACTGAGCCCTGTTGTTTTTTAACAAGATCTCAATCAAGAGTCAGGAGCCAGATGCTGGATAAAAACCTGCCAGGTCAGAGAGGCAGAGAAAGTGGCCTTCCTCCTCGGCACTCCCAGAAGCAATGCCTTTCTTTCTCATGGCATCTCAAAAAAAACCTCCTTCAAACTGAATGTCCTTCCCTTCTACTTTCTGTCTGTCTGTCCTCCCGACTCTCTCTTACTCTCTGTTTGTGCTTTGTTTTGTTTTTAAGAATTCTAGGTTCACTTCCTGTCAACTGGTTGCTTGTTCTGCCCTAACCTGTGGTTGACTTTACTTAATCCCATTTTCTTTCTTTTTTTTGTTTTTGTTTTTTGAGACAGGGTTTCTTTGTGTAGCCCCTGGAACTCACTCTGTAGACCAGGCTGGCCTCATATTCAGAGATCCACCTGCCTCTGCCTCCTGAGTGATGGGATTAAAGGTCTGTGCCATCTCTACCTAGCTTATTTAGTGTTTGCTTATTATATTTTACATTTATTTATTGCTTAATATGTGTGCATATTCGTGCACTTGAGTATATCCTGTAATGTTCAGCTTGTGCGAATTTGGTCTCCCCTCCTACTATTCAAGTTCAGGGACTGAACTCAGCTTGTCAGTTCTGGTAGCAGGCACCTGTATCTGCTGAGCCGTCTCATTAGTCCCCAGCATTTTATTGAACAGATGATATTACACAAGTAATAGAGAAATGGCTTGGTTAAGGGCACTTGCTGTTGGGAGCTATTAAGACAACACAATTGTCCTGATCTCTGAATTGGGCCTCTCCCCCCGAGAAGAAAAGGGGGTCAAAAGCAGGCCACCAACACCTATGCACCGCCTCCGAGAACAACCACAGATTGTTCCAGCCCTAAGTCAGCACCTGATGTCCTGACCACAAGATGTACCCTGATACCACCAAGTTCCTGCTTCCCCGAGAAGTCGCCAAAAGAAAAATTTCCGCTGCCCCATCCCACCTGCTGAAAAGTACTTCCTCTTTTTCTGCTGCCCCATCCATCCTGCTGAAAAGTACTTCCTCCTTTGCTTGTGCATTTCGCTGCCCCATTACTACTGCTGAGAAGCACTTCCCCTTTTGCTTGTGCATTTAAGCCTTGCTAAATACAGTGAGACCTTGATGCTAATCAGACTGCTTCCGTGTGTCCTTCATTGCACAAGGTTCTCATCTCTCCCTCCTCCCATTTGGTTCTTAGGAGAAGCTCCCCATGAGACCCTCGAATAACTGGACCTGCTGGACGGTCAACTTGCTGTTTTTGCAGAGGACCCTGGTTCAGTTCTGAGTCCACAAGATGACTCACAACCATCTGTAACTCCAGTTCCAAGGGATCTAATCCCATCTTCTGTCCTATGCTGGTACCAGGCATGGATGTGGTGGATAGACATATATGTGGTTAAATTCATATACATAAAAGAATAAAAAAAAAGCAGGTTGGAGAGATGGTTAAGACCACTGACTGCTCTCCTAGAGGTCCTGAGTTCAATTCCCAGCACCCACATGGTGGCTCACAACCATCTGTAATGGGATCTAATGCTATCTTTTGGTGTGTCTGAAGACAGCTACATTGTATTCACATACATAAAATAAATAAATAAATAAATAAATCTTTTAAAAAAACTTTAAAAACAAAAAAAGAGGATATGTAGTAATTTGAGAGGATTTCTGTTTATGCTTGGGGTTGTAAAAATAAGTATTTACAAAATGTAAATAACATTTGTAATGAGCATTTTATTGTAGAAAGTACCTTCATATATTGGTTAATTTAATCCTCACAGTAGTCTTGGGAAGTAGCTAGTGTTCATCTTTCTATAAGGAACCTAGTAAAAAGAAATATATGTAAATGTAAAACTTAGGATGGCACTAGTCCATACTTTCCCAGTCCTTGCATTGCATTCGCTTGGTCCGTATCATATGACATTTCCTTTTTTGTTGCTTTGTCTTTTGAGATAGGGTCTCATTATGTAGCTCTCCCTAGTGGTCCTGGAACCATAGAAACTATCTTTGAACCCACCTTCCTCGGCTCCCCAGAGCTCTGGAATTCAGTAAGATGTACCACACCCAATCATTTCTTTTATTCAACAGATATTGAGCACTTGCTAAATACCAGCCTCTATTCTAAGCACCAGAGCTCTGGAAGGTGAAAGACCTGTGCTTTCTTTATGTTTACATTCTAGTGTGGGAGGAAGAGATAGAACACTAAAGGAGACCTTTGTGAGTGGTATGTATTAGAGAAGACAAAAAGCTGGGTGTGGTGGTGCAGGCCTTAGATGCTAGTACTCAGGCAGGCCAATCTCTGAGGCCAGCCTGGAGTTTCAGGACATACAAGGATACACAGAAACCGTCTTGAAAAACAAACCAGGGCTGGAGAGCTGGCTCAGCGGTTAAGAGCATTGACTTCTTTTCTGGAGGTCCTGAGTTCAATTCTCAGCGTTACCGGGATCACTGAAGACAGCTACAGTGTACTTATTTATAATAAAATCTTTGGGCCAGAGTGAGCGGGGCCGGAGTGAGCAGAGGTCCTAAAATTTAATTCCCAACAACCACATGATGGCTCAAAACCATCTGTACATTTACAGTGTACTCATATACATAAAATAAGTAAATACATCTTACATAAAACCAAAAAAACTAACCAAGGTTTGCTATTTGTTATTCCAGGTCTCCAACTCTCCCAGGACAGGAATAAATCTCTCTCTACCTTCAGAGAGGCAAGCTCCTCATGAACAAATTATAATCCTTCTGAGTAACAGGAAACAAAAGCAGCAGATACTGCTTATAAATTCCATAATTTGGATAACCCAGTAATTTGTGAGTATTAATTTTCACTGATTTAGTATTTTTAGTCATTCACACACTGCAGAAAGCTGCATTAAATATTCTTACAGGGTTCTGAAGCTACCAAGCATCTAGTTACCTCTTTGACCCTGTTACTTCGCCTAAGATATAGTGAGTGTACACACAAAAAGTCCAAAAAACCAATACAGCCGTTGCCAGTTATTTCTTGGTGTGAGCAGTTCTTTGCGAAGAACAAGTGACATCTGGGCTTTCTATTGAGGTTCTCGGTCCCGCCCAGGTATCAGGTCATCGAACCTCCAAGAATCAGGAGACCAAGGTTCTAATTCCTGGAAAACGAACTACCAAAAATGTGAGAAAACCTGTAACAAGCCCCGCGCGGGTAACCAGTCGGAACCTTGACCTCAAGATGGCGTCGCACAGTCATAAGATTCAATCGGCTCCAATCAAAAATGGCAGGGTGGGTGGTAATTTACAGCTCGAGCCTCTCTAGGTCCCACTAGACAATCCCACTCTATGGTCATCCGCTCTGTACTTAGTGAGTCAGAGGCGACTGCGGAGACTATCTAGGCATCACCTTCTCTATGGTTTTCCCTTTCCACGCCTCCTGGCGCAGTGCACGCCGGGCAAGAGGAAGCCCTCCAGGAGCTCCCCGCGCAGCGCGGCTGTGTTTTGCGGCCTAGGCGAGTAGGCGCTTCGGAACCAGTCTCTGGAGTCGGGCGGCGCGCAGACACCTCGAACCGGTGGAGCCCCACTCCATCACCTGACGCCCAGAGGCCGCGAAGACAGTACCGTTTTCTTAGCGGCGGGTGAGTCCACGCTTCCGAACGCGTGAGGAAACCGCTCGACCTGCTACCTCAGCTGCGGGAGGAGGAGGCGGCGGCGGAGAAGCCAGGGCGGCTGTGGAGGCCGAGCGGGGTGGGGGGTGGGGGGGGGAACGGGGCGGGGTGGGGGAGGGGACGGGCACGCGGCTCGGGCTTCTCTCCCCCTCCAAGGCCTCGGAAAAACCAGTGGACCAGGAGCCCGGGGAGGCCGGGCCCACGGCCAGAGCGGTCCTCCGGGGATTTTTTTTTTTTTTTGTCGCCCACTTTGTCTATTGGCTTCTGATTCCGTTTGCGAGCGAATCGCCTCGGGCCTTGACGGGGCTCCCGTCATAGCCAGGGCTAGGATCGGTCGGCCCGGAGGCCCTTGTCTCCTCGGGGCCTCCAGAGCCACCTCTCAGTAGGTTTCCGGGGCCGAGGACTCGAGTGCCTCCAGGCTGCGCCTTGAAAGTAGCCTGCGCCCACTCTTGGAGCGAGGTGCCGGCCACCAACGGATTTCTTTCTGTCTGGTAGTCTAGTGCCAGCGGCCAAAAGAACGGGCCCCACCCCTCGTTGAGTTTAGCGAGTGGCCACTTTTTTGGCTTTAAAGCACCTTTCCGGCTTGTTAGAGCTAGTGATGAGTTTCACCGTCTGGTCCCCTTTCCGATTGGGAGGGATGCTGTAAGGGATCTCTCCATTCATTCTAGGCGGCACGAGCCTTCTTCATATTAAAATATGCTGCCCTCCTTTTGTTTTCAGTATTGATTTTTAAATACAGTTTTCGAAATAAGAGTATGAAGGTTATCTTGAAGTTATGTAATAATGGATTTATATTGACGTGGAAATGCCATTTTGATACAGGTCAGAGTAAAGCCGACCAAAAGGAGGGAAAAGATTGGGTTTCTCTTGTATCATAGTGCTTTAGAATTGGAATAGGAATAAGGTGAATCAGGTAGAGGCAGTATTGTTTTTTTTTTTTTTTTTTTTTTTTCTTTTCGAGACAGGGTTTCTCTGTATAGCCCTGGCTGTCCTGGAACTCACTTTGTAGACAGTATTGTATAAACAGTTTTTTTGTGTGTTGTCTGTGAGCACCCTCACTTTCAGTTTCTCTTCAGTTTAAAAAATCTCTTGATTTTTTTTTTTTTCCCACAAGTAAGAGGGTCGCTGTATGATATTGATACTTGTAAGCCTGTATATAGATTTAGGAAAGGTTGATAGTTTAACGGGGAGTATTCACATCAGGAATGTAATTTTGTGAGAACTTTAATTTTTTTATAAAAGATATTTCAAAGAGTTCAGTGGTCTCATAAGACATTCAATTGCTCAGTTGTGATTCAAGCAGACAATGTGCTTATTAAACTTTTTTAAGTCTTGATTTTCTTCATCAGTAAAATGAGACTTACATTTCCATCCACTTCACAGGTTGGACTTTGGGACTGAAAAAAATGTATGTAAAATGCTCACTAAAATTTTGTATAACATGATGTTGGTTTATACTAATAAATGATGTTACTTAAGAATTAAGAGTCAGACGTTTTAGAGACTTTTTTACATTTCTTCCTGTGTACTTAGAGTAGACTTTAAGATATTTAAGTTCCTTACTTTCTCCACTGGTAGGGAATTGAGACCTTGTGGTTTCTTGAAACTTTTGAATTGGTAATTTCTCAGTGGGGAACTTTGGAGTCTACACCCACTTATTGTGTTTCCCAGAACAGTTAGCTTCTTCTTGGATACAGACAGTAACCCTTGTACACCAAGGAATCTAGGCGATGAAAAGGCTATCGAGGACTTTTACACGGGAAAAAGGTTGGCATCAAGTCATTATGGGATTATCTTTTTTGTGTGTGTGTGAGGAAGGTGTCACAAAAGTATTTTCTGTTTGTTAAAAATTTTAAAATATATTTTGTGTGGATAGGTTGATTGAGTGTTTTGCTTCCATGTACGTTTGTACACTGTATTTGTGCCTGATGAGGCCAGAGGCCAGGAAAGGATCTCCAAGAACTGGAATTTTAAAATGGCAGTGAAACACCATATGGGTTCTGGGAATCAAACCTAGGTCCTCCGGAAGAGCAGTAAGTTTTTGTAACTGCTGCGCTATCTTCTTCCTTTCTTTTGGTAGGATACCAAAAAACTTCTAGGAAAATAGTGTTTTGCATTTAGCCATTGTGTATTAATAATTTTGGCTAAATATTTCTATTCTGTGATTATCTTTATTGCAATGTTGTGTCTGAATGAAGATACACTTGTACATGTTAACAGTGTTGTGTTGAGTAATTGACTTCAGGTTAAGGGCTTTTCACGTTACTTTTTTAGCCACAGAAAAGTTTTCAGTTTATTTTCCTTATTTATGTGAGGAAAATTTGTTTTTTCATAGCTTTGAGAAAAGTTAACATTAAATTAGCACTGTTAAAAGTAATCACCATCTTGGAAAACTGTTCTTTATATATTTTTTTTAAAGATTTATTTATTTTTATTATATATAAGTACACTGTAGCTGTCTTCAGACACTCCAGAAGAGGGAGTCAGATCTCATTACGGATGGTTGTGAGCCACCATGTGGTTGCTGGGATTTGAACTTCGGACCTTTGGAAGAGCAGTCGGGTGCTCTTACCCACTGAGCCATCTCACCAGCCCTATATTTTTTAATCTTAACAAAAAGCTTTTTGAGACAGGATCTTTGTTAGCTCCCGCTGTCCAGGAACTCACTATGTAGACAAAGCTGTCCTCCAACTCATAGAGATCCACCTGCCTCTGCCTCACAAGTGCTAGGATTAAAGGTGTGTAATACCATACCTAGTCTTTGAATGTTTTGAGGGTTAATATAGAGTTACTTACTGAGATGCTGGGGAACAAATCCAGGGCAGTGGACTTGTTAGGCAAGCTTTGTTCCCTTGAGTTAGAGAGCTTCAGTTCTTTTCTCTTGTTTTACAGCTATCCCACATTCCTCAAGGAGATTTTGATTCCTTCTTAAAGCCTTCTTGGATACCTTTGTTCTGGTTTTTGATAGAGTTTCAGTAAGTAGCCCATGCTGGTATCAAATTCAGGCTTCTGTGGTCCTGGCTTCTCCAATGCTGGGTAATAGGCATGTACCAAGCTTAGCTTCTTTTGTACTTAAAACATTTTTTTAAAGTATTTCGAGAAAATACTAATAAGAATTATTAGTATTGCTGTTTTTCCTTTAATCTTTTCTTTCTTTTAAAAACATTTATTATTTATATGAGTACACCATAGCTGTCTTCAGACACACAAGAACAGAGCTTCAGATCCCATTACAGATGGTTGTGAGCCACCATGGGGTTGCTGGGAATTGAACTTGGGACCTGGCAGTCAGTGCTCTTAACTGCTGAGCCATCTCTCCAGCCCTTCTTTACTCTTTTCTTAACTCTTTGAAACAGAAGTCCTTATTCTAGCCCAGGCCTTGAACACATTATGTAGTCCAGACTGACCCATGTTATTCTACATACTTTGACATAATTTAAAAGTTACCCAAAGTACAGTGAATTCTCAACCATTCTAACTCAGGTTCCTTAGACAGTGTTTTTGCCAGTTTACTTTTGTTCTTTTCTCCTCTCAGTAGTTTTCTTTTGACATATTTTGCTACTAGATTTCAGACGTGTTGCCACTATACCCACAAATACTATGGTGTATTTCCTGTAAGCTCTGGGAAATTCCTTTTTATCATTTAAAAATAGTACAGTGATCACAGTCAGGAAATTAGCATTGGTACAGTACTGCTTAATTTTCCTCAGGCCTTACATTTTGGTAGTTGTCCTGAATTGAAGTCTTTTAAAAATAGTAGCTTTAGAAAGTTCAGTGAATTTTTTTTTTTTTGGTTTTTCGAGACAGGGTTTCTCTGTGTAGCCCTGGCTGTCCTGGAACTCACTCTGTAGACCAGGCTGGCCTCGAACTCAGAAATCTGCCTGCCTCTGCCTCCCGAGTGCTGGGATTAAAGGCGTGCACCACCACGCTCGGCTCTCAGTGAATTTTTTAAAGTAAATATACAGAGTTGTGTAACTTACCCAGAAGTGTACCCCTCTAGCGTATTTGTGAAGCACTATGTATATTCTGCCTTAGTTTGTATCGATCACCAATGTGTCTGTATAGGTGCTGCTTTTTTCTCATTGAAAGTGAGAGTTTCTCAGGAAAAGATCTTATGTTTTGGAGATTCAAAACACTTCAGTATTCCCATCCCTGCCTCTTGTCATCCAGTGCTTCTGTGCAGTACCAGTGACAAGGCCTTGACTATGTTGGAAGACAAGAGCTCTATGCCTGAGCCATGTCCCCAACCTGTTGAATAGTTCTGCTTAAAATAAGTTTCTTTTCAACATTTTCATTATTTGGCAATGAAACCTTTTTTTTTTTTTTTTTTTTTTTTTTGGTGGTTTTTCGAGACAGGGTTTCTCTGTGTAGCTCTGGCTGTCCTGGAACTCACTTTGTAGACCAGGCTGGCCTCGAACTCAGAAATCCGCCTGCCTCTGCCTCCCGAGTGCTGGGATTAAAGGCGTGCACCACCACGCCCGGCTTTTTCTTTTTTTTTTTTTTTTTTTTTTGAAACCTTTTTTTAAGGCATGGTTTCCTGGAGAATCCAGTTTTGTGTGAATTCAGTTAGTGAAGTGATTTTTCTAAAGCTATACTTGCTTAGGGTCGTGCAGTTATTAGTCTATACTGCTGTGCTGGCTTAAGCAGGTTGGGAGACAGTGTTAAATTAATAGTCACTTACATTCATTGTGGAGCCACTGGACTAGTTGACAAGGTTTATATAGTAACTTAAAATCTCACCCTTTTATAACTACTACAAATGGTTTCTAGGGGAGAACTTGCAAAATAATTGGTACCATCTAGTGTCCCTAGAGAGCTTAGTGTCACTCTTTCCCTGGTGACATTCACTTCTGTCTGGATAAGTATGCAGTGGAGTAGTGCTCATTTAAGTAGTATTGGTTATATTTTGTATACATGTGGTATTCACAAGAATAAAAAAAATGGGCAGAAAAGAAGAGAGAGTAGAGTTGGAGAGTGTAAATGTATTTTAGGTCTGTTTTCTTTTTTAGATTAAATACACGTTAATTATATATAATAAAATAGATTTTTAATTCCAGTGAGGTTTTTTTTTTTCCGAGACAGGGTTTCTCTGTATAGCCCTGGCTGTCCTGGAACTCACTTTGTAGACCAGGCTGGCCTCGAACTCAGAAACCCAGCTCCAGTGAGTCTTGACAAATAGAACTGTGTGACCACCACCAAATTAGATAGAGATTGGAAACATTTACCACATAGACCGTTATGTTGGCACAGAAAGCTACATACTTTACAAATACTTTGAACCAGACAAGTGATGGTAGCACACACCTTTAATTCTAGCCCCTGGGAGGCAGAGGCAGGCAGAGTTCTGAGTTTGAGGGCACCGTGGTCTATGGTGTGAGTTCCAGGATAGCCAAGGCTACACAGAGAAACCCTGTCTTGAAAAACAAAAGAAAACAAACAAAATGTATATGCACACACATAAACACATGTATATGTATGTATTTTGGAGCTTTTAAATTTAAAACATCTTAGGCTAGGCGTGATGGCATATGCCTTTAATCCCAGTACGTGGGAGGCAGAGACAGGAGAATCATTGAGGCCAGAATACAGAATACATAGGGAGTTCCAGGACAGTCAGAACTTAATAGAAGAGACCTGTTTTGAAAAACAAAACAGCCCCCAAATTCCGCAGAATGAAGAAGAAAAACATATATAAAAGTTATTTTTATAAATAGTATTGAAGTAAAAACAGTAGTAATAACTGTATCATATCTAACATCACCCTCAGGAAATCCTTTTGGCTATCCAGAACCCAGCCAGCAACTTGCTAACTACGACTTTGACCACCCCTGCCTCCTTCAAGGCACAGTTTGTATTACTGAAGTAGTTTCTCGCTTCCATTTTGTTCCCTTCCAGGTTTAACAGGGTGACAATGATTGTTAAATCAGAAACCTTTCAAAATGTGTTCTATCCCATTTTTAGTAGTTGCCCAAACCTTTACAGTCTATTACAAAGCTCTAGCCTCTTTGAACACTTACTCTTCCCAGTTAATGCTCAGTTTTATCTAACTCAGCGTTTTTCTTCTCTAGGCATACAGTTGACCTTGCTGGTCTTCCCTCAAAGGCATGTCTACCTTAGTCTTTTTATATTTATTTCCTTTGCTTGGAAGTAAGGTTTTTACCTTTGATATAAATAGGCCTTCCTGCCTCAGCCTCTTTCAGCTCTTTGTTCAAATCTTCACTTAATGAGGCCTGATCATTGGAACTGAAAGTAAACCACTCCCCATCTCTTCCTTGATTATTTTTCTGTAAAATCTACCAACTTTCAAAGTCTCTTAAACTTAGAAGAAAGTATAATTTATTATTAAATTTTTTATTTTAAAAATAAAATCTGGTACACTTTGCTGTGGTTGTATTTTCATTTCACATAACAAAGCATAAAGCTGTTAATATTCAGTGTTTAAACATTTATTTTGTTAATGTCATTAGGAGTGTCTGTTTTTCGAACCTCCCTAGGAGGAGGCTATTATCTTAAAGGAAATGGGAACTGTTCAAATGTTGGCATTGACTATAATAGTTTTTCACCTTCAAGTCCAACCCATATAAGTTTTGAGCAGCTTTAAATAAAATGGAGGTATTTCATAGGAAAAATAGTAATGTATGCAATAATTATATTGGTGAAACTAAAATGTATCTGGTTAATTAACTTAATATTAAAAACTATAAAATATAACTTAATATAGCTTTACTTTAAAAGTATTGTTTATATCTAACGCTGGTGGGAAAGAAGTGGCTCTAAAAATGAATCCATGGCCCCAGTTGTGAAACTAGGCACTGGGCTGTTGTTAAGTAGTAGCTGTTTAATAACTCTATTGATGAGTCCTCAGGCATTGTTTATTGTTCATTAATTAATTTATTTATTCAACAGGTACTATACCAACTGCTTCCTAAGAAAGTGCTGAGATAGAGTATTATTAGAATACAAGAGCTTCTGTAAGTAGGACAGTGGCCTTCTGTTTAACAGACACGCCTTCCTGCTCCTCTCCATGTAGAACACTTGTAATTTAGATTATTAAAAAACTCAACGGGGAAGGGGAACAAATGAGAACATAGTCTAATAACACATGTATGAAGATGTCGTAATTGAAACCCACTACTTAATGTGGTAATTTTAAAGGTAATAATTACAAAAAGAAAAGACAACGCAACACACAAAAATTGGATGTATAATGTCTTACAAACTTGTGTCTTTACTTTGATAGATCTGCTGAAGCTTACCTAAGTTTTTAAAGGCTTTTCTAGCACCTTTTTACTAATGTGGGAATCATTCTGACAATTATTTTACTTGTGAATAAGAACTGGCTTATAAAACCAAAGATTAAGTTTTATAGAGTATATTTTTAAAAGTTATTGTTATTATTATTTTCTAAGACAGGGTTTCTCTGGGTAGCCTTGGCTGTCTTAGAACTTACCCTGTAGAACAGGCTGCCTTTAAACTTAGAGATCCACTTGCCTCTGCCTCCTGAGTACTGGGATTAAAGGGGTGTATCACTACTGCCTGGCATAGTAGTTTAAAAAATATTTTTAAAGTTACATTTCTATGTACTTATTCTTGGGACATGTGTTCAGTGGCGCATGTGTGGAAGCCAGAGGACAACTTGTGGGAGCCAATTCTCTTCTTCCACTTGGTGGATTCTAGGTATGGGATTTAGACTGATAAGCTTGGGTGGCAAGCGAGTAACTTTACCTGCTGAACCATCTCATCAGCTCTTAAGAGACTCTTTAAAAAGTCAGTTACAGTATAAGACAGGACAGTTGTGAGCATGCAGGACATGCTTTTCTATTTCAAAGAAATGCTTACTAACAGGTAAAAAGATAGGAACTTTAGGAATTGGGGAGCTAAACCCGAAATAGTTTTTTTGTTTGAACTTCAGATTCTTAGAAGTTAATTAAGACGGGTGTGGTGGTGCAACGCCTTTAATCCCAGTACTTGGGAGGCAGGGGCAGGCGGATTTCTGAGTTCGAGGCCAGCCTGCTCTACAAAGTGAGTTCCAGGACAGCCAGGGCTATACAGAGAAACCCTGTCTTGAAAAACTTAAAAAAAAAAAGTGAATTGATTTGTTCTAGTACTCAAGGAAAGGATATATTTGATACACTGGTAATACAAATTACACATTAATTTGGAGGAAATGATTTAGTACTAGAGTTTGAAGGCAAACAGTGATAATCTTTATTACAGGTATATTTATAGGCTCACAAAATGGTTCAGTAGGTAACGGTGAGCTTGCTGCTGTGCCTGACAGCCCAAGCTCAATTTCAAGACCCAGTGATGGACAGAGTGGACTCCTGTAACTTTTCTTGACTTCCATACATGACACATACATGCACACGCATATATAAGCTCACACAAATCAATAATTATAATTAAAGAAAATCCTAAATACTTTGCAAAGATGAAATTAAATATCCAAGAATGTTCAGTATTATTCGAAAGGGTTAAAAAGCCGCGGCAACTGTTTCTGTATTATCATGTACTGAGTTACAAAGATAAGAATGGATGTGAAGAGATGTCAGTGACATTGAAGGAGCAATGCAGGTAACTGTAGTATGTATGAATATATTATAATAAAGCACAAAATACTAAATATTTGTAAAAAGAAAACATGGTAAACTGGTGGGAATTGATGGATGAGAGAAAGTAGAAGACATCACACCTTTTAAACTTTGGCTACTAAAGGATGAGTAAGAAAAATAAAGGAGCCAGGCATGGTGGTACATTCTTCTAATCCTGGTACTCCGAGGCTGGCCTTTGAGTCATGTACAGTGTTTTAAACTGAAAACCAAGTAAATATATACACTCAGCCACTAAAAAAGTAAAACAACATGTTTTTGAGGTAGGGTCTCATGTAGCCAGGCTAGTCTCAAACCCAACATTATATTGCTTCATAGCACTCTGGCCTTTAACTGGTCCTTCTGCTTCCATCTCCCAATTTCAGAGATTACAGTCATGTGCCGCCATGCCCTGCTTGAAAAATGTGTTCAACAATTCTAGGCTTTCTCAGTTCCAGAGTATGGGATTTTCTGTTTTAGGTGGAAAAATTTCAACTAGTGATTTGACAGTGGTTTCCTGCTTAGTTAAAAAGCAAAAAACAAAACAAAGAAAATATCCACCAAACTAATTCTACTGGAATCATTACCAACTTATTTCAGCTTTTTTTTTTTTTTTTGAGACAGGGCTATACCAAGGACTGGCTTGACTATGTAGACAATGCTGTCTTGCCTCCTTGTCCACCCCAGACCTTGGATTTTTGAGACAAGTCCTAGCATATTCAAAAATCATCTGTTTCTACTTTTTTTTTTTTTTTTTTTGTTTGTTTGTTTGTTTGTTTTGAGACAGGGTTTCTCTGTGTAGCCCTGGCTGTCCTGGCACTCACTTTGTAGACCAGGCTGGCCTCGAACTCAGAAATCCGCCTGCCTCTGCCTCCGGAGTGCTGGGATTAAAGGCGTGCGCCACCACGCCCGGCTACTTTTTATTTTTATTGTTATTTATTTTTTATTTTTTTCGAGACAGGGTTTCTCTGTGTAGCCCTGGCTGTCCTGGAACTCAAGAAATCTGCCTGCCTCTGTCTTCCAAGTGCTGGGATTAAAGGCGTGCACCACCACTGCCCGCTCTGCTTCTACTTTTAAGATCGGTATTACAGGCTTGTGCCACCAGGCCTGGCTAGATTTTTGTTTTAATAAAATGATTTAAACTGGGTGTGGTAGTATACACCAGTCAGTAATCTCAGTACTTGCAATTAAATAGTCAGGATGGTCAAGTGTTAACAATTGTCATCAGCTATATAGTATTTAAGGCCAGCTTTGATTACTTGAGATCCTTATCACCAAAAAACACCAACAAAAAAACCAAATCAAACTGTTACCTTATTGCAAATTTGTGGGCTCTTTATGTTAGAACAGTTATTCTGTGACCTAATAGAAGCCATGCCCTCTTCCCCCTCAGTTTGTAATTTAATAGCACATTTGTCTTTGAAGAACTAGATAACACTGAGTCATTAAATACTGTTAACCTTGCTAGTTTAGTTTTCAAAGATCTATTGGGTTAAAAATGAATGTATCAAAACACTTAAAATTAGCTACCCTCCTGGATTCTGAGTTTGTTTTAAAAGATTCATTGATGTTTGGCATTTAATTTTTTGATATTAACTGAACCTCAAAATTTTTTTCTTCCTTTATATGTATTCCCACATGATTGTAGGAGTCTATCCTGAACTTAGTTCGTGTACATTTTGGGAACTTATTTTAGAAAAGATCTAAGTTTTAAAAAATTCTCAATGGACAGACAGAGAAAAGAGGGTCTTTGCCAACTCCTTTGGGTAAGAAAACTTTAGAATTTTGCAGATACTCTAAAAATGAAGGTCAACAATGTAGGCATATCAGATTGGAAAGGTGTCAAATAAAATGATTTGTCATTTCTTTCTTTAGACTGGTGCAGTCAGAATGTCTTTCCCCCCTCATTTGAATCGCCCTCCTATGGGAATCCCAGCTCTCCCTCCGGGGATCCCACCCCCACAGTTTCCTGGCTTTCCTCCACCAGTACCTCCAGGTAAGTTTGAGCACATTTTTTTCTTATTATCATTCATTTCTTTCTTGGCCCCCCCCCCCCCCCCACCTTCTTTTGAAGACATTGTTTCTCTGTAAAGACCTAGCTAGCTGTCTATCCTTGAACTACAGAGATCACCTGCCTCTGCCTTCTAAGTGCTTGGATCAAAGGCGTGCACCACCATGCCTGGCCCCTTTTTCCTTTAGAAAAGACAGTGTCTTTGTTGATGTGATACTTCCTTTGCAGCATGGTGCATGTGTGATTTGCTAGTGTGTACGTGGTGGCTTTACTGTCAACATGCTTGTTTGCTTTCTTTTTATGGGGGTAGGAGTGGGGAGAGGGCAGGATAGTACGGCTCTCCTGGAACTCACTTTGTAGACCAGGATGGCTTTGAACCCACAGAGATATGCCTGTCTGTATCCTCTTGAGAGCTGGGATCAAAGGTGTGAGCCACCACTGCCACCACTGTCTGATTTTTCTATAACATTTAAGTTATTTGTTTGGAGACAGAATATGTGTTATCCCAGGTTCCCAGTTGTCCGTGAGGCTCCTGAATGCTAGGATTACAGTTGTGAGTCATCACACTTGGCTTGACAGATTTGTATTTGTGGTTGAGTTTCAGAATCAGCTTGGAAATTCTTTAAAAAATGATAAGTATATAAAGGTGCTATATCCATATTCATAAGGTTTAAAAATTTGAATAATAAAGTTAGCAGTGAAATTCCCCTCAAAGTGTTAGTGCTAATTTCCCTCAAAGCTACATAAATTAGTATAACAATTAGTGTTGTTACTATTACTAAAGGGAAACAAAGTGGTAGTTGGTTTATCTTTGCAGATACTTAAAAATGCATGTTAAAGGGCTGCTGAGCCATCTAGACTAATCTTGAACTCATGGTTATTCTCTTGCCTCAGCCTAACAGGTGATGAGACTATAGGTGATTATTACCACACCCAAATTTTACTTCTTAGTTTTATGTATAACTCCGTGCCTCCTTTTAATGGGGACAGGAGGAGTCAAGGCAGGCTTTCACCTGGCCTAGGATGGTCTGCATCTTGCTGTGTAACCAAGCATGGCTAATAATCTTTCTATACTTCACAAGTTTGGGAGTACATATGTGTGTTGCCAGCATTCCTAGTTCTAAGAAGTTTCTTGTAAGTTCTTTTCTTTGTAGTCTTGGCCATCAAACATTGAGCCTTCTAATATTTTTCATTATTATTAATTTGTTTTCATGTGTAAATGCAAGGATAGGTATGGAGGTCAAAACGTAGGTAATAGTTGGCTCTCTCTATCATGTGGTACCAGGGAATGAACTCAGGTTGTCAGTCTTGGCAGTAGGTCCTTGGATATACTGAACCGTCTCTCTAGCCTCCTCTGTTTAAATGATGCAGGATCTTTTACTGGAACTCAGGGATCCTGTTTGGGCCACCATAGCTTGCCAGTGATCCCTGGGAATCCACCTGTCTCTGTGTTGTCCCCTTGTAGGAACGATAAGCACTGGTCCTATATGCCTTACTTTCATGTGGATGCTCAGGACTGTCCTTGTGCTTGTGAAGCACACACGTGGGTATGTGGGACATCTCTCCAGCCCTGGAGTTATTTTAATTATGATATGTTTTCTTCCTCGTAGGGACGCCGATGATTCCTGTACCAATGAGTATTATGGCTCCTGCTCCAACTGTAAGTATAATTTGTCTTTTCACTTTTTTTTTTTTTGAGACAGGGTTTCTCTGTGTAGCCTTGGCTGTCCTGGAACTCACTCTGTAGACCAGGCTGGCCTCGAACTCAGAAATCTGCCTGCCTCTGCCTCCCAAGTGCTGGGATTAAAGGCGTGCACCACCACGCCTGGCTCCGGTTTACTGTTTTTTAAGACAAGAGTCTCTAGCTAGCCTTAGAACTACTTTGTAGCTGAGGATGACCTTGAACTTTGATCCTATTGTCTTTACCTCTTAAATGCTGGAATTATGGGCATATACTAACCATGCCTGGTTTTTGTGTTGGGGGAAGTATTCTATCAAGTTGAGTATTCTACCTTAACCCTGTGGGATAATAAAAAGGGGTAATATAAAGGGAAGATTAAGATTTAGGAAATGCCTAGCATTTCTTGAAATATAAAACTTTATTAAGCCTAGATAATGTAAAAAACAGTATGTGTATACACTGTCCTAATTGGCAGTATGTGCAGCGTTTGCATGCAGTGCTTCTCAAGGCTAGAAGGTTGGTCCCCGGGAACTGCCCATGTGACAGGTGACTGTGAGCATCTGAGGGAGGTCTGACCTGAACCTGGGTCCTCTGAAAGATCAGTGGATTACACACCAGGATGAAGAAGCTGATTAATAGAAGACTTGACTTGGACTTACTCTTCTAGATTGATTAGGGTCCATAATGCAAGGAACCATGTCACCAGATAGAAATGAAGGCAGGAAGAACTGAGGGCTCAAATCTGAAACTATAAACAGGAAGGAGAGAGTGAATTTAAAGTGGTGGGAATTTTAAACTCTAAAAGCCTGCCTCCGGTGACAAACTTACTACAAGGCCATACTTCCTAAACCTCCCAAATATTTGGGCTATTTATTTTTTGTTTAATTGCTTTTGTTTTGGGAGATAGTGTCTCACTTTATAGTCCTGGCTGGTCTGGAGCTCATTATGTAAACCAGGTTCACCTTAAATGCAGTAGAAGCCCACATGCCTCTTGTCTCCCTAGTGTTAGGTTAAAGGTATGCACCTGCCCAAGTTCAGTTTTAGAACATTCCAAATGACACTCCCCTTTATATTACAGAATAAGGGAATGGGAAGTTGGGCTTCGGAGCAGCTCCACCAGTTCTTAGTTTATCCTGGGCTTACTTAGTTTGTAATGAATTCATTGTCGAGTACATAGAATTCTGCTCCTGTATGTGGGAGATTGCAAGTTTGATGTGAAAATAAGCTAATAAACACAAGGACTTTATAAAAAGCAAAAGTGTTGACAGTTTTGTAGTGTTTCAATGTTGTGCTACAAGATTAGCAGGAATAATGAATTTGCTTTCATTTTGGTACTGAGTATAATTGTGATAAAATTACTATCTTTTTTTTTTTTAAAAGTAATCTGAAATGGTTTTTGTTTTGAACATTTAAAAACTCATGCAAGTTTTGTTTGACATTTTTGTTTTCTTTTAAAAGTAATTAAAAATAGAAATTTAATTGTGAAGAGTAAATTTGCATTAGTGAAATATACTACATGCTTTACAAGTTTTAGATTAGATATGTAGGGCCTTTAATGATATGCTATATATTTATTCTTTATAGTTGGTGTTTTTAGTATAATGTCATAATTGCCAGATTAAATTTTTTTCTTTTCTTTACCATAGGTCCTAGTACCTACCGTGTCCATGGTTGGAAAGCATTTGGGAGCCAGAAAGGATCATCCAGGCTTAAAATTAAAAGAAAATGATGAAAATTGTGGCCCTACTACTACAGTTTTTGTTGGGAACATTTCTGAGAAGGCCTCAGACATGCTTATACGACAGCTCTTAGCTGTAAGTTAAAATGTTTATTTTTCACCTTTTAAAACTGTTAATAAATTGCAAACTTACTGAGTAGCTTGTTTTTTTGTGACAGGATTTCAGGTAGTCCAGGCTGGCCTCAAAGCTGGGAATCTTTTTTTTTTTTAAAAGATTTATTTATTTATTACATGTAAGTACACTGTAGCTGTCTTCAGACACTCCAGAAGAGGGCGCCAGATCTCCTTACGGATGGTTGTGAGCCACCATGTGGTTGCTGGGATTAGAACTCTGGACCTTCGGAAGAGCAGTCGGGTGCTCTTACCCACTGAGCCACCTCTCCAGCCCAAAGCTGGGAATCTTCTATCTCCCAGATTGTTGGGACGAAGGCCTGTGCGCTTATGCCTAAGTTCTCTATTTTTTTCCCTCAGCATTTTAATATGAAAACTATCAAATTGTAGAAAAAGAGCAGTCTAGTAATCACACTAGAACTCTGACTCAGATTCATCAGTAAACTTCACAATTTTGTCTCTTAACTATCCATGTTCCATCATTGATGGATGAGTTGCGATATAATACTCACTTGAGTGTCAAATGGATGTTTCTGAGAGCAGATAGACATCGTCCTTACACACGATCCAAATGCTGCTGTATTCACCACTACATAGTTGTACTCAACCTTCCCAGTGATGTCTGTATTAACTGCTTTTTGTTTCTGCTTATGATAAAAATATGTGCTTCATTTTGGCACTATAATACAGAACAAGTTTTCTGGTTTTATTTCTTTTTATTTATTTAGCTTGTTTTCCTGATACAAGTTAGAGCTTTCATAAAATATTTCTTAGAACTTGATTTATTTGTTAGATTCAAAGTATACCATTTTTGTTGTTTTTTTTAATTCGTTTTTGATTTATTTATTTTATGTATTTGAGTACACCATTGCTCTCTTTAGACACACTAGAGGGCATCAGATCCCATGAGAGATGGTTGTGAGCAATCATGTGGTTGCTGGGAATTGAACTCAGAACCTCTGTTGGTGCTCTTAACCACATTGCCATCTCTCCAATCTAAGTGTACAGTTTTTTAACAAAAGTGTTTCATTGTATTCTTTGTTTTGTTTTGTTTTTCAAGACATGGTTTCTCTGTATAGCCCTGGCTGTCCTGAAACTCACTCTGTAGACCAGGCTGACCTTGAACTCAGAAATCTGCCTGCCTCTGCCTCCCAAGTGCTGGGATTAAAGCTATGTGCTACCACCGCCAGGCTGTTTCATTTTATTCTTATTCCCCGTTTTTGGGGATACTGAGTTACTTAATCAAAGTGATTAAAACTTAATCATACTAAGAGTGCATTTACCTTACCAGTAATTTTTGGACTAATATGTTGTGATTTTATGAATACTTAATCAACAGATTTAAAAAATATATATATACATATTTTTTTGGTTTCATTTGTTTGTTTATTTGTTTGTTGAGATAGAGATTCTCTGTATAGTCTTGGCTGCCCTGGGAATCCCTCAGTAGACCAGGGTAGCTTCAGACTCAAGAGGCTACCTGCAGTTGCCTCCTAGTACTGAGATCAAAGGTCTGCGCCACCACTTCCTGCTAAAGCTTTATGTATTTGTTAGATATTTCAAGTGTATGGGAGATTTGGAGTAATTTTAACAAGCTTAGTTGCCAGCCTGATCTTGCTGAGCATTTTGTTCTCTGTTTTCCCTCTTGTATTGATGGTATTATCATTTTGAGACAGGATTTGTGTCCCAGGCTGCCCTCAAACTTGTAGTACTATCTCAGTCTCTTCTTTTACTGGTGTGAGCTACCATACACTATAACCTATAATTGTGATCTTACTTGTCTTGAAACTTTTGTTTGTTAAGTGGTAATTCTTAAATTTCTTTTTAAGAAATGTGGTTTGGTGTTGAGCTGGAAGAGAGTGCAAGGTGCTTCTGGGAAACTTCAAGGTATCCGTAATTTCCTTACTTTTGTTTTTGCCACCATTTGAACCCATTTGTATAAGTTTGTATAAACTTAGCATGTTTTATTTTAATTTTCTTAAGAATGTATTAAAAGGCCATTGAAGGTTTTGGCTGAAATTTGGGATTAGAAGATTCAAAAGTTGAAGCAGAAAAGGAGGTAGAAGAGAAAAAAATTGAGCATTACTCAATAGTGTTTTCTTCCTTCCCTCTTTTAATATGCTAGACTGGACAAATCCAGTGGTTTCTTTTAAAAAGACTTACTACTGGCCTATAAGTTTTTTAAGGATTTATTTTCTATCTATCTCTACATCTACACACATATTTTTTATATATGAGTATGCTGTCTTCATGCTTTTCAAAAGAAGGCATTGGTTCTCATTAAATACAGTTGTGAGCCACCATGTGGTTGTTGGGAATTGAACTCAGGACCTCAGGAAGAATACTGAGCCATCTCTCTAGCCCTGTTGGCCTGTAGAGTTTTCTGTATATGAATGCAGTGCATATCTAAACTGAAGAGGGTGTGGCTCCCTTGGAACTGGAGTTAGAGCTAATTTCTACCTGCCTTACCGGAGTCCTGGTCTTCTGTAAGAGTAGCATGTATTCTTAACTGCTGTGCTCTAGCCCTCCCACTAGTTTTTTAGATTTGTTCTTTTGCCTGAAAGTAAGGCTGTCTGACCCAAATGCAATAATTAGAGCTCAGGAAGAGGGAAGGGTAATTAATTGGGCTATTTTTTTTTTTTTTCCTTTTCTTTTGGGACAGGGTTTCTCTGTATAGCCCTGACTGTCCTGGAACTCACTCTGTAGACCAGGCTGGCCTTGATCTCAGAAATCCGCCAGCATCTGCCTCCCGAGTGCTGGGATTAAAGGCGTGCGCCACCACTGCCTGGCTCTGGACTTTTTTTTTTTTTTTTTTTTTGAGGCCTATTTATTTTCACTTTGTGTATATGAGTGTGTGCCTTCCTGCCTACTTGTGCTTTTGTGTACCTTGTGTGTTCAGTTCTGCAGAGGCCAGATGGAGGAGTGCTTTCCCTGACTTGTGAATGGATCCTGGGTCCCCTGTAAAAACAAGTGCTCTTTAGTGTAAAGCCATCTTTAGCTCTTTGGTTGTGTGTGTGTGTGTGTGTGTGTGTGTGTGTGTGTGTGTGTGTGTGTATATATATATATATATGTAAGTATGGTTGGTTGGTTTCTTGTGTTTTCTTCAAATGTTCTTCACTTTATTTAAGAGTCTCTTGCTGTCCTTAGAGCTTGTAGATAGTAGAATAGCTAGCCATCTTGGCCAGGGAGTTCCTTCCATGTTTGCTTCTGGAGGGATGGGATTTCTAGGGGTTGCTATATTCTACTTTTATGTGGGTCCTGTGGGTACTTGGGATCTTCAGGTCCTCACACTTCTATGCCAAGTGCTTCCCAGCTATCTATGGCCTATTTTGAAAGTAAACTGCCTTTCATTCTAGACTGCTAAATTCTCTGCTCTCTGTCTCCTCTTTCTCTTGGTGCTATCAATTAAGGGGAGTGTTTCATATATGTGTCCACCTTTATTAGTAAGCTATACCAAGTCTTGATTTAAAAATATTGCTGGGCGTGGTGGCGCATGCCTTTAATCCCGCACCTGGGAGACAGAGGCAGGTGAATTTCTGAGTTCGAGGCCAGCCTGGTCTACAAAGTGAGTTCCAGGACAGCCAGGGCTACACAGAGAAACCCTGTCTTGGAAAAAAAAACCAAAAAAAAAAAAAAAAAAAAATCTTTATTGTGGAAAAATGGATACATATACAAAATGTGATGATGTGACAACTCCATGGTTACAACTCACAGCTTTAATAATTATCAGCTTATGGTTAGTAATCTTATTACCCGTACCCTACAGATTTTCTTTTGTTTGTGTTCCTTTATTCATCCATTCATACTCCCCCACCCTCCCTTTCTTTCTCTTTCCTTCTTCCCCACTTTTCCCTTTTCTCTGTATAGCCCTGGCTGTCCTGTCCTTATTCTGTGGCCTGGCCTCCAGCTCAGAGTTCCTCTTGCTGCCTCTGCCTCCTAAATGTTGAGATAAATGTGTGAGTCATTGTCCGTGCCTGGCTGTTCATGTTATTTTGTTTTTTTAAAGATTTATTTACTATCATAAGTACACTGTAGCTGTCTTCAGACACACCAGAAGAGGGCATCAGATCTCATTACAGATAGTTGTGAGCCACCATGTCGTTCCTGGGATTTGAACTCAGGACCTTTGGAAGAGCAGTCAGTGCTCTTAACCACTGAGCCATCTCTCCAGCCCCTGTTCATGTTATTTTTAAGTAAACTCCAAGCACTGGGATTTTTGTCTCTGTATTGTACTATATACTCTGAAACATGAACATTTTATTTTGTCGGGCAGGGGGTGGGGGCGTGACTGTAGGAAAAAAATGCCCAAAATATAATCATAGTACCTAAAAATACTGCCTGTTTTTTTCTGATTAAAAAAAAATAGCATTGTTGTCCAGTTAATTTTTCTCTAAAAGTCAAATTTAAAACATTTCATTGAGGATACATATGAGCTTTCTATAGTGAAATTCATAGGGGATTTATTCTGAGTTTAAAGCCATTCCAGTTCTCATTTACTTTTGAGTTCTGGGATTGTAACTGTCCTGCCCCAGCCCCAGCAAACGTTTCCCTGGTTAATGCTATATCCTGTCCTGATTGTTACTTTTTTTTATTATATGTTATTTATTTATTTATTATGTGTGTGTACACTGTAGCTGTCTTCAGACACTCCAGAAGAGGGCATCAGATTTTTGTAATGGATGGTTGTGAGCCACCATGTGGTTGCTGGGATTTGAACTCAGGACCTTTGGAAGAACAGTGCTCTTAACTGCTTGAGCCATCTCACCAGCCCTGTTATTTTTTTAATTTTTAAAATTTCATTATTTTTTAGCTCTTAGTAAATAATGATTTGCTGGATTTTCTTATTTCCCTTGGTCTTTTTTTTAAACTCTCCCTCCTGTGTTGGTGAAAGTGAAATGATTATTAGAGGGTTAAAGAACAGGGTTGTGTGACTTCAGTACCCTCATAAGTATCACCTTTAAGCATTTTGCCTTGCTGTAATTTTTCATGTTTTTAATACCTTGATATCTCACAAATTCTTCTTATTTATTGTTAGCTTTTGGATTTTGTGAGTATAAAGAGCCTGAATCTACCCTCCGTGCTCTCAGATTATTGCACGACCTTCAGATTGGAGAGAAGAAGCTACTTGTTAAAGTTGATGCAAAGACAAAGGCACAGTTGGACGAATGGAAAGCAAAGAAGAAAGCGAATGGGGTTTGTAATATCTTTTCTACTCTACCTGTGCCAGTTCTGTGTAATACTTCATATTGTAAATTAATGTAGCATGGAGACTCACAAGATTAGTATCATTGTAATCGTGCTTGTGGCTTATGCAGGAGTGTATTTTATAGTTTGTAGATAAGTGTTTTATCTACCCACAGTGGGTGGATGACTGTTGGTTTGCTTGTTCCAGGTTGGGATGAAGGTAGTAAGGGAGGCTGGACAAGGTTAACTTGCCAGAGAAAACACTTGTACAGACTATTCCAATCAGAGCTAATTCATTAAGGCAGCTTTGTAAGTAAGTATAAAATATATATTTCAACCTACACAATGTTTATTAGTTATCCTCTCTCTTTTAGTGCACACAGATTGGATTTTGAAATGAGTGAAAATAAGTCTTAACTACTTCATGTATGAGTGACCTTATTCAGGATTTTTATTTTTCTTTTTAATTCTGTTACTTTACATGAAGATAAAGGAGGTTTTTTTGTCTTGTGTGATAATATATATTGCATCTTTCACAAAACAATCTTAAACCTGAGTATATAGTGTCTTATATGTATATACACACATATATATATACTTATATATATATACTTATATGTGTGTATATATATGTACATATACATATATGTGTGTGTGTTTGTTTTTTCTTTTGTTTTTCTTCCCTCTACCAAAAAGAAAAAACCCCATAGGTCTGTACTTTCATCTTGCTTTCATTACTTTCTCTTGCCCTTTCTAAAACCTTTGTGTATTACTTTTCTTAAAAAAAGAAAATTTTAACCTTTTCTAAAAAATTGTGAGTACACTGTAGCTGTCTTCAGACACACCAGAAGAGGGTATCGGATCCCATTACAGATGGTTGTGAGCCACCATGTTTTTGCTGGGAATTGAACTCAGGACTCTTGAAGAGCAGTCAGTGAGTGCTCTTCACTGCTGAGCCATCTCCAGCCCCTTAAAAGAATTTTTCTAAAACTCATATTTAACCATATTATAAAAAGGAAGTTAAGTTTCATGACACCTTAAGTACTTTACTATAGACATTCTATTCCCATGCTCTCGAAGGCATTTTCTTCTGTGTACCCGCTTTCTTCCAGTGCTGAGTGTTACAGAGAAGTATGCTGCCACTGAGTCACATCCCTACCCCATGAGTATAGCTTTAATTGGAATATTTTTATTTCATAAAAACAAGATTAAAGCCAGCTGCAATGGTACAGTCCCAGCACTTGGGTGTAAAAGCAGTTGGAACAGGAGTTCAAACTCATTAGTTGTACAGGGAATTTGAGGCCAGTCTGGGTGACATGAGACTTAAAAACCAAAATGTATTATTTTATAAATAGCTTTCCCCTTGCATAATTCTTGTTTCTGTTGTACTTCTAGTACTTAGATAATTTCACTGACACATACTACGTATATATTTACAAGGTAAAATAACTTGCTTGCTGGGCGTGGTGGCGCACCCCTTTAATCCCAGCACTTGGGAGGCAGTGGCAGGTGAATTTCTGAGTTCGAGGCCAGCCTGGTCTACAGAGTGAGTTCCAGGACAGCCAGGGCTAAACAGCGAAACCCTGTCTCGAAAAACCAAAACCAAAACAAAACAAGTAATTGTTGCTTATTTGTCAGATTTAGTCTTAGTAGTTTGGGTTTCCATACAAAGTAAAGCCTATGTTGGGCATAGTATTAAGGTTTTGTTGTATTACATATTTCTTGGTTTTTGTTTTAACTTATTGGAGTTCTTTTTTTTTTTTTTTTAAGAGAGATATTTATTTTTATTTATGTGAGAGTGAGAGTGAGCATGTGTGTTTATGTGCACCATGTACTGTATTTCCTGTGGAAACCAAAAAAGGTTATTAATTTCCTAGAGTTAGAAGCAGCTGTGAGCCTCCATGTTTGTTGAGGGAACGGAACCCATGTTGTCAAGAGCAGCAAGATTCTTAACTGCTCAGCTGTCTCCAGCCGCTGTTTTGACTTTTTTTTTTTTAAGATAGGATCTCCTGTAGCTTCTTACTGCTCTTTGCAATATGACCTTGAACTTTCCCCCCACTCCCATTCCCTTCAAGTGCTGGGATTAGTTAGATGCTATCTCATTTATTAGATCTTTAAAGAAATTTGTTTTATTTATTTGTATGTGTAGGTTGTGAATGTATATGTGGAAATTAGAAGACAACTCATGGAAGTTCTCTTCTACCATGTGGGTCCCAGGGATCAAACTGAGGTTGTAAAGTTTGTGGCAGGGCCCCTTTACATGTTGAGCCATCTGTTGGCACCATTCCACAGACTTTTTTAAATCATTATTTTATCTCTTTGCCTTATTGCCTATCTAAGCTCATCATTAAAATTTTGTTTATCTAATTATAATTAACATGATCTGATTACTATACCTGTGATAAAACATCCCCTAAATAAGGCGCTCATGACAGAGCAGAGTGTAAAGGCCACAAAAGGTCAGCTTGGTGATTCGTACAGGAATATGGATGAAGGGTTATTCCCAGGAGCAGATATGACCCAGACAGCCACATCAACAAGGCCCAATCAAGCAGAGGTGACAGCTCACAAAACTCGGAAACTGAAACACATGGCACAGCCTATATGCAGTTCAATATGCAGTTCAGTAGCTTAGAGGATGTCCTTTCTAATAACTGGTCTAAACCTCTTGTTAGCTCAGCTGGTTTCTTATATCTGTTCTCAGTCTGTTTTTTTTTTTTCAGCTTTTCTTCTCTGAGAGACTTGTTTGCAGCTCAGCTTTTGTTTGTCTCCCTTTTTTTTTTTTTTTTTTAAAGATTTGTTTATTTATGTGAGTTGTTGTTCTCAGACACACCAGAGGAGGGCATTGGATCCCACCAGATGGTTGTGTGCTACCATGTGGTTGCTGGGAATTGAACTCGGGACCTCTGGAAGAACAGCAGCACTCTTAACCGCTGAGCCATCTCGCCAGCCTTTATTGTTCTCTCAGCTTTTATTACTCATTTTGTCAGGGGAATCTGGTCAGATTCAGGGACTTAGTAAAGTTATCTTTAGTTGTCAACCTTCCTGTTCAGAGAACTACAGGATGGAATGTTTCAGTTTGAAAAAAATTTCACACAATAACCTGAATCATTAAATACTGTCCTGAATATGTCTCCCCCCCACCCCCCTTTACCGCAACGTGCTCTTATTATTGTCTCTTTTATAGCCCATCATCCTGTTGGATTCTGTTTACCTCCCACATCCATGATTTTCAGTAGATTCCTCCTTACCACCTAGGAAAATATCTTCTGAATTAATAATGATATGAATGTTTACTGAATAACAGTAGTAGCTCTTTTGTTGACTTTTAGTTTCCTCTGGCTCCGAGATCAAAGAAAGATCAGGAGTAAGAGAAACAATAATTTGTATAAAAGGAGTTATCTTTTTTTCCTGATTTTTGAATTGAAAGAAAAGATTTCTTATCAACTAAATAGTTTGATTAAAAATATTTAAATCTATATATAGATTAGGTTTTCTTTCCTTCTCCTTTTTTTTTTTTTTTTACTGGTATTTAGTATATCATTGCAGCTATATCCAGTTTGATCTATCTAGTCTCTGTTCTGCTTGCTGCTTTTTGTATGCCTACCCAGCAATAAGTCTAGAGATTATTAATGATTGTTTTAAGCTGTGTTTGTTCACCATGTGTACAAGAGTAAACCAGTAGGCCGGAAAGCTGGTTCATTGGCTGCTCTTGGAATGGATCTAAGTTTGGTTCCCAGCACACACATGGCAGCTTACAACTGCCTGTTACTTCAGTTCCATGGGATCCAACACCCTCTTCTGGCCTTGCCTCCATGGGTAACAGGCATGCAAGTGGTATACATACAGGCAGGCAAAACACCCATTTGAGAGGGAAAGGCAGGTTGATCTGAGGCCAGCCCCATCTACCTCAGTCAGGCTAGCTAGGATCTACTAGCATGTGTCTTAGAATGCAAAGCAAAAAAAGAGAATTAATTGGCAATTGTTGGAGTACAGCTAATCTCTGGAAAGCCATGTATGTGCATTACAGTCTAGTAGATAAAAGGTGCTTCAGGGGGACATGTTCACATAATTGCTTCCAAGTTCAGTTAGCGAGTCGTGTTTTCTGAAAGAATTGTATTTGCTTTGGGTTTCCCTCAAAACTGCTGTGTTTCAGATGAGGAGAGTTAGTCTGGAGAATGTCTCCAGAAGCTGTTTCCTCTCACTTTGGATTTGGAGGTAGAAGCTGAAATTCAGAAATGGGTAATTGTTTGGAAATTGTGCGAGCTTTGGATCATATTTGGCAGCTTATCTATTGACCTTTTTAAATAATTCCAAATAATCTTCTCCTCTCCTGTGATCTTTTTGTGATATTGTTGTTTTACTGATAATTAGCAATCAGTTAAGAGACAGGCTCATAAGTTTTCTTTCTGAAAATGTAGATTGAGGGGCAGTTAGCCATTTGAATTCTTTTTTTTTAAAATTCTTCATGGTTGTAATTGTGGAAAATAGCTGTATCGATCTTTCAATTTCAGTTTGTAGGGATGATAATTTAGGGTCTACAGGTTAGTTCTATATTAGCAGGCCTTTGAATTTACAACTCCATCCCTATTCCTATAGTTAGAAACCTATGGAGAGTCTTCCAAGGGAAAAGAAATCAGGAGTGTAGGAAATGTCACACAGATCATATGTTTTTCTTCTGGATTTCATTTTTAAAAACTGTTTGTGCTGCCCTGGTTGGCCTTGAACTCACAGGCCAGATCCACCTGCCACTGTCTCCCAAGTGGTGGGATTAAAGGCCTTCAGAACCAAAGTCCAGCAGTGAATACTTTGATAGAGTAGAATTTAGATACGAAGGACCTGGGTTTGGTGCTACATAGTTAGTGGTATAGCAGGTTTAAGACCAGCTTGGGCTGAATGTTGGCGTTTGTGTGAGCAAAAACAGTAACACACTCTAAGTACTAAATTTGAATTGTCAATAGCCATGTTACTAGAGCATTCTCTTTCATAGAAAACTTCAGAAAGCCAAAATCATATCATTGTGGATTTTAGTGACAGGTGTATACATTTAAGGACCTTAATTTATCAATTTAAAATACAGTCACGGCAATAATAGTTTATTAATACTGTTTAATAAATAATTTTAATAGTTTAATTACAGTCCTGTGTAAAAGCATCTTGTCCTTATCTAAGATGCCAAGTAGAAAATTGGCAGCCAGAAGATTGGATGAAGAGGCAGGTTTGAGAAAGTAAGAAACTGGGTGTTTATCTTTGATATACTTCTATTTCTTACTATATGTTAATAAACACTTATGGTCCAAAAAACTTTTAAAAATTTGTGCTTTTGGGGACCCCATCGTTGGAGTTAGGGTAAGGACTGAAGGAGCTGAAGGGGTTTGCAACCACATAGGAAGAACAACAATATCAACCAACCAGACCTCTCAGAGCTCCCAGGGACTAAACCACCATCCAGAATACACATGGAGGGACCCATGGCTCCAGCCGAATATGTAGCAGGGGATGATGGCCTTATCTAGCATCAATGGGAGGGGAGGCCCTTGGTCTTGTGAAGGTTCAATGCTCCAGCATAGGGGAATGCTAGGCTGTGAGGCGGAATTGGTGGGTGGGGGAGCACCCTCATAGAAGCAGGAGGTAGCGAGGATGGGATAGGAAGTTTTCAGAGGGGAAACTGGAAAGGGGGATAACATTTGAAATGTAAATAAATAAAATAACCAATCAAAAAAAGAAGAAAAAATTGTGCTATGTTTTCTATAAGTATCATAAAGTGTGCTCTGAATAAGAATTTATTTAAATTAAATGTTAATGTAAGGCTTATTGAATATGTATATGAAATAATTTCTAATGATAGAAACAAATTAATGATGGTTGTTATGAAACACCTGGTAAGTTGTACTTGTTACTAAGTAACCACATAGCACAGAATCAACTTGAGTAGAATTGAATGTGTTGTGACCAAGAACCTGGCATTTATATGGAAGATTATAGTTCTTTTTCTCTTGCTATATTGAGTGTTGAATCCAGAATGACACCTCCTAAGCAAGGCCTGTTTTTATCCCTGGTTCTACAAGCATGATTTTTGTTACCTGCCAATGTAATCAGTATATGTTACCAAGTAAATTGCTATTTTGAGACATAAACATGTATAATTTTTGTTTAGAAAAATTGCTTTGTATGCACAATTATCCATGCTTTTTCCTTCTGTGTCATTCTTTATTTTTCCCTATGTTTTGAGTTGAAAGTAAGGGGAAATCAAAGGTTTTCTTTCAGGTGGTAGAATAAATTATATTTTTAGTTTTAACTATATGAATTCTATATTTGGGGGCTCTAAAGCATGATTAGAACCAACAACAGTATGTTTGAAGATTGTGTTTTTCTGAGAGACAGATTTTCTTTTGAGATACGGTCCCCTTAGGGAAGGGAAGTTTGCCTAATAATTACTATCCTGCCTGAGAGCTATTTTCATTTGTCACTGCTGCTGGCTTTTAGTGAAGGGTAAACTCTTTACCTTTCATTTGTGGTATTTGCAGATCCATAGATTCATGCTAACTATTCTTTGAGGTTATTGTGTTTAGTTTAAAGGGAAGGTAAAGTCTCATGTAATCCCAGCTGCCCACATATTCCAAATCCTATCTTTGCCTCCTAGTGCTGGGAATACAGACATTAACCACCATTGCCCAATCAGAAAGTTATCTTAAATAAATTATTACTAAAGTCTAATACTCTTTTTGATAAAGTATAAACAAGTTGTGTGTCTATGTATTTGACTGATTCTTGTGTTTGTTTTTTTTTGAGACAAGGTTTCTCTTGTAGCCCTGGCTGTCCTGCAACTTGCTCTGTAGACCAGGCTGGCCACAAACTCAAGAGATACCTTTGGCTCTGTCTCCTGTGTGCTGGGATTAAAGGTGTACATCACCATTCTTGGCTAGGTTTTGACCTTCTGCATGTGCAAGTCAGACAGAAAGGAGTACATATGGTATAGAGCGGAGACACGGTTTCACTCTATAGCTCTCAGATTGTTCTGGACAAATGCACGCACATCTGGCTTTGAAATCACAGAGATCCACTGGCCTCTGCATCCTTGGTACTAGGATTAAAAGAGTATACCTCCATTCCTGGCCAGGTGTATGGTTATTATAAGCTGCTTTTGCTGCACACAGACATTGTAGAAGCTGGGCTGGTTAAATGGCTTATTAGGTAAGGAACTTGGATGCTAGGACTGACTACCCCAAGTTTGATTCCTGAGATTCCTGTGGTGGAAGGAAGGGTCCTCCAGTCGTCTTCTTGACTTCCTCCATATGCATGCCGTAGCACACACAGATATACAAACATGGAAATAATTTTTAAAAGGTTAAAAAACATGTAGAAGCATATGTGGGGAAAGAATCCATCATTTGCAGCCTATAACCTTTCTGGTGATTAGGTTTTGTAGTATAGCTATCTAGTATTTTCCTTGGTTAGCCCATTGATATTTCTTTCTTTGGAATAATTTTTTTCTATTCTCCTCAAATTTGTGTTGGTTTTTAAGAACGCCAGACCAGAAACTGTCACTAATGATGATGAAGAAGCCTTAGATGAAGAAACAAAGCGAAGAGACCAGATGATTAAAGGGGCCATTGAAGTTTTAATCCGAGAATATTCCAGTGAACTAAATGCCCCCTCACAGGAGTCTGACTCTCACCCCAGGAAGAAGAAAAAGGAAAAGAAGGAGGACGTATGTGTTCTGACAATAGTAATTTATATAATTTATTCTTCTGGAAAGTACAGTGTTTCTTTAGAAACTCAGGGGTTGTCTGTGTCATGAAAAATGCTATAAAGTACACATATTGTTTATTAAGGGATAGTGTAAGTTCCGTTTTGAGTTTCAGTGTCTTTGGGCATTTTAGTTTTATCATTGGCCAGATATAATTGTATTACTGTAATTATTCATTATTTGGTCCAAAAGGTGCATTACTTGGTATTATTGGGAATACTAATTTAAAGAGTTAGCCAGATAATTAGGTAAAGTTGGAATTTTTCTTCCTCCATTGATATGGAAGGATAAAAATAACTAATTGATAGTAATGAAGAGGGTAAGTTACAGAAGTAGTATTTTTTGGCTAGAATTATAGGCAAATCTTTTTATAAGGTTAGACAAATTTTGTACATGCAAATACATCTCAAATGATAATTTCTTACATATTAGAATTCCTTATCTCAGGAAACAGTCCTGGTACTCTTAAGAGTGTTTTGGCTATTGAAAAGAAAGCATGTGATGGGTGATAGAGGGATTTAAAGAGAAATCATTTTTACTGTAATTTGAGATCAAGAAAATATCACACCTAGTTATTATTTCCTGGATAAGTGTGTAGTCAGTTTAATTATAGCACAATGTGAGCTGTTTTTTAAAAAATCTTTGTGGGTTTCTCTGCAGATTTTCCGTAGATTTCCAGTGGCCCCATTGATCCCTTACCCACTCATCACCAAGGTTCGTTTGAACTGTAGGCTTTGATTTTTATGTGTGCACTAACTGCCAGATATGTGATTTTTATCATTATTATTACTATTACTATTATTATTATCATAACTTTACAACATTAGATTTTACTTCCAAGTTGGTGGTTTTTGCTTAGATGTATTTGTAATACTTGTATTAAATACCAAATTTTGTCATTTTTCTATTAATGTATGTAAATCTATTCCTTTCTGTTCCCTTAATTTTAGGAGGATATAAATGCTATTGAAATGGAAGAAGACAAAAGAGATTTGATATCCCGAGAGATCAGCAAATTCAGAGATACACACAAGGTAGTATTCTTGTTTTTTCACTTGATACCAATCTAGACTTTTTACAGAATCCAAAGCAAAAAGACAAGAAAATCAACTTTACATTAGAGTATAATTTATTATTGCCTTTAATAGGCTTAATTGATACTAAGGTAGAAACAAAAGAACAGAAGACTAATACCATATTTAAAAGTGGCCATTGCTAATTGTTCTCAGTCACTGACTGCTGCAAGCATCTCACTTTAATATAACAAAAGTTAATATAGATTTCAACATGAACATCGAGGTCAGATTAAACTATTCAGGGGGCAGCAGGATAACATACATATAGTTCAGTTTATCTTGTGGGCAGGTCTTTAATCCTAGGAAAATCTTTTTTAAAGAGCTGAGATTAAAATTTAAGATTTATATTTGTGTGGATTAAGTTTGAGTGGGGGAGATTTTTAAAAGTAGGCCAGTGATTACCAGACTTACCAAATTATAGATGCATGGAAGAACTGTAAATTCCCATAAAGCTAATCTATTCATTGACCCCCACCATTATGATAGAGATCATATGGTGACTAATGCAAGATGAAACTCTCAGCTTGGAAAGTAACAAGGAATAGGATGTAAGTATGAGCTTCTGTTTTTTATTATATTTATGGATGCCCCCTCAGAAAAATATGCAAAGGGGTAACTGGCTTGGAAATGGGTATTTGTCTATAGTAAATCCCACTCATGAGTTTTGCCTATTTAAAGCTTCTCTCAATGACAGTGCATCTGTGAATGTTCGCTGGTATTGAAGGTGATGCTTTTGGATGGTGAAATGCAAAGTGCATGATGTATTTTGATGTTAGAGGTAATAAGATATCCTTGGTTCTGACTAGACTGAGAAGTGCATAACATAACTCAGTGGTGTTAAGTGTTCGCTTTCTCTGTATTTGAATCTTATTTTTTTCTTACTGCTTTCAAAATCCCAAGTTACCATTAATGCTGATTATCAGTGCTGTTGAACACTTAATGTCCAGATACCCAATAATAGGTCACATAGAGTGCTTTTTCAGGAAGTAGATGTGTCTAAAAGCACAAATGTAACTCCCACAGTTTTGAGAGTTACAATGGTGGTCTGTGGCAAGTCATAGTAGAATAATCTTACATATGTTCACTATTCCAGTTAAAGGCCGAGTAAGCTTACAAATGGTATACAGTTGTGTGTGTGGTTTACCCGCCTTCTGTTTTTATTTATTTGTTTTAATCCCTGTCATGTTGTTGGTGAATTATGAGGAAATCAGGTTGGTAAAAAATTGTAATTCACAAGCTACTACTTCAGCATTTTAGGGGTTTGACAGGCAATACACTGCCTTAGTATTATTTTACTGATGGCAATGTTCTGAATTTCCAAAATGTGATTTAGAAATAAAAGAAATCAAAACAAAAAAATAAAAACCAGTTCTCTTTGGGTGGTGTGGTTAAGGGGATATTTTGAATTCTTAGCAATAAAAAATGAGCTCAGTGAACCTTTGCATGTTTTGGTATGAGATTATTAAATAACCACAGACTGTCAGGGTATCAGCGTGGCAGGGGGCGTCCATTTACAGCACGGATGAGTCTGAAGAGAGAATAAGGTAAGATTTTTGATTTTTTTTTTAAAAAAAATTCTTTCCTTTCTCTTCATAACTTTGTTAATTGTTTAAGGAATCATTTCATTTCTTTAATCTTTCTTAAAATATGTGCATATATGCTATATCTGCTTATATGCACACACATATTGCATATATAAATAACTCCTTAGCATTTAGTATGGACTAGATTTTCTCAGCTTTTGTGTACATAGAAAAAGTAAACTTAAAATGAGTTCTGAAAGCAATTGCATTACATCAGAGAAAAGGCAGCATATTAAACAACAGGAGTAAAAAGTTGACTTGTACAAAAGAAATTAAAAATCTGTAAGTATATATTATCTCCGAAATACATTTCTTAAGTGTATGATATTGAGGTAAGTTTTATGTAGTGTAGATTCATTTTAAAATATAAACTTTAAATTCCATTAGCAATGTGTCAGAAATTAGATTTTCCCCCTGTAATAGCTTTCAGTTTCTGGCTCTCCATGTCTCCTATCTTTCCTTTCTAATTTCAATGTATTCAGTATTGGCTTTGCCTGTATGCTACCTTAGGTCAGCAGCTGAATATATTGATGCCTTACACACTAGCTTTTCTTTCATAATCCTCTCTCAGTTCTTTGGTCCGTGAGCAAGAAAAAAAGTATCTTAACAGGTAAGACTGCTTTTTAAAGTTTTAAATGCTTTACGTTACTGAGAAAAAGAAAAATGCACATTTTATTGTTGCAGTTTAAATTTCAGTGAAATTAAACACAGAACTTCACAGGGATAAATGTGTTTTGTTTTTGTTTTACTTGTTTGGGTTTTTGTTGTGCTTTCTTTTTTCCCCATGTTAGTTTGTATAGAAACCTTGTGGTACACTGGTAATCTTTCAGGATACACACTGGCCTAACTGTTTACTTGTGAACCGTGTACTTGCTCTTCCTCCCAGAAACATAGCTTGTAGGCAAGGTTAATCCAGTGTTGGCGATCCATGTCCTAGCACAACATCTGTAAGTTAATACAAGATCCTTGCAAGGGTGGATTTATCACTGTAATTATATCTTTTATTGTTTTACAGGCATAATGGTGGGCATAACTTTGCTTTTACTTTAACTATTGTAAATTAAAATAACTAATTATGTATGCATTGTTTGAAGTGAGTGGTTTTCATAGTTTCTGTATTTGGTGGAGTATCCATCTTATAATGGTAGGAATAAGTATTTCCATAGTTTAAAACAAAAGATCTTGGCTAAATTCAGCTTCTGTTTCTTTTGGAGGGTGGGCAACCTGGAGGGCAGAAGAGTGTGTTATCTTGACTTGTCTTCCACCTCTACTTTAAAACCCTCATCTAGTCACCTTCAATAGTGAGAAGTCTAGGATCATAAATACTTTCACTGTTCCCACTGACTTACAGACACTTACAATGGGCAGAATTAAGCTTTAGTTTAATTGAATGTCTTTCTAGAAATTCCTAGGAATCAGTACATTGTTGATGGTTATTTTTGGATATTAGTCAGTAGCTTGCCTCTCCTAACAGATTTCCCCACCTAAGGTTGGAGATTCCTGGTTTGTGTAGAGTATTTGGTTTTGCACGAAATTTAGCTTTGTGATTGTTTCTCTTTAATTTGTTTAAAAAAAAAAAAAAAGAAAGCCTCAAATCCTGGTGGTTTGATGCTTTTCTAAGCATTATTGGGCATTGCGCCGGGGAAAGTCTGTATACTGGAGGCACAGAATTAACTCTAAAAGTACTTTTGTTGGTTTCTAGAAACTGGAAGAAGAGAAAGGCAAAAAAGAAAAAGAAAGACAGGAAATTGAGAAAGAACGGAGAGAAAGAGAGAGGGAACGTGAAAGGGAACGAGAAAGGCGAGAACGGGAACGAGAAAGGGAAAGAGAACGTGAACGAGAAAAGGAAAAAGAACGGGAGCGGGAACGAGAACGGGATAGGGATCGTGACCGCACAAAAGAGAGAGACCGAGATCGAGAGAGAGACCGGGACCGAGATCGAGAACGGAGCTCAGACCGAAACAAGGATCGGAGTCGATCAAGGTAAAACTCCATACAAACAGTTGTTTCTGATAGTGTAATTAAATTAAAAGGTTTCCTCTGGAACTATTTGCATTGGAATGATAAAGTTTTCTGTAGGTTACATTGTACATACAATAACATTATTGATGAAAGTAACAATTTTATATTTGTTTTTGTTTTTTGAGACAAGATCTTTCTATGTAGCCTTGGTTGTCCTAGTACCTCTGTAGACCAGTCTGGCCTCATTCCCACAGAGATAATGCCTTTCTCTGCCTCTAAGTGCTGGGAATAAAGGCTCTTGCCACCACCACCACCACCACAAATGGAGCTGAGGCAAAGGGATAATTTCACAACCAGTGGTTAGGTAGTAAGTTCCAGGATAACCAGATATACAATGACCTCATCTGTAAAGCAATAATAGGACTGGAGAGAGACATTAGTAGTTAAGAGCACTTGCATGAAATCTTGTAGGATCAATATCCAGGACCAATATAATGACTCACTACTGTAGTTCCAGGAGATCTAATACTTGGAGCACATACACACGTGCAGGCAAATCAGTCATGTAAATAAAATAATAATGTGCTGGGCATAGTGGCACACACCTTTAATCCCAGTACACAAGAGCCAGCAGGGGAATCTTGAGTTGCAAGACAGCCTAGTGGAAACATTGTGTTGAAAAACAAAAACAAAAAAAATGTCTGGTTTTAATTTTTAGTCCTGAGGGTAGAAGGAGGTGGGGTGATTCAGGTGGTGAGAAAAACAATGTGATTCCTTTTCTGTAGTTACTTTCTATCAGAGGCTAGTTTGTGTGAGCCTGGAACCAGTTGCTCCTTCAGTTTTATTAAGGCAGGCAGTTTTCATTATTTCCTTAAAGTGGTAGGCTATTTTTCTATTTGCATTGAGACATTCTACCAGTATTTTTCAAAGGATATGTTTGTCTGTGTCCCTGAGCCGATCTGTTTGACTTGACTTGTAGTAATTTTACCTTTTTTTGAAGATATTATTGTAAATTTTGTGGTAATTTATTTGTAATAATAAGCAAAAATAAGAAAGAGTGGTTGAAAATTCAATAAAAACTTTGAAAATACAGGACTTCTTGAAATGTAGCTTGATGAGATAAAACACAACTATCTGGGGGATGAACAAATTTAGTTCAGTGTAGTGTTTTGTATAACAGTTTTGTATACAAGGAAGCCAGAGCAGTAGTCTGGTAAGGCAGAAACTGGCCAAATGTCTTATATAGGGATGGTGCTTTCCATCCCACAGTGAGATGGGTCCTCTCACATCAGTCTTTGTTTGTTTGTTTGTTTGTTTGTTTTTTGTTTTTTATTTTTTTGAGACAGGGTTTCTCTGTAGACCAGGCTGGCCTGGAACTCAGAAATCTGCCTGCCTCTGCGCTGTGGTCCGTGGTGCCCCCCCCTCGCCCCTCCTCGAGCTGGGATCAAAGGCGTGTGCCACCAAGCCAGGCTCTCACATTAGTCTTTAGTCATGACAATCCCTGTATGCAGATTTGGTAATCTGATGGAGGCATTTTCTCAATATTCCTAGATATGTCTAGATTTGTGTCATGTTGACAAAAAAGCAACCATCATTATACCTGCACCATGTTGATGGAATTACATACTTACTATATATTATCTCCCCTCTTTCTCGCTTTCTGATACAGTCCTTGGTGAGAACTTGGCATTCTATGAAATCAAACAATTCCTTTTTAAAAATTATCCTTCAAAGCCATGCCTGATGGTGCACACCTTTAGTCCCAGCACTTTGGGGGCAGAAACATCTATGAGTTTGAACCCTGGTGTCTAGCATAGCAAGTTGAGACCCTGTCTCAACACATGAACAAATACAAATGTATATCCTAGCATGTTGTCTCCATATACCTGCATGGATTTATTTATCATTGTGTGTATTTGTGGTTTATTTTCCTTTCTTTTATTTATTTATTGCATTTAAGTACACCACATTGCTCTCTTCAGACACACCAGGAGATGGTATCAGACACCAATACAGACAGTTGTGAGCCACCATGTGGTTGCTGGGAATTGAACTCAGGACCTCTAGAAGAGAAGTTGGTGCTCTTAACCACCAAGCTATCTCTCCAGCCCCGTGCATTTTTTTCCTTAAATATTTATTTTTAATTGTTTATTTGTTTGTCTATATGCATGCAAATAGAGTACCCTTAGAGACTAGAAGGGGTGGATTCCCTGGATCTGAAATTATAGGCAGTGGTAGGTGGTCTGATGTATCAGTAACGAAACTCTGGTCTTCTGCAAGGAGTAAGTATCCTTAACTGCAGAACAATCTCTAGTACTTGTAGTGTTGTTTTACTCTAAATTAAATATTCAACTTGTTTATGTGTGTTTGGGGAAGAGGGGTGTCTGGGTTTTACGTAGTCTAGGTGGGCCTTGAACTCCCTCAGTCTCAGTAGTAGCTCTTGTTGAGCTACCTCTAATTTCTTTGTTTTTAAATTTCTTATTTATAAGGATTATCTAGTGTGTGTTTCCTAGAAGTGCAAAGTTTCTAAGAGCATAACAAGTCAAGAACAAATTGCTGGTATCAGAAATTTTGAGTGCTGTTGACACACATAGCATGCCAAATTTCTCTTTTTTCCACAATCATTCCTTCGTATATAGTGAGGTAAAGTAACCTTTTTCAAACAACAACAAAAATTTCTGTGGCAATCTTATGTTTCCCAGGCTGTTGCTCGTTGTTCTCTCTTTGTCTGTGTCTGTCTGTCTCTCTCTGCGTGCGTGTGCCTGTGTGTATAGATAGATAGCCTTGAAATTTTCCCTCTCAAATACTGAACTGGAAGACATGCACCACTCCACTCATGCCTGGTTATAGATTGTCCTTTGTCTCTCTAAAGATTTATTTATTTTTATGTGTTGATTTTTTTTTTTCTTCCTGCATATATAAGGGTAAGGGTTCAATATCCTATGGAATTGGAGTTAATAGACAGCTGTGGGCTGCCATGTAGGTAAGGAGACTTGAACCTGGGTCCTCTGGAAGAGCAGGCAGTGCTGATAAGCTATTTTCTCAAGTCACCTCAGAATGTCTTTTGGTTTTTCGAGACAGGGTTTCTCTGTGTAGCCCTGGCTGTCCTGGAACTCACTCTGTAGACCAGGCTGGCCTTGAATTTAGAAATCCGCCTGCCTCTGCCTCCCAAGTGCTGGGATTAAAGGCGTGCGCCACCACACCCGGCTCTTAGAATGTCTTTTTAACATGTTTTATTAGTCTTTTATATTTCATTTGGGAAAGAGCAGTATGCTCTCATCCTTTTTTTTTTAAAGGCAGGACCTCTCTATAGACTGTAGAAGACCAGGATGATCTCAAATGCACAGAGGTCAGCTTGCCATTGCTTCCCAAACATTTGGGATTAGAATTGTTTACCACCATGCCTGGCAATATTTTTTTGCACAAAATTGTGTATTTCAGTCTATGATTAGGCACAGTTAGTAATTTTCCAGTCTTTTATGTAATCTTACATTCGGTTTTATGTTTTATTTTTTGTAATGTGTATAATTGCTAGCATTGACTTCAGAATGCAATTTAGAACTTTAGAGGCTGCTTATCAAGAGGTAAACTGAGGAAATGCTCTTTCTGAAAAGCATAGTTAGCTTACTTAGGATGGTTTAGTTAGAATCAAAGTCTGTGGCTTTTTGTTTAATTCCTACATTGGGATAAAAATGCAGGGCCCTATTCATTTTAGAAAAAATGCCTTATTTGAACTTTACTTTTGACTCCCTAGTCTATATCCCCTTGAGTATAGATAAATTAACACTAAGTTTTGACTCTTTGCTTATTGATTTATCATACATGTTATAGTTTCCTGTGATTCCTAAAGAAAAATGATAGAATGCTATAAAATATATGATATATTTAATGTTCTATTTCCATAGAGAAAAAAGCAGAGATCGTGAAAGGGAACGGGAGCGGGAAAGAGAGAGAGAACGAGAACGGGAACGAGAACGAGAGCGAGAGAGAGAACGGGAGAGAGAACGGGAACGGGAAAGAGAGAAAGACAAGAAAAGAGACAGAGAAGAGGATGAAGAAGATGCATATGAACGAAGAAAACTTGAACGAAAACTGCGAGAGAAAGAGGCTGCTTATCAAGAGGTAAACTGAGGAAATGCTCTTTCTGAAAAGCATAGTTAGTTTACTTAGGATGGTGAGGCATGTTTTACAGAATCCTTTGTTAAAGTTTAAATTTCTGAAACTTTTTTTTAGCGCCTTAAGAATTGGGAAATCAGAGAACGAAAGAAAACTAGGGAATATGAGAAGGAGGCAGAAAGAGAAGAAGAAAGAAGAAGAGAAATGGTGAGATTTTAGGTTTAAAAAAGTGTATTGTCAATTCAGAAACATTCAGATTTACTGTCAAACAAATCCTTACAAATGAAATTTGTCAGTTTCTCAGGTAATTGGTTTTGGTTTTGTGTTTGTTTGTTTGTTTGTTTTGAGGTGGACTCTCTACTTAGCTCAGACTGTTTTGGAATCACCAATGTATATCAGGCTAGTCTTGAACTCCTAGCAATGGCCTGGATTGCTTATTCCATATAATTTGGAGATAGACTCAGTATATATTTCTTCCTACTTTTCAAATACTTGCTGCCCACTAATGAATGTATGCGTGGAACAAATCCACCCTAGTAAGTTAACTTAGAATGAACGTGACATCATTTGGTTAAGATTCTGAAAACTTGTTGAGCCAGGTGAGTTTCCTGCAGGTGAGTTGAGCCAACCAATCTGAGAGAGAGAAAATGACACCCTCAAGTTGTATCTTGACTTGTGATATCTGTAACACAAGTAAATAAAATGCCATAAAGTTTTTCTTTAAAATAGCTATGGAAATTTGTTGAATTAGGCAGTGTAGTTGTGTGGTTTGTTGAAAGTCGTTCTTTTGTGGGGAGCAATTGTATTTTTATTTTTCAGTCTTTGGGTCTTTTGAGACAGGGTTTTTTTTTGTGTGTGTAACTCCTGGAACTCGGTAGACCAGGCATAGCTTGAGCTCATAAGGATCTTCTTGTCTATACGACCCAGTGAGATTCAAGGCATCCACCCACCATTAGGCCTTGTTTTGTTTTTGTTTTTAAGATTTATTCATTTTTACTTTATATGCTTGGTGTATTGACTGCATTTATTTTGTTTTTGTTTTTTGTTGTTGGTGGGGTTTTTGTTGTTGTTGTTGTTTGTTGTTTTGGTTTTGGTTTTTCTGTGTAGCCCTGACTGTCCTGGAACTCACTTTGTAGGCCAGGCTGGCCTCGAACTCAGAAATCTGCCTGCCTCTGTCTTCCAAGTGCTGGGATTAAAGGCGTATGCCACCTGGCTTCGACTGCATTTATTTGTGTGTGTGGGAGGCAGATCCTCTGGAACTGGAATTAGAGACAGTTGTGAACTGCCATATAGGAGCTAGGAAGTGAACCTGGGTCCTCTGGAAGAGCAGCTCTGTACTGCTGAGACATTTTCTTTTCCCCAGTTCTTGACAGTTTTGTTGTAAGCAGTAGTATATTTAACTCTTATCATGCAGTTTTTTTATGCTACGGTATTCTCTTCATAAAGTCACAAAATTATATTTGTGTTTCATTTATATACTGATAACTGTTAGCGTGAACCAGTTGGCACAGTTTTTAAGTATAGTGATAAAAATTGCTTCAATAGTATGCTCCAAGCCAGGCGTGGTGGCGAATGCCTTTAATCCCAGCAGTCAGAGGCAGAGGCAAGCAGATTTCTGAGTTCAAGGTCAGCCTGGTCTACAAAGTGAGTGCCAGGACAACCAGGGCTACACAGAGAAACCCTGTCTCGAAAAACCAAAAAAAAAAAAAAAGTATGTTCCTTGTCTTCTGTAGAGTGCTGTGTGTGACTCCTGCCTTTAATCCCAGCAGTCCCAGCAGAAAAAGCAGGTACAGCTCTGAGTTCCAGGCCAGCCTGACATAGAGAGACCCTGTCTCAAGAAAACAGAAATAAAGTGTGTTGTGTCTTTGTGAGAATGCAAATTTTATTTTGTCTTTAGTTTCTAGATTATCCATTCAAAACACTTCTTCAAGATGAGAACAAAGTGAAACATTAGGAATGTTTAGAAATAAATAGAGGGTACATTATCTAGTACATATAACAAGAAAGTATGTGTTCTCTGAATCATAGATCCTTCTCAATAGAATTGTTTAAAATGATTTTATTTGAATAAATTAATGTAGGGTGAAAGCATTTATTTTGTAGTTTAATTTTTTTCCTTCATGAGAAAATGGGAAGAGAATACTAGAGAATTAAGTTTAGAGTTAGACAATGTTGTGGTTCCTGTGAGCTAATCTGAAACCTTTCTACATATGGAGGCAGGGTTTCTCTGTAGTGCTCTGGCTTTCTAGAAGTCATTCTGTAGACCAGGCTAGCTTTGAACTCCGAAGTACTAGGATTAAAGACATTCACCTCCTTTGTCCAGTAAGAAGTAGTTACAAAAATAATTGTGATCTTTTGGAAATTCCAGTTACATAAGCATTTTCTCATGTTTAAGTAACTGATATGTTCATTACAAGTTAAAGTTTCCCAGAGTAATAAATGCATCGGGGTTAGTGTGTACATAGCCTGACCTGTATACCTATACTTTGATATTAACATTGATACATAGAATACTCAACAAACCTTTCATTTATTTGAGTCCTTATCATATCCAGGCTTAGTGCCTTAGGATGGGCCATAGAAAAGTGATTGATCATAATTTTGAAACATGAACACTACAAGCTTATAAGGCAGTTAGTGTAAAGAAGTAGGTGACTCTACGATATGTTAGAGTTACATTCACACTGTTTTGGAAGTATTGCATGAGAATATTTGTCGTGCTTTTGTGAGCAATTACTGAGGAATAGATAGATGGTTCCTTTGGATGTCTGTGACAAGTCTTTATATTGAGCGAGCTGAAAAGTGTTAAAAGGTTGTAAGTCAGTAACTATTATCTGCTTTACATATGGATAGGATTTAAAGTGTTTAGATATAGGCCATAAAAAAATATACAGAGCTTTAAAATATACCAGGTTGATCTAACTATTAGATTAGCTTCCAGGTTTACTAACTATTAATGTAAAGTAGATAAAGTTCTGGATAGAGAAGATGTTTTTCACAAATGGCAGCTTTACCTTTATAATATATAAACATGATTTAAATCTAAAATCCTGTATATTACTTAAATTTAACACAATCTCAAATGAAAATTAATCGCTTTTGTCTACTATTTAATAAGGTAACATTGTTTTATTTCCTAATGTATGTCATTTTTATTGAAAGAATGTATTTTGGGAATTTATTAAGGAGTTTTTGTTCAGCATATTGTATATGTGTTTTTCATGTCTCAGTTATGTCCTAAAGCTGACTTGTTTAAAAGTTTTGTGGGGTTTTTTTGTTTTGGTTTTTTGAGACAGGGTTTCTCTGTATATCCCTGGCTGTCCTGGAACTCACTTTGTAGACCAGGCTGGCCTCGAACTCAGAAATTTGCCTGCCTCTGCCTCCCGAGTACTGGGATCAAAGGCGTGCGCCACTGTGCCTGGCTGTTTAAAAGTTTTATCTGATGCCCGATTCATATATTAAGTAATGAGAAGTATTGTATGTTCTATGAATATGGAGAAAAGTATTTTCTTAAGAAAGGGGAAGGAAGTAATCTGACTCTTGCCTGAGGTTTATATATGTTGTCCTTCATTTTTGCAAAGGCTAAAGAGGCTAAGCGACTAAAAGAATTCCTAGAGGATTATGATGATGATAGAGATGACCCGAAGTACTACAGGTAAGTAAGCATGCACAGATGGGCTGTTTGTGAATGTGAGACTATCTGGTGTGTTTAGCTATTCGAATCAGTAGTTTCAAGTGTCTTTAGAGGGGAGCCCATGATAGAGTGTCATTTTATAGGCAGTCACACCTTTTAACTATTTAGATTGCTCAGGAATTTGTCTTCAGTGTTTTCATAAGTGTTCCATCTGATTTGCACCTACCATCCCCATATTGATAAGGACATGTAAACTTAGGAATTGAGTCACTTTATCTTTATTGTACTGGATGATCTGTTTCAGTGTATAGTTCAGGCTTGCTGTTGTCTCTTGACTGCAGGGATTAAAGTCATGCACATCATAGTCAGTTGTTTTGGTAGGACAGTCAACCTCAAACAATGTTAAGCATTCATTCTGTATTGTCTGAGTTATACCTTTATCCCCGAAAGCCAATTAGCAATTTGTGTATAGTCTTTCATACTTTACATCTGAAAAAAATACAAATTAGGTGTTGAGTCTTCAGTTTGGAATAGACACAAAACAACTGTCTTCCCCTTGAAAGTTATCTTTGGGCTTTTAGACACATAGTGTGATTTTTCAGAATAAAATAACACCTCTGTGCTTACTTGTAACACATTAATGTCAACAGCACACTGTCCTGGATGTTTACCTGAGTCTTAGCATTCACTTACTTGATTTCTAGTGTTGAGGAAATTCTGTATCGTGGACAGTTTGTGTTCTAAGCAATGATCTGACCATTAAATGCATCCTATTAACTTTACAGGGGTAGTGCTCTTCAGAAACGATTGCGTGATAGGGAAAAAGAAATGGAAGCTGATGAACGAGACAGGAAGAGAGAGAAGGAAGAGCTTGAGGAAATCAGGCAGCGCTTACTGGCAGAAGGGCATCCAGATCCAGATGCAGAGCTCCAGAGGGTGAGTTATTTTAACATCTGAAATTGTTTAGTTTTAATTTACTTTATCATCTATCAGTCACCTATGATATATTTTAGTTTGTAGATAAAGGAATTATACCATATGCGCTTTTGGACTTGATAATGCTGTTATTTGGAAGATCGTTAGTATTTGTTAAGTTTAGTACAGAAATTATCAGTCTTAAATGAGCTCAGAACTTTGTATATGTTTGTTCAGGGAATACTTTAGTGGTGGTACATATGTACAAGCCGGAAGTAAGTCTCAGGTATTAGTGTAGTCCATAGAAGCAGTTCACTGTGGTTTACTTGAGACAGAATCTGGCTAGGGATTTGCCTGTCACTACATTGCTCCAGTTGTCATTACTTGAACATTTGCTCTGTTGAGTGTAGTAGGTATTAGAAATCAAATGTATGTCCTCAGGTTTGCATAGCTGTCATTTAACCAACTGAGGTATTTCCCAGCACCTTGAATCCATACCTCCCATCATCAAATAAGTCTGTCATTATTGGTGACCATCATTTCATATAATTTAGACAGAAAGCTGTATTTACAATGATACCTGATTTGTAGTAACTGTCGTTTGAAATATTTCCTTATTAAAAGATGTTTTCATTTTCTAATGTCATTTTTAAAAAATTGTTATTTCTTTTTATTATTTTTTTTATGGTTATGAGTTTGCTTACTTGTAAATATATGTAACACAGTTGTTCTTGGCCCTCAAAGGTCAGATCTTCTGAAACTGGGAGACAGATGGTCTGGGAACTGAACCTCGGTTCTCTTCAAGAGTCGCAAATGCTCTTTATCACTGAGCTGTCTATTCAACCCAATAGCTTGTCATGTATAACAGAATAGAGTGTACAGTGCTCTTATTTTTGCATTTAATAACTGTCATTTCAGTACTTCTGTCTTCTATGAAGTTTTCATGTTTTTATATGATACATGCCTCAACAAAAATAAGCCATGTCTTTTCGTGTTCTTTTTTGTTATTGCTGACTGGGTGTTGAATCCCTTGGGATATGAGTTAGAGTCAGCTGTAGCTGTGTGGATTCAAGTCCTTTGGCGGAGCAACCAATGCTTCTTTGAACCACCTCCCTTATTCCTAGTGCTTAGTTCTTCATTTTATTTAGAGTTGAGGAGGTAGGATTGATCCCACTGGTCAATTTAGTCAACTATTTACATAAGTAGCAAGCTCAGCAGTGACGTGGAATGCCATTAATTTAATCCTAGCATTCAGGAGGCAGAGGTAGGTGAATCCCTGAGTTCAGAGCCAGCCTGGTCTTCAGAGTAAATTCCAGGACACCAAGGGCTACACAGAGAGACCCTGTCTCAAAAAGAAACAAACAAAACAAGACAAAACAAAAACCCAAAATATACAAAGCAAAGGGAAGAATTACAGTAGAATTACAGTCTTTTCTAAAGTTAACCAAGTAGTGTTTTTTGGTTGCAGATGGAACAAGAGGCTGAGAGGCGCAGGCAACCTCAAATAAAGCAAGAACCAGAATCAGAGGAAGAAGAAGAAGAAAAGCAAGAAAAAGAAGAAAAACGAGAGGAGCCTGTGGAAGAGGAGGAAGAACCAGAGCAAAAGCCTTGTCTCAAGCCAACTTTGAGACCCATCAGCTCTGCCCCATCTGTGTCCTCTGCCAGTGGCAACGCGACCCCCAACACTCCTGGGGATGAGTCTCCTTGCGGTATTATTATTCCTCATGAAAACTCACCAGATCAGCAGCAGCCTGAGGAGCATAGGCCAAAAATAGGACTAAGCCTTAAATTGGGTATGTCAGCATTGCCCTTTCTTTTCCTTTCCTCCCATGTCCCACCCAATAAGTTCCATTGTAAGGACAAAAGAATACGTATACATACCTAGTTCCATGGTAGATAGATAGCAAAGTATTCAACAATGCCTTTCTAGCTCACGATTGTTTTCATAGTTCTACTAGTGCTCCTATATCTCCAGCTGCCTCCAGTTCTGAGAAGAAGTGAAAAGTTAAATTTTCTAGCACTTGTGAGTAGAGAGTTACTACTTTTTTTTTTTTAAACAGTTGGGATCTTTGTCAGAGAATTGTGGAAATATGTTTGCACCTTTTGAGGGATGGTGGGTTGTCAGATTTAGCATTTGAAAATGATGTTTTCATACTAAGATAGTGTTTTTAACTATAGGTGCTTCCAATAGTCCTGGCCAACCTAATTCAGTGAAGAGAAAGAAACTACCTGTAGATAGTGTCTTTAACAAATTCGAGGATGAAGACAGTGATGATGTGCCCCGAAAAAGGAAACTTGTTCCCCTGGATTATGGCGAAGATGATAAAAATGCCACCAAAGGCACTGTAAACACCGAAGAAAAGCGCAAACACATTAAGAGTCTCATTGAGAAAATTCCCACAGCCAAACCTGAGCTCTTTGCTTATCCTTTGGATTGGTCTATTGTGGATTCTGTGAGTAGCTTACTGCCTGTCAAATGTCTGGGTTTTCAGTGTAACATACAGCCTTGTTTGATTTTTAGCAATAGCAAATAAGATGTGCTTATTCATCACACACAGAATAATAAAAAACACTATGCAGTTGAGATTTGAAAAATTATTGGCTTTAGATACTCTTTCACAATGTACATATTCTTTTTCCTGCATTCTGTCCTTCATTATCTAATACTGCCTTTTAAAATCTTTTCTTGTTAAATGTTCCCTGCACTGTACAACTTAATAGTCTTTACACACACAATAAGCTAAGTGACATATGGAAAAGAAAATGTGATTTTTTTTTTTTTCTGAATTTGTGTGACCACACTTAATGTTACATTGCTAAGTTCATTCATTTTCCTGCAAGTTTCATGATTTTATTTTTCTTTATACAGTTTTTAAATATGTACCTTATTTTTATTATCCATTCATCTGTTGATGGATATCTTGGTTGGTTCATCTTTCTTTATGTAGTAAATAGAGTAGCAAAACCATGGAAATTCAAATGGCTCTTTGGTAGAGTATAGTTTTCTGGGTATATCATAGGCATAGAATTCTGTATCTTGGTAATTCTGTTTCTCGAAATGTAACTGGACTGGAGCTCACAGAGATCTGCTGGTCTCTGTCTTTCTTGAGTGCTGGATTGAAAGTCTGTGCCCCGACACTTGACTCTTGAATGGATTTTGTATAAGTATAATAGAAAAGTTCAATTCATTCATTAGTTCTTCAACTAGGCTTTGTTTTGCAGATACTGATGGAACGAAGAATCCGGCCATGGATCAATAAGAAAATCATCGAATACATAGGTGAAGAAGAAGCTACATTAGTTGATTTTGTTTGTTCTAAGGTTGGTCTTTTTCTGCCTGCATCTACACAAAATTTCAGACACTTCTCCTAAAGTAAAAAGTCCAAGTACTTAATAATTCAATTTTAATTAAGTGACCTGATATTTGAAGTCAGCTTCCCATCTCAATCTTAGACCTATCATAAAACAGCTTTGATTCATAGGGAGGACAGAAAGGGTGTCATCACTTATGTTTTCTCTCTTTTTCTATTGCAAATGCCCTTTCCTGTCTAAGGTTTGAATTTTGCAGAGATGGAAATTAGTCGGTTTCATTGGTAGTCACCTATCTCTGGGAGTCCTGTTATTAAAAGTGTTTAGCACGTACTGATTTGAGTTCTTGGCAGACACAATGTTTGTGTTTTATGGCAGTTTTTCTAATTTTAACCTTGTAGCAGTCTTAGGGTATACAAGTCACTAATATTATCCTTATTCCATTTATACATGAAAAATTTAAGCTTATGAAAAGTTTGTGTCTTGGCCATTATTGTACAATGTGTAAGGACATTTTAAGTCCTACAGGCTGTTTGTTTTGGTTTTTTTTTTTTTTTTTTTTGGAGACAGTTTCCTATGGCCCAGGCTGACCTTGAACTTGCATCCATTTCCTTAGTGCTGGAACATTTAATGACATGCACCAGTACAGCATTTAACAAAATGTGTATACTGTAGTGTGTTTTCAAAACAGAGTTTCTTTTTATTAATATAAAAAGATGGTTCCTATAGTGAGATCACCATATCCTTATTGCCATTCTTCCACTTTGAAAAACAGAAGTGGGGGCTGGTGAGATGGCTCAGTGGGTAAGAGCACCCGACTGCTCTTCCGAAGGTCCAGAGTTCAAATCCCAGCAACCACATGGTGGCTCACAACCATCCGCAACGAGATCTGGCGCCCTCTTCTGGAGTGTCTGAAGACAGCTACAGTGTACTTACATATAATAAATAAATCTTTAAAAAAAAAAAAAAACAGGAGTGCCTGTAATGGTATAAATGTGCCATTTTTCCATTTTGGAGAACAAATACTGACTGACTTCTTCGTTTATATGATTATAGCATTAAGACATAGGTAGCCATGCTGGGCTTTATTTCTAGCCCTTTAACATCTTTAAATCTAGTTCTGGGGAGGCTGAGACAGGAAGATCTCGATGAGTTCAAGGCTACTGTGGTCTATAGAAAGAGTTTCAGAACAGCCAGTGCTACAGAGTAGAACCCAAGTTCCACAGATTCAGTAATCTTAGCACTTGGGAGTCTGAGGGAAAGGATCAGATGTTTGAGGTCACCCTAGGTTACATAGCATGAGGAGGTTGGGTGAGAAGCAACTTTTATAACCAGGCATGGTGTCTCACACACCTCTTTCCCAGCACTCAGGCAAAGGCCAGTGGATCAAGGCCACTCTGCTCTACAGAATGAGTTACAGAACAGCCAGAGCTATGCAGTGAAACCCACAGAGTAAAATAGGTTTATTCATTTATTTCATGTATGGTGGGTACACTGTTGGTCTCCTCAGATGTACAAGAAGGGCGTGTTGGAGCCCATTACAGATGGTTGTGAGCCACCATGTGGTTGTTAGGAATTGAACTCAGGACCTTTGGAAGAGCCGTTAGTGCTCTTAACTGCTGAGCTATATCTCCAGCCCCAGAAAAATCAATTTAAAAAGAAAATAAAAAATGCAACATGGAAGAAATGATTGATTTGCCTTTAGTGATCAAGGTCTGGGGATAAAAAGCTAATAGAACCAGGCTTGGTGCTACTTGCCTTACATTAGTGAGGCAGACAAATTTCTCAAGTTCCAAGCCTGCCAAAGCTACACAGTAAAGTCTTATCTCAAAGTAGAGCAGACACCCCTAGGTACAAGAAATATATCCCTACCATTTAGAGGTTTTGTATCTGTGTTTTATTTCTTTATAACAGCTTATTTGTTTCTTTTTAGGTTATGGCACATAGTTCTCCACAGAGCATTTTAGATGATGTTGCCATGGTAAGTTAGAAGAACATTATTACTTTAATATTTATGTGAACAATTTCTTTAAAAATGTAATGCATTTCCTGGTGTCATTGATCTGAATTAAAATTTGAATATGATGTTACCATATTCATCATAAAGATATCAGCAGTAAGATTTATAATTTTCGGGGCTGGAGAGATGGCTCAGTGGTTAAGAGCACTGTCTGCTCTTCCAGAGGTCCTGAGTTCAAATCCCAGCAACCACATGGTGGCTCACAACCATCTGTAATGAGATATGATGCCCTCTTCTGGGGTGTCTGAAGACAGCTACAGTGTACTTACATAAATAAATAAATCTTTAAAAAAAAAAAAAAAAGATTTATAATTACCAAGTATCAATTGATTTGATGTTTTAAGATAGGTCTTAGTCTTAGTCCAGACTAAGAGCCTAGAGCTCAAAGCAGATCTCTAGACTTATCCTCCTGGGATTGCAAGCATATGCCCCAATTGTTTCTGGAGATGTGAAACATTTAAAAGTTGATCTTGATTTCTTTCCTTAAACCATTTTGATCTCCCTCCCCCCCTTTATTTATAAAGATTAAAGCATATATTTCTATTACATGCTTGGTAACACTAAGTACTGATAAATGCAGTGGGCCTATACAAAACTGGGAAGTGGACACACATACTGAAACCATACTGTGCTTGCTATTAAGGAGTGTGCTGTCAATGGGGAGGAGTGTAGCATCCACTGGTTGTGAGTCATTGAAGGGAATACATCATAGGGATTCCTCTGAGACAATCACATTGCAAAAGTATTTGGGGGGCAACCGTGCTAAAAAATCAAATTCCTAATTGTATTTGATTTTTATATTGTCTGTGTGATTACTTTTTTTTTTTTTTAAATTTATTATATGTAAGTACACTGTAGCTGTCCTTTGATAACTCCAGAAGAGGGCATCAGATTTCATTACGGATCGTTGTGAGCCACCATGTGGTTGCTGGGATTTGAACTCGGGACCTTCGGAAGAGTATTCAGCGCTCTTAACCACTGAGCCATCTCGCCAGCCCTGTGTGATTACCTTTATTTAACATTGTGATTTCATAAGCAGAGGGAGAGAAGGAGTTTGCATTTTAAATAAGAAAATTATTATATGAAACACAAGGATAGTTATGAAGAAAAGAAATTTGAGTAGAATTGGTCATTGGAGTGAATTAGGACTGGTAAGCCATGAAGTTGTTTGGGATTAGTTGGAGTTAAGCAACTGGAAAAAGGCTATTAACAGAAAAAACAGTAGAAATGGGCATGGAATTGCACACCTTTGTCCCAGGATTTAGGAATCAGAGGCAGAGACAGGTATATGTTCTACTAAGTGAGACCCTGTCTCAGGGAGAAAAAAAAAAAAACATAACACAAAATTAGTTTGTTAGTCCAAATGATAACCAGTATGTATCATAGCCTTGGAAATTCTGAAGAGCATTGAGACATGGAGTGGAGAAAAATACTGGGGCTAGCTGTCAATACTGTGACATATGTTTTCTTTTTTCTCTTAATTACTCATTTAATGTAGATGAGTACACTGTAACTGTTGTCAGACACATTAGAATGTGTTATTATAATGGATCCCATTATAGAGGGTTGTGAGCCACCATGTGGTTGCTAGGAATTGAACTCAGGACCTCTGGAAGAGCAGTCAGTGCTCTTAACTGCTGAGGCATCTCTCCAGCCCCAGCATATGTGTTCTTACCCCAAAGAAATAAACATAGGTAATTTTTAAAAATTGCTTTTTATAAAAAGCTTTCATAGGCATGGGGTATGTGTGGATTAACTTCTATGGTCAAATATGACGCTTTGCAACCGACGTAGTAGACGTGTGCTTAAGCAGAGGTATACCCTTTGTTTAGACCAGGGAGCCCCAGAGAAAACCTATAAAAATTAAAGTCCTTGTTCATATAATAGCGTTCTCTAAGTGCTTACTGCTTAAGCATGAGTTCTATGCCCCAAACCTACTGAAAATGCTGAGTGTGGTGGTATGCTCTTCCAGTCCCAGCATTAGGGAAGTGGAGGAAGGCAGATAGATATTGGAGCTTGCTACCTACCCTTTTCTAATCTGTATGTGTCCCCATCTCCATCTCTGTCCTAGAAAGAGACCTTGTCTGGAAAAGCAAGGTAGACAGCACGTTGGATGACAACTAACTCATGTTGACTTCTGTCCTTCATGAACACACACATGCACACACCACACACACACACAAATATACAACAGGTACACATACATCAGCATTCCAAAAGCTCATTGGTTAAGAGTACTTAATACTCAATCATGATAGGAAAATAATCTAGTTTATTCATTTGACGGGAGAGAAAGATAAATTTGTTCAGTGTCTTTGTACTTGTGACAGTAGTGTTCACTCAGTACTGTTTACTGCCTCTAGATACTGTAGTCAATTCTCATGTAATGCTTAATTCACTATCACACGATCAGCATTTGTTGACTGTTAAGGTAAGATGATAGCTAAGTCTGGTTTGGACTAAATAAAGTGTCTATATTGGGGCACATAGTTTTTGGGCTGGAGAGATGGCTGAGACATTAAGAGCACTGACTGCTCTTCCAAAGGTCCTGAGTTAAATTTTCAGCATTCAATCACATGGTGGCTCACAACCATCTGGGATGGTAATGGGATCTGATGCTCTCTTCTGATGTGTCTGAAGATAGCCACAGTGTACTTATATGCATAACATAAATACATCTTTTAAAAATGTAGTTGTATATTTAATTTTTTCATAAATATCTTCTGGTTTGTTTGTTTTAGTTTTTTGAGAGTTTCTCTGGCTGTCCTGAAACATACCATAGACCAGGCTGGCCTCAAAAAGATCTGCCTGGCTCAGCCTCTCAAGTACTGGGTCTGGGTATACAGGCATGAGCCACCACTTTCTTGTAAACATCTTTCTTTTTTTTTTCCTTCTTCTTCAAAGATTTATTATATGTTAGTACACCGTAGCTCTCTTCAGACACCCCAGAAGAAGGCGTCAGATCTTGTTATGGATGGCTGTGAGCCACCATGAGATTGCTGCGATTTGAACTCAGGACCTTTGGAAGTGTAGTCAGTGCTCTTAACTGCTGAGCCATCTCATCAGCCCAAGCCACCACTTTCTGTGTCCTCTAAATTCAGTATAGTAAGCTTTTGCTTTACGTATAAAGTAGTTTGGCTAAATAGGTATAAACATAATGTTTATAAAACTAACATCAAAATAAAGAAAAAGTTGTATTTAAATAATGTGGAGTCAGGATTTGTGGCACAGTCCTGCCTATAAGGTGGAAGCAGGAGCTCCTGTTCATCTTCACTGTCATTGAAGTGTATGTCATGCCTGTGCCGTGTGTTTCAAAGTCACATCAGTAAAAAAACAGAAGTATATTGAAATTAGTATTTAGTAAGTCATTGAATTTGGCTGAATCATTTTCTTTCTTTGTACCGTAAATGTTGTGTTTAAAATTTTTTCATACTGGACAGTTGTTCTTTTAAGTCATTATGTTCATTGTATTTGGTGGATGTTTTCGTATGTTACTGTTGTTTTAATATACCAATAATTATCTTTACATGTGTTCCTGTCTTTTATCTTCTAGGTACTAGATGAAGAAGCAGAAGTTTTTATAGTCAAAATGTGGAGATTATTGATATATGAAACAGAAGCCAAGAAAATTGGCCTTGTGAAGTAAAACTTTTTACATTCAGAGTTACATTTCAGACTTCTTCTTTCACACCCTTCAAAGGACTTTGAATTTTCTGTGTCTTCAAAGACATTTGTGAGATCTGTAATTTTTTAATGTAGAAAATGTGAATTCTTTTGTCCTCTAATTTGTTGATGCTCTGTGTACTCACTCGGGTGTAAAGCCATCTGTGTCCTTGGTCCTCTTTATGCTCACCAGGCACAGGCTACTGGTGTGTTTTATAAGCTGCAGCTACTGTACACAGCCTATCTGATAGCATCTTGTTCTGCTGATTTGTTCCTTGTAAATATTAAAATGGCTCCCCAATTCTTTTGCAGAATTCTACTTACTATTAAAACTGTATTGTATAGGCGCCAACATGAATAAGTTGAATACTAGTCATACCCTTACAGCCTCATTCCCACTTTCCTGATCAGAAATGGCAAGCCCTTGTAACGGCATGGAGTTTAAAATTAGAGTGCAAAACCTAGCAGACAGCTCCTTCCTAATGTACCTCTGTATTAATGTGTTTATGTGAATGTATGTATAAAAGTCTTTTTTAAAATTTTTTTGGTGGGTTCCCTTAAACATTTCGTAATCATCAATACACACATAAAGGAAAAAGTGATAATTGTGCCAACCCAAATAGCTAGGATAATTACGGTGTATTTCCCAGAGACTGGTATTCTGCGGTGAGCAACACCCTGCTGACCAGTTTTGTTCTTCTGTGACTAGGATGATACATCATAATTTTACCCCTCTCTCAACCTGGTGGCTCAGAATTGAAGCAGAGTCTAGAATTCTGGAGCATTTTGCTCAATACAGTTTCAACTTGTCTTCATTTAATTTTGGTGTATTCACTTTAATAAAACAATTCCAGAAGTGTAAGGTGGGGGAGGAGCTCACTTTGTTTTTAAAATGACGGGGATGACCTCAGCGAGAGAGCTCATGCTTACTTAGCATGAACGAGGGCCTGGGCTCTATTCCCCGCACCAGTACGTAAGTGAATAAGGTAAGTTTACAAAAGAGCTTTGACAAAACACAATAGTCAGTCACCACATCTTTCTTCCCAAAATCCATCATCCAAGACACACTCAAGACAGTTTCCTGCTCACAGCATTTTATTACTGCTCATCAAGCCTGAACTATATTGATGACAAGAAACTCTTGGACTTTATTAGTAATTCAGAAGATCACTAGGGGCAAAATTTATTCGAAAAGTACCAAGTTCTAAACAGCTCCGTCAAGAAATTCGGTGTGGCTGCTGCCATGTTTGCTTACTAAAAAGATAAAGATCGGGTTGTTAGAATAATGAAACTGTGAGCTTGAGTTACTAGGGTTTTTGTTTTTTGTTTTGTCTTTTTTTTTTTAACATTTGAGAGGACGTCCAAAACACTGTTTTTAATGTTCAACCTTGACATGGTTTCATTATGTAAATATTTCAGTTATTAAAAATGTATATATTTGATCTTGGAGATGCTTTCTTTGAGTCTTGTAAATAAATGGCATTATGTTATAATTGTGTAGTGCATATACTAGAAAACAACCTGAAAAGATGAGTTTTTAGATGAATTTTTATGGCATCAGAAGATCAAAGTGACTACCTTATTTTAGATGAGGCTACTATACAGATATCTCTACATAGTGTTGATTATATTTTAAATTTATGATTTTGCAGTCATTCCAGAAAATTATACTTAATTATAAATTTATTATTATTTTTTTCAGATTCCTTCAACTACCACATCACAACCTTGTTTAGACAGTTTGTTTCTCTGTCTTTCAAACACATCGAACTTTTGTTTGTTTGTTTGTTTGTTTGTTTGAGACAGGGTTTCTCTGTGTAGCCCTGACTGTCCTGGAACTCACTTTGTAGACCAGGCTGGCCTGGAACTCAGAGAACCGCCTGCCTCTGCTTCCCAAGTGCTGGGATTAAAGGTGTGAGCCACCACGCCCGGCACACATCGAACTGTGCAAGGGTTTTGTTGTTCATTTGTTTGTTTTTGGTTCGCTTTGATTTGGTTTTTTGAAACGGTTTCTGTGTGTAACAGAGCCCTGGCTGTCCTGGTACTCCTGTAGACCAGGATGGCCTCAAATTTATAGAGAGCTACTACCTACCTCCGCTTCCAAGTGCTGGGATTCAAATCATGTGCCACCAGCTACTGGCCCATGCAAGTTTTTTTCCATTAGCTAATATTAACATACAGTTTTATTCAATCAGATTTACTTTGTCTTACTAGTCTCAGATACCTGTAAAAACTAGAAACGATGTTATCTGTTCCGAGTATACCTGATCCTGTAAAGCTCCTCCCTCTCAAGTCATACACGCCATTTCAGCAGAGCAGAAAAGATGGGAAAATTAATAGTTCTCTATACTTTCAAGTAGATTTTGTCCCTGAAATCTTGTATAAAATTCTCAGTTTTAATAGATCTATGCATTCTTTCCTGTTAGGTTTTATATTGGGTTGATCTGCTCATTCAGGTGATTAAAAACACATGAAGGTTTTACAATTAAAATGCTTTTTCCTCAGTTGACTCCAGAATAAATTTTAAGTATGTTAGGAAAAAGAATAGTTAAAATGTTCGTGATAGTTTTTCCTCACATTTTAATGGGCACCTTGGTCAGCTGCTCTGTCTTCTTAAAATGCCTAAGTGATTAGGGTAGGCAATAACTGAAATTTTATAACTATCAGGTTTTAAAGAGAATAGCATTTTTGTTATGTTTTTTGAGATAGCTTTTCAATCTAGTTTAGGCTGTCCTAGAAACTTACTATATCACAGACTGCTTCCTTCCATTGCAGTCCAAAGGGTTGAGTTACAAATGTGCAAGTGTTGTGATGCTTGCGAAAAAGAGTTAGCTATGCACAATTTCTTCTAGTGAGGATCAAAGTAACCTCCAAAAACAGTGCCCTAGAATACTGCAGATATTCTAAGCTTTATCCCAGCCATCTCCTGGGGGAAGGGGGGCTCTTTAAACGTATTTGAACTATCATAGTGTTTGTTTTGTGTAGTTCTCTGTACTATGAATTATGTAATATCAAGTAATATTTTTTCACAGTAAAATTTTAAATCTGGTATTAATACCAGCACTGGTGGATTAACACAGCTTGAGCCAAAATAGGTATCTGTATTTTTTCAACTACCTTGAAGAAAATAAAATGGCAAATACATATAAGTAGGCATCCAGTGTTTATGCGGTTTGTGTATCCAACTTGGTGTGCAGGATCCAACTTGGTGTGCAGGTCTGTGACTACAGAATAAAGATTTTTGTGTCAGAATGGTTACAGGTTTTTCTGGTTTTAGTTCAGCTTTATCTGTTTGCATTTGAGAGCATGCCTTCATTAATTCAAAGATTTAACTTACTGTTTTTTTTTTTTTTTTTGCTTTTATTTTTTAGAGACTAGGTGTAATTCCTTTGCCTTGCCCTATGTGAGTCTTAAAAGTGACCAAGTTAAAAATAGTTAGAAATACCTGCAAAATAAATGATTCAAAAGAAGAAAGAAGACATTTTTCTCAAGTAGTGTTTTAAGTTGCATGCCACAGCACTTACTAGTTGCACTGATAGCCTTTATAATAGCTGAACTGTGTAGTAGCCAAGCCCTCTTTTCTCCTCTTTCTTTGTAAGGGAGAGTGTTGCTCTGGCAGTCTTGGAACATCTTTCTTTTTTTTTTTTTTTTTTTTGGTTTTTCGAGACAGGGTTTCTCTGTGTAGCCCTGGCTGTCCTGGAACTCACTCTGTAGACCAGGCTGGCCTCGAACTCAGAAATCCGCCTGCCTCTGCCTCCCGAGTGCTGGGATTAAAGGCGTGCGCCACCAACGCCCGGCTTTGGAACATCTTAATATAGCAGTGTGACCTTGAACTCCTAGAGATCCTCCTGTCTCTGCCATTGTGGGTGCTAGGATTAGAGGCATGCACCACGACTGCTAGAACCTTTCCATTTTAAGTCTGTACTCCTTCCAGAGATTCATTCCATTGAAATCCTTTTGTGTCCTTTTTCCCTCTCTGCTTCCTTCTGTCTCTCCTGGGCTTTATTTAGGCACCTGTCTGCCCTTGGAGCTCAGTTGTAGAACTCAGTATTTTGCCTCCACTTCCAAAATACTAAGAAACAAGTCAGACAATACCAGATTCCTTTTTTTTTTTTATTATGTATGTGAATACACACCAGAATAGGGCATCAGACTTCATTACAGATGGTTGTGTGCTTGCTGGGATTGAACTCGGGTCCTCTGAAAGAGCAGTCAGACCTCTAAACTGCTAGGCAATCTCTCTAGCCCACTCAATTCCTTTTTGATAACAAAAGGAAAAATGAATAGTTCAACAGCTTTTATTTTTTCCTGGCAGCTTTACATTGTTGGTCGTTGTACCCAATTATCGAAAGTGAGGGAATTAGAAAATGAGGAAACATACTTTGATTTCTAGGCGATATTCTAAATAAAGGCAAAGTTTTCATTGAAAGATATTTCTGTAGGAAATCATTAAGTGTTTCTGTGAGCAAAAGTGAATTCTGATCATATGCAAATGTTACTTTGGAATCCTTGTTACTAAAACGTGGCCTGATTGACTAGGTCCTGGCTTCTAGTGACTACATTGCTAGTCTTGCCTTGCAGGCTCCTCTCCTAAGCGACCTAGTCAATCAGGCCAGGTCATTTCCTGCTTCACTCCTTAGTTACTATTGGGTTTTCTCATCTGTTTCCTGTTGCCAGGTTTTGAATAATGGGGAAAATAGATGCCACACTGCAGAGATTCTCAGTATTCTTTGGCACTGTTTGGTCATTCTTAGGTTTTAGTGTTTCTAGACCCTCAATGCTACATTACATTGAAAAAATAGAAAATTATTTAGTATGTGCCTTTCAAATGTCTCAGATCTTATTTACATGGTTAGAAGTGTGTGTGCCTTGATATTTCCATGGGTGCCTGAGTGGGATACATTGGCTTTTGGCACTCTATAAACATTGTCTATTTGATATTCACTGGTTGGTTAGTGTTTAATCACCTTTGCCCTTCCCTGGTGTCAGTCTTCCCATGTCTTTTATGTAATGTGTGTAGGGTGTTTATATCCCTAAAAAGGAATATAGAAAACAGAAGTATCTGTAGTCTACTCAGTTCCTGTCCCCCCTCCCCTTTGAGGGTTTACTTTTTACAAGAATCTATTGGAACACTGAGTGTAAATACAACTGCCATTCTTGTCCAGTAGACAATTCTCTTGCACATAGCTTTCATTCATGAGCTTTATAACCTAGGTGAACTATGATTTGTTGTAGGACATTGAGATTTTTTTTATATGCCAGTACTCCACGAACATCTTTGCATAAAAATGTTTGTCGAAATTGCTTCTCTGTATAGTTTACAGCATTTGCCATTCTACCAAAAAGATCACAATTATTGGAGTTTGCAAATGGCTTTTAGTCTATGCTTGTTTAGCAAGTGTATTGAGCTTGTTCTGTACTGTCTACAATTTTCTGCCTTCTTCCCGTATAAGTAAACGATTGAGGGAAAACTACCCAAGGTATGCTATGTCTCCCCCCAGCTGCCATTCCGCTGGCGGAAAAGACTAAAGTATGAAGATTTTATGCATGAAAATTGTGAAGTCTGAGTTTATTGAAGCAGGGTTGAGAATGCTGGGAGAAAATGGAGATGGATGCTCTGCTATTGAGAACGAGGCCTTCTGGGAAAAAGAAAAAAGGGAGTTTGACCTGTAATTTGCTAGGAATCCCAGTCCGATTTCAACTCACTGTCCTGCCCCCATCTCCTCCTGAGTATTATGATTTCAGATACAACTCCATCCCGATGTGTTTGTCTCTGTGGGGAGTAGAACCTAGTTCCTCGAGTGTGCTCCTTAAACACATTGGCCGTTTTCTGGTTATTTGGGATTATGAATAATTTATCTGTTGGCCTAAGTGGAATGTGTGGTGTGTTGTTGATAATTGTCTCTCCGATTAAGGAAGATCTGAGGGATGTAAAAATCAAGATAGGAAACATTCTTTGCTTTCCAGACGCTTGCCACTCGGGAAGACTTTCAGAACCTAGACTAATAGGGTATTTTTCAGGTTCTGTTTACCCACCAATCGCTTTGGTTTATTGAGAATACAAACAGTAAATTATATCCGTTTGAGGAACTGTTCAAATAAGTACTGTGGAGAAATGGGAAGTGTTGGACTTAAAATGTCACTACAAAGCAAGGCACGGTGTCCCCACACATGGAAACCAAATAAATAGGTTCAAGCCCATCTTTTCCTACAAGGTATGTTTGATACCGGCAGGGAACGCTCGAATCGCAGTCTCGACCAAAAACAAGGGAAAATGTCACTTGAAGACTGGGAGAACGCTAGACGCGCCTCAAACCCTAGAGAGGTCTCACGTCGCGCACATCCTTTATCTACGCGAGTGAATTAGGCCAGCTCCAGCCCCCAGCCCTCGCGGCCTGCGCGCGCCGCCGGAAGCTCCGTCCCCTCCCGGGTCTTGGGGCCAACGTCGCCGAGGCCGGAAGTTGCGACACCGGTGAGACCTCTAGGGCGGGGCCTAGGACGACCTGCTCCGTGGGCCGCGAGTATTCGTCGGAAACAAAACAGCGGCAGCTGAGGCGGAAACCTAGGCTGCGAGCCGGCCGCCCGGGCGCGGAGAGAGAAGGTGCGTGCCCGGGGTGTGCGGGGCCGAGGGTGTCTCTGCCGGTCGTGTTCACAGTCGCCTGCCTGCCGGGGGTCCGGGCCTGTGTCTCCGAGGGCTGCGCAGCGGGCGTCTCCAGGGATGAGGGGCGGGGTCCAGGCGGGCGGAGATCGAGGAACCCCGCGTGGGAAACGGGGTGAAGCCGGTTTCTCGGAACCCAGCTGGCGCCAACTGAGAGCAGCCCTCTCCGAGCTTTGGTACCCCGGAAGTGCTGGCTTCCCCGGCGGGCCGGGAGCAGGTGGCTGGCATCGCGGGTGGCCTCTCGGATCAGAGTGGAGCTAGAGCTAGAGGAAGCGCCCTAGGCTGGGTCGCCTTGAGCAACTGGTGAAACTCTGCGTCTCGTGCCCCGAGTGTGTCATAGTCCAGAAGTGAGTGAGTGGCACTCGGGGCTAACTTCTCAGGGTCTCTGTTGACAGGCGAAGAGTCGTATGTGTCTTGTTCTTTCTTCAGAACTGTCACGATGCATGTGTCTGACGCTGCTTGTAGGCGCCTTTAGTCTTTGCTAGTTCTTCCCTTTCACGTTTTCAAATGTGGCACTGCCGCGAACAGAGGTTCAGGCACATCCGCCTGGTAGTGGAGGACAGAGTGCATGAGACAATTGAGGTAACTTTTTACATAACTAGGAGAAATGAGAGTTCCAGTAACAGAAACGTGAGAAGGACAGGCGATCAACTAACGCATAAGATTGATTGGGTTCAAGTTTGGAGAATGAGAGAGAAATAAGGAAGTTAGGAAGTGGTTTGGAAATAGTACTTTTGAAGTGACAGCGGGTGAAGATGGCCTGAGGTCAGAGCTGTAAACTGTAAACATGGGTCACTTAAGTAGATTTGCTGTTTGATGTTGGAGCAGCGAACTGGGTGGGCGCTTAGGGAACTCAACAAAGAGCCAGGTAGAAGGAGGACAACGAGGCTGCTGAGGAGGATGAATGCAGAAACCACAATAGTGCACTGTCACAGAAGCCGAGAAAGAGCTTCAGGGAGCATTGTCAGCGATAGGAATGAAAGGCCTGGTGTTGTTTTAGAAGGATCTCTGTACCTTTGTACCCTTGAAAGATGAGCGTGAACCACAAATACTAGTTTTAAATGTTCCCACGGACACTTTTTTTTAAAATTTTTTAAAGATTTATTTACTTATTATATGTGAGTACATTGTAGCTGTCTTCAGACACCCCAGAATAGGGCATCCGATTTCATTATGGATGGTTGTGAGCCATTATGTGGTTGCTGGAATTTGAATTCAGGACCTTTGGAAGAGCAGTCAGTGCTCTTAACTGCTGAGCCATCTCTCCAGCCCCACAGACACATTTTTAAAGGTAACAAGAAGCAGTTGAAATTAGTCTTAATGATTTGTTACTCCAGTGTAGCTAACAGTTTCATTTTAACAAGTAACCCGTGTCAAATTAACTTGTCTTCTCTAGATAGTTAGGAGGCTCCTCAGTGACCAGAAGCAACCCCTGACTCTACAGTATCCCCAGCACCTGGCACAGTGTTTCCTTGTCTAAAAGGAACCTGATTCCTATTTGCTGCTCCAAGAATCCCTATTTGATTTTCAGATGTCTTTTCCAGTTCCTTGTTTGAGTGAGAGCAGAAAGAATTTATGCAAGTTAATTAGATGTAAATATTCGTTTTTAATTAAAAAAAATACTTGTATTCCATCCATTTCCACAGAAGGTAGAGACGTTGACTCACAATAAAAATAGCTTCATTACAGGATTATTAAAATAAAAGAACTTTGGGTGGAGTCTTTATAGTTTCCAGGTATAGGCGGTGCTTTAGGAGTCCCAGCTACTTGGAAGGCTGAGCGGGAAAATCAAGGCCAGCCTGGCTAACAGAGATGGTGAATGACTCGAGAGTAGAGCGAATTCATCCACCTGATCTAACCTAGGACGGCCTGTAGTCTGTTTGACAGTATAGATAGAGACCATGTTGAGTCTTATTCTGTGGGTGTGATATCTATGTGTACACCTCTACTTTATATGCAAAGCTGAAGTCTTTGCCTATATGCTCGCAAATTCAGAGGTCAGAGGAGGACAGGGGGAGCGTTTCTCCATTGTTTATCGCCTTACTTAAAAAACAAAAATGTTATTTTTGTGTGCAGGGTTTGGGGGGCTCCATGGTAATATTCGGAAGTCTGAAGTTAGCTCTCTCTTCCTACCTTTATATTAGTACTGGGCACCGAGCAGGTCTCCAGGTATGTGGGACAAGTACCTTTACTGTCTGAGCCATCTCAAGAGTCTCCCTCTTCCCCCTCCCCAGGCCTTTTTATTTAATTTTTTGTTGTTGTTGTTTTGCTTGGTTTTGTGAGACAGGGACTCTCTATGTAGCCCTGGCTTTCCTGGAACTCACTATCTAGACCATGCTGGCCTGAAGCTCCCAGAGATCTGCCACCACACCCAGCTTAATTTTAAAAAACTTAATTGTGTGTGTGGGAGCACGTGCGCCACGACACACAGATGTTATAATACACATGATCACTTTATGGAATCCTTCTTGTCTACGATATGTGGGCGCTGAAGATTAAATTCTGGATGTCAGACTCGGGCTGCACATGCTCATGAGCACCAACTTTATTTTATAAGGTACAGTCTCTTTTTTTTGAGCCGAAGCTGTTTCAGCTAGGTGGGCTGTCTGTCAGTCTCCTGGGAGCCTCTTTTCTCCACCTCCCAGTGCTGGGACTGTAGGCGCAGGAACTATGCCTGGCTCGGATGTGATGTTGGGAATTTGAGCTCTGCTCCTTTTGACAGCAAGTGCTTTTACCCACTTGAGCTAACTCCCTAGATCCTACTGTCTTGATATACTTTGAGACTGTTGGTGTGTTTCACCATAGACCTAGATGGATATTACTCTTGTGATTCTAAGGCTCTTGGATGTACTATTGAGCATATACTGCCTTTACAAAATCCAAAAGAAAATCCATATTCTAAATACAGTTTATCCTGAAGGTTTGAAATAAATTCTGAGCTGATTTTAGCTCATGTTCATTGTGTCTTGTGAGCCAGCCAGTTTTACCATTGTTTTGAAATAAGTTGCAGCAGTAAGTCTCCATAGCAGAGCTCCAAACCTCACAGCTTAGAGCACTTAAGTTAACTCAGTTAACTCAGGTCTCTGCTTTAGGGTGGAATGTGTGGCTCAGCTGGGACCATTTTGATTTGAGCATCTTCTCCTGGGGCCCAGGTTGAGGGGACAAAAACTATCAAACCACGCTGCTGACTTCTCAAGGCAAGGACAGCTGCACAAGCATGGCTCACATATCTGCCAGTGTCCATCAGCTAAGATTGCATTGACAAAGGCACAGTAGAGGGGCTCACACAAAGACTTAGAATAGAAGTAGAATAAAAAGAATAAAAAGAAAAAAAAAGGGAAAAAAAAAAAGACTTAGAATAGATGATGGCTGTCACCCAGAAAGAGGCCAAAGAGCAATCTCAGGGAATCGGTTCTAGGACTACTAGTTTCTAAAAGCTGAGGATGCTCCGGTCCTTACATTTAACAGTAGTATTTGGGGGTAAGAATGTAGTCATGTTCAGAGACCTTGCTTGATTCCTAACACTGAAGAAAAACTATGAACCAAAAATAAATGTCTTATTTATAAATCCTCCAGAGTACTTTAAATCATCTCTCAATTATAATACCTACTAATGTAAATGCTGCGTAAATAATCCTTACATTGTGTTGATTATGAAGAACAACGAAATCTACGTGCCAGATGTTTTCAGTCTACAGTTGATCGACTCCAAGGATCCTGAATTAGAAGATATGAAGGGTAACCGTGCTTCCCTTGGGGAGACTGGGGGAAGGAGAGACTATTTACTGAATAATAATTGTCTCTACCACAGATGGTTCGCAGAGGTGGAGTGGGATGGAAAGAGGGAAAAAGCCACCCTCAATAGGCTGCATCACTGCCCATGCTCCTTTTAGTTCTGTTACTTTCAGAACATGTCTTGTAGGGCTGGGGGAATGATTCGCTCTCTATGCCTTACGGATCATGAGTCTGTCTTGGGTATTCCTAAGTCAAGTACTGGAATACAGTTGAGGGTTTGCTTACATTTACTGTGATTTTTAGAAACCCAAGTAGAACAGAGTTTGATGGTACGCACTTGTAATCCTAGCACTCAGGAGTTGAAGCAGGAGGACTGCAAGCACAAGCATCTTGAGCAAGACCTGTCTCCATAAATGTAGAAATACCAGGGCACACCTTTAACAACAGCGCATGGGAGGCAGAAGTAGGAGGATCTCTGAGTTTGAAGCCAGCGTGATCTTCATAGCAAATTGCTGCCCAGCCAGGGTTACCTACTGAGACCCTGTCCCAAACAGACAGACAGCCAAGGAGAGAGATGAGGGCTTGACTTAGTGGCAGGACACTTTCCAAGCATATTTGTTTCCCACCAACCAAAATAAGTAAATCAAAATTCAAACTCTAATCAGAATTTGGGTTCCCTATCAGTGAGATGAGTAGGAAAAACCGCGTGGGGTGTGGGAGGGTGTGGGGGGTCCTGGAAAAGAGAGGAACAACCTGTTTGTTCAGCCTGCCTGTCAGCTGTGACACCTGGCCCCAGCTTTCATGGTAAAGCTTTAGTTTGTTTTGACAGGCAACCTTGAGATCATGGGGCTTTCGGCAGGCTCAAAGGGCGGAGAGATGAGGGAATAAAAAAAGGAAAGCTGGATCTTGATAACTCTTGTCCTCTTAGAGTCAGAACGCCACTTCGTGGGATAAAGAGCCATGTTACCATGAATATGCCGCCCACCTCCTAAACTTTCATCATGAAGTCTTTAAATCTGCAGCTCAGAACAGAACCCACTGTTCTGCTCCTCTGCCTTTTCTTGTAGGCCACTCAGCTCTCTTTGGAGTATGTGCCTTGCTAATAAACTTTTGCCTAGACTATATGTCTGTGTCTAGTCTGATTCTTCCTCTTCCCCACTTTGAGACAGGAACTGGGGTCCTCACTTCAGGCCATGGCAGCACCAGCCTGATTTGTAGGAAAATAAATCAAGAGCTTGAAAACTTTATTTATTTATTTATTTTCTACCTCACACCTTGAAAGCTTTTTAGCACTACAGCCATTTATGTATAGCAAAAGAATAATTTTGGTAGTTTTTAAAGTGGTAGAAGCTGGGTAAGTGGCTTAGGGACATTCCGCCACAGGCCCTTTGTGGTGATAAAGCCATGCTTATGTCTCACTGAAGATGTTTTGTAGTGTGCCAGTTTTATTTACATTTGTCTCAAGACTTAGAAAATGAGTTCAGTGTACAGTGAGATGGGAGAAAGTACCTGTTGGTTTTTTTGGGGGGTGAGGGAGTTCGAGACAGGGTTTCTCTGTGTAGCCCTGGCTGTCCTGGAACTCACTCTGTAGACCAGGCTGGCCTCGAACTTAGAAATCCACCTGCCTCTGCCTTCCAAGTGCTGGGATTAAAGACATGCGCCACCACTGCCTGGCTAGAAAGTACCTTTTTTGTGTCTGGTTTTTTTCTCTCCTTTAAAATTGTTTAAATTTCAATTAGGGTCTCTTGTAGCTCAGGCTAGCTTCAGATTTACTTTGTAGGCAAAGATGATTTTGAAGTTCTGACTCTCCTGCCTACATTTCTTCTAAGTGGTGGAATTACAAGTGTTCAAACCCATACTGGTTTGCGTATAAGGGGATTGAACCCAGGGCTTGGTGTGTGCTAAACAAGTACTCTATGAGCCAAGCTACATCTCCAATGCTGTGGTGCTTTAGTGAATGGGAATTTCTTTTAGGAACCTATTCTGAAACTTTTAACATTTTGCTCCTGAGATGTTTTAGAAGTTTTGATGTTGAGAGGAGGTTTTCTAGCTGGATGGATTTTCTTTTTTCCTCCGCTACGTGGGTGTGTGTACATGGGTGTGTGCTGGAGGCTGTAGTCTTTCTGGTTCACTCTCCACTTCCCTCACTGAGCTATGGGCTTAGTCAAACCCAGAACTCACTGATATAGCTTGTCTGGCCAGCCAGCTTGCTTTGGGGAATTCCCAGTTTCTGCCTCTGTGTTCTGGAATTAGAGACAAGCCACCAGACCCACCCAGTATTTAGGTACGCTCTGAGGAATCGTATATCCAGTCCTCACACTGCATAGTAAGCGCTTTAACCACTGAGCCATCGCTCCAGACCCTGCATCATCAGCTTCTCTGTGGAGCACATCTAAGCTGTGAGATTACTCAGAGGCTGTGGCTTTTCCTCCCCTTGTATATCTGCTTTTGGTTTCCCCACTGCTAAGGATGGATCCCAGGGTCTGCACATGCTGTGCAAGCACTCTGTCACAGGGCTGCATCCCAGTTCCTAGTCTTCGTCTGATAGAAATTGTCGTTGCTCATCAAAACAATGACTTCTTTTTCCTTTGCCTGACTGCCCAAATTGTTGTGCTTGGAGCAAGCACAAAGCAGAGGGTAAAGAAGCATTTATCAGATCAGAACTGATAGGAAAGTTCTAGTAAAGAAATACATTGTGGGCAGAAACAGGTGGCGTCCTTAAAAGGGAATGGCGTCTGTTTATAGCAGCCAAGAGACACATTGCCTGGCCTTACCTTTTGAGCTATTTGTATGAGGTCCAATTTGATTAAGTAAGAGCTAGTCTGCTCATTGTCTTGGGTAAATGTATAGACTGGCCATGTCGGGTAAGGTCCTCCGGACATTAGGAGTTAGTCTTGTTGTGTATATGAGGTCAGCAGCACAGCTGCATAGCTAGGATCTGATTGTTAGTGAGCATTTTGGTTTTTTACTGTTGTCCCTTTTGGCCTCCTCATCTCCACACAAGTGTCTGAGAGAGAGGAGCTAGATGTCAGGAAGGTGCTGCTGTGTGTCCGTCTTCAGTGGCTGTTTAGAAAGGAAAGCACCAAAATCTATATCCCTTTCCCTCATCCCTCTGCAATCCAGGTCTCTTGTCAGCTACTGGCTTCTGGTGTTCATAGCTCTCAGCTGAGAATGTTATCAACTTTGCAAGTGTCTTCTGCCATGCTTCCTGGGCAGTGGGGCATTGACCTTTTCCAGTGATGGTTTCGGCTGTTGTTAGATCCGAATCAACTCCGTTTGGTCTACCCCCTTTGTACCAGGAGTGTGTACTTGTTCCATGACCTGGCCATGGCCTGCTTCTGCTTCGGGGCTTATTCCTTCTGATCATATTCCATCAGGCTCTTCCTGGGAGTCGTGTGATTTCTCTGGGTGAGCAGAGGAGCCCGGGCTGAGTCTCCTCACCACCTGGAATCTGGATTGGGGGTGTCACTCATCTGTCCCTTAACCCTGCACAGGCACATTTGTCCCCACCTTGATGTTTATGACATTCGAAAGCAGAGTCTTCTAGAGATTTTTTTTTTGAGGGGGAGGGGTTTGAAAGGTAAGGAAAGAACTCCCTGGAATGGGGGATAGGGGATTCAAGAGAGTTGTCCCTTTTATTTATTTTCAGACATTTTTGTAGATTTATGTGTATAAGTGTTTTGCCTGTGTGCATAAATATACACATCTGTGTGCCTGGTGCCTGTGGAGGTCAGAAGAAGACACCAGATGCCCTGAAACAGGAGTTATGAATGATTATGAGCCACCAAGTGGGTGCTGGATAGCAAACCTGGGTCCTCTTCAAGAACAGCAAGTGCCTTGTAACCACTGAGCCAACTGCAGCCCCCTCCCTCCCAGGGAACTGTATTAGGGTTTCTACTGCTGCGGACAAAAACACAATGACCAAAAAGCAAGTTGGGGGAAAAGGGTTTATTTGGTTATACTGCCAGATCATAATCCATCATTGGAGGAAGTCAGGACAGGAAGTCAAGCAGGGCTGGAATCTGGAGGCAGGAGCTGATGCAGAGGCCTTGGAGGGATGCTGCTAACTGGCTTGCTCCCCCTGGCTTGCTCAGCCTGCTCTCTTATAGAACCCAGGACCACCAGCTCAGGGATGGCACCACCCACCTTGGGCTGGGCCCTCTCCTGTTGATAATAAATTGAGAAAATGTCTTACAACTCAATCTCATGGAGGAATTTCTTCAACTGAGGCTCCTTCCTCTCTGATGACTCTAGCTTTTGTTAAGTTGACACACACACAAAACCAGCCAGTACAGGAATAAAATTTTTTTGGGGTGTGTGTGGTTTGTTTGTTTGGTTTTTTGTTGTTTTTAGACAGGATTTCTCTGTGTAGTCCTGGCTGTCCTAAACTCACTCTGTAGCCCATACTGATCCTAAAACTCAGAGATCTGTCCTGCCTATGCTACTGAGTGCTGGGGTTAAGGGGGTGTATCGCCATTGCCCAGCTCCCATGGGAACTTTTTTTTAAAGAGTCAAACAGAATAATGATTATGAAAAGAACTTTGAAAATAGCATTGGGAGCATGCTAAAGTGATGGCTGTGTTATTGGTGGGTCTTAGAGGATTTGTCCCAGAACGCCCCAGTGTGGTTCCTTATAATGGCTAAACAGGCTATGTGAGCCTGAAAGAAACGACTTAACGGACACAGTCCCACCCATTGTAGCTTACCTGTTTAAAATAAATGCTAGGACTGTCTGTGCAGAATCTCAGGTTTCCTTATATAGTGGGAGCACGGATGTTAAAGATCTTGTTACTTTGTAAGCAGTAGTTTTGCTAGGAATAAAATGAGTGTAATATAACCTAGTCGGCATTGTTGTAAGCTCCTAGAGGCAGGGACGTTGTTTTGCACAGAGTCCTGTATGTGGGTTAGGATCTTTTGATGCCAGACAGGGTAAGATGGTTGACTTCCTTGTATTTTGAGACAGGGTCTCATTGTGAGGCTAGGCTGCTGTGCATGCTTGGATTAAAGGCATGTGCCACCAGGCTCAGCCACTGATTTTATTGTAAAATGGATGGGTAAAGTGAGCATAATGCATTAGTTAAGGTGTTCCCACTTTCTGTTTAAATTCTGCATGGAAGGAAGGAGAAAGATGAATATGAAAGACAGTTTACAACGGTCTCAGCCCTGTGCTCACCTTTGCCCCGCCCTTGGGTAATTAGTTGTGAGGAGTTCTTAAGAGTTCTCCAGGAAACTGTGAGTACTTCTCATTAGAAACCACTGTGAGCCAGGCGGTGGCGGCGCACACCTTTGATCCCAACGCTTCTGAAGTTACAGTAGTCTCAGTGCTTGGGGTCTCATTGCCATACCCTTAAAAATGTAAGTCTGACAGCCAAAGGTTGTGTATGGCGAGTTAACCCAGGTCTTCTGGCTTGCAAATATTTGACTGGTCCTCTGCCAGTGAAATGAGCCAATTCAAGCAGAATTAATGTATGTAAAGAAAGGTTTATTGGGAAGCCACTCTTGGGCAGATTCACTGGTCTCAAGGAACAAGGCAGGGAAGTCATCATGGGGAGGTCAAGAGAAAGGGTATGCAGGGAGAGAGAAAATCAGAGAGGCGAAGGAGGCAGGGGAGAGAACAAAGCATCTGGATTATACAGGAAAGAACTTCTGGGGAAGGGAAAGCCCAGCTCTTTGGCTAGAAAGTTCAGGATAGGGGGTCGGATGTGCAAGGTAAGGGACTGAGAAGGCATGCTGAGAGAACCTGGAGGCCAGGTCTGCTTTGCTATGTAAAATATACATTTTAGCACTTTAATCTGGGACTGAAACCCAACATCCCAGCCTTTCGTTGATTATAAATGAATAAGGGGCAATGTAATCGTCTATGTCTGTTTCCTGCTGACTTTGGGGCTTCATTATGGTGGGTGTTGGTCAAGTTTGGGAAGAGCAGGTGGTTTTACCTACTGTCCAGGTTGTGGGACCATTTGGGGCTAGCAACTTGACGGCCTAGTTGAAGAGCCTTTGGGTAGCTGCTGCTTTTCAGCGCTGTCCTGAGTGCAGGTTCCAGGAAACACCTGGAGTTGGCAGGATGCTGGGACAGACAGGTATGGTGGTTGATCACTTGGAGCACTCACTGTAAAATGAGTCCTTTAGTTCAACCCCTCAGAGACCTGAGAAGGACAAATTTACCTGAGTAAGCAGGAAGTGTAATCTAACTAGCCTAAGTAACAATTAAAATGACAGACTTACCCATTGCCCAGACAGCCACTCCATCTGAGAACAGAGGCAGTCTTTGCCCCTCTGGCCCTCTGTGGAGAAGGAACATGAGATAGACCAACCTAACCTTGTCTTAGGCACCATGGGACAATTAGCTCTGGTGTCTTTGTCCACGTTTCCGGCAGTGTCCTGACAGGGTCAAGGTACTGGGACAAATATGGCTGGTGTAGCCACAATCCAGGTGGGGTCCTTCATTGTTGTGCCCATATCTTGGAGACCTTGGAACAGGGCACTGCTATATTTTGGAAATCTCTGTCTGTCGTGATATATTTAAGCATCTTAAATGCCATCTTCAGCAGGTCTCTGAAGTGCCTGAGGACCATCTGTCTATCAGAAGTATATCTGAATAGACAGCTTTGCTTGTTTCTCCTTATCCATCTTAGGCATAGCCTTGAAAATATAGACAGATGGGTAGATAAAGTTTGAGGTTATCTGCTCTACACTGTACCTGTGGTGTTAAAGTACCTTTTAAAGAGTGAAGACATAGAGCATAAGTTTCAGAATACAAAACCCAAGTTTTAACAAGTGTTTACAATTTAATGTCTCCAAAATTAATACCAAGTGTGTTATTATATGTTACAAGGTTTGGTTGTCAGGGCCACCCAGCAAGGTATGTTGTGTTTGTTTGTTTGGTTTGATTTGGTTTAGTTTAGTTGTTTTTGTTTTATTTTGTTTTCTTGAACCCATAACAGGGTTATCTGCCAGCCATGTTCTTGTCCTTAATCAAGATGGTGGTGAAGCCATGGTGCCACCCTCTTTATCCCATGATAAAGATGGCAACCACTTCATAATCTTTCTGGCAGCGGGTGATTTAAAAGTAGCAGTCTGCTCCCTACCATCACTGTTGCCAGTGAGGCAGCACATGGTCCTGGGGGTTGTGGGTTGGGGGCAGGGCTAGGTGGCACCTGGAGCTGTGTGTGGGGAGGTGGTCAGCTGCTGAAACTGTTGTGGTCAAGCGGGCAAGTGAGAAGGCGATTCCCAAGAATTAGACTTATGGAGTTCCAACTAATTTGGATAAAGTTTTCAATTTTAGATGCGGTGGCACCCATTTTTCTAGGCTTTGCCAGGGACCAAAGGCTCAAATGTACATTGTCCTGCACATAAGCCTGGGGTTATACAGTTGGGGTTGGGGGGATTAGCCTCAGGTCAAATATCTTTGAATCCAAGGCTCCCCAGAGGCTGGCTTCTGACACTCCGTCTTTCAAGGCTGCTGGGAGGTGGTTACTCCTGGAGTCCAAAATCTGTTGCATCAGGGGCAGAGAAAGATGGGGGAAAGGAGTGGTCCCCTATTCTCACGTGGCTGGGGCTTCAACTCCTCCAGCGTCAGGACACCAGATGATAAGTTATTTCTCCACTGGTGAAGTGAGCCAATTGAAGCCAGGTTAAAGTATATTAAGGCAGGTTTATTGGGAAGAAGCTCTCAGGTGGGCTCACTGGTCCCAAAGTGGGGAAGGAGACGGGGAGGAGGGAGAGAAAGAGAAAGAACATGTGCACACAGGGAGAGAGAAAATGGAGAGGGGGCAGAAAGAGACCAAAATGTTTGGATTATGTAGGAGAGAGCCTCTTGGGGACCAGAAGCCAGTGTAGGGACTAAGGGATGCTGGGAGAACCTGGAGGTCAGTTCCTGTCTTGGTATATAAAATATGCATATGAAATATGCACCTCAGCTGTTTGTCCCGGGTCTGAATCCCAACAGGTACAAGTGGATTTGACTAATGATGAGTGGCTTGATAAAATTCTACTTTATACTTAATCCAGGAACCAACACAAGACAGCAGCCCTTCGAGGTCCTTAGACAGCTTGGAGGAGAACACATGAGAGAAAGGTTTGTTCTTTCAGAATGAAATTCGTGAGAGTTTAAAAACAAATGAGTCGTAGCCATCTTAAAGCATAAAGTCTTGTTTTCCCTTTTCAGAATCCCAAGAGGCTTTCTTTTCTTTGAGAAGGTATTTCTGTCCAGCTGCTCCAATGACAGAGATACCTGCACCTTTGTCCTACTTCCAGAATGCACAGATGTCTGAGGACAGCCACTCCAGCAGCGCCGTCCGGAGCCAGGTACAGCGTCAGTGCCGGCCGCTGCTGAGGCCGGGGCAGCTTTGCTCTACTTTGCCGAATGTCTTTTCTTGTTAAACGTTAAGCTGAGGGGAAATGTCACAGCCTTGTTGCTAGGGGACCCCAAACTGCACTTGTTTTACTCTGTTCTGCAGGGGGGACTTACCCTCATGTCACCCCCACTGAAACTTTGTCCATCTGCATGATATGTAAGGACCGCACGCTCTGCATTATCTGTCTTGATTGTACTCTTCTCTAGGAAGGAGTGCATTGTATTATGTTTTCTAGTGCCGGCCAGTTTCTGACAGTGCTCGGTAAGTATTTGGTGACGGTGATTATACAATGCAAGGTAAACTGCTAGGAGTTCAGGAGAGGGGTGGGATACAAGGTATATACACGAACTCTTCACAGACCACACACACTAAATCTGTCTGTTGTAACCGTGTTAGCTAAGCACTACTGACTGGAGGCAGACTCCACAGCGGGCCTAGGAGCTGTCTAGGGAATCGTTAGAATTTTTTGAGGTACAACCAGGATGGAGGGAAACCTTGACAAAGCCAGTCTCAGGTCTGCAAACCTGCCTTGAGTAGTTTGTACTCGCTAGTGAAAGCTGTCATTAAAGGCAAGTTACAAGTGAGGATTAGGGGAGCCTGGAGAGATGGCTCGGGGGTCAAAGCAATTTCTGCTCTTCCAGAGGACCCAAGATAGAGCTATATGAGGTGGCTCACAACTGCCTGTTAACTCCAGCTCCAGAGGACCTCTTCTGGTCTCTGAGGGGTGTGTCTGTGTGTGTGTGTGTGTGTGTGTGTGTGTGTGCATCAAGATTGAGCCTTAAGACTTTGTTTCTGCTCTGAAGATTTAGAGTTCCTCGCTTTCCCATCGGTACATTTTAGATAATTGACTGAATAATCTCAGTACTCCCCTAACTGGGAGAGTTTGGGGAGGACCAGGAGATTGGAGGAGCCTGCGACTAGAATGTAGGACTTTGAGTTTTAAAACCGTTGTAATCCTGAACAAGTAGGGTCAAGATTAAACTGGTTACTCCTACCACAAGTATAACAAGTTGAAATCATTTTGGAAAACCCTAACCAAGTCGTACTTAGTTGCAGCCTCATGTAAGTTTAAGCACCATTATTTGTTGGTAGGTGACATAATGAAGAAGACCGTGTAAACCCTCTTTTGTTCCACGGATCTCTTGCTTTACCATATCCTTGTAACCTCTTAAACAGAGGCAACCACAGGCTGCAGGAGTCCAGAAAATCGTGTCGTATCTTGGGCTGCTATGTATTAATCTTACTTATGGTAAAGGGACTTGATGTTTGATAGGTGATGTTTTTTAAAACCCAAAGATTTCTAAAACGGTTATTGTATAATGTTCTAAGCATCTAAAGCAGCAGTTCTCAACGTTACTAACACTGCAGCCCTTTAATACAGCTCTTCATGTCATGGTGGCCCCAACCATAGCATTATTTTCATTTCTACTTCCTAACTGTAATTCTGCTGCTGTTATGAATCATAACATAAATATCGGATATGCAGGATATCTGATGTGTGACCCTTGTGAAAAGGTTGTCCAACCCCCAAAGAGGTCGCGACCCCCAGCTTGAGAACCACTGATCTAGAGTGTAGCAAACAAATAGCCAACTTTATTCAAGTTGGAGACTGTGTTATTTGGCATATAAGGCAATTTTTATTAAGCTTTTTCTGTGTTTATTTTAAAAGAGAGTGCATCCTATTGTGTAGACTGGACTCCCGGCCCATCTGCTTTAGCTTCCCAAGTGCTGGCATGATGGTTGACTGCCACTAGGCCCAGTTTATTTTGATGGGGCCTTGTTGAATTGCCCAGAGTGGCCTCAATTTCAAGATCTTCCTGCCTCAGCCAGAAAGTATCAGCATGCGCTACTGTACCTCGCTGACAGCCTTTAGGAATGGCTCCACTGTGGAGTAATTGCCATATGGTTAACTGTACATAGAGGATTCAGGGTGATGGCTTTTTTTTTTTTTTTTTTTTTAATTTTCAAGATAAGGTTTCCAGGTCCTGTCTGTCCTGGAATTTACTCTGTAGACCAGGCTGGCCTCGAACTCACAGAGACCCACCTGCCTCCCAAGCACTGGGATTAAAGGTGTACACCACCACTTCTGGCTCAATGCGATGACTTATAGCATGCATAAATACTCATAAAAATCCATTGTAGTGAAGAAAAGAACAGGCCTCATTACCCTCAAGTTGCCCATGTTCCCTTTGTGCTGTCCCCATGTCTTGCCCCACCCCTAGCAACCACTCTCAGGTCTTTTTGTCACCTCCCTCTGGGGTTACTCTTCCAGAAGTTATATAAATAGAGCCATGCTGGGCTGGAGAGATGGCTCAGCCATCAAAGGTGAGGCTCACTCAAAATTAAATAGAATCTTACAGACTTTTTTTGTCTGGCTTCTTTAATTAGCATAATTATTTTGAAATTGATGGGTGTTATGTCAGTCGTCTCGTTTTATTTCTGAGTTGTAGCCGGTTATATGCTTATGCCATAGTTCTTTGGCCAGTTCCTTATTTCAATATTTGGGGGGCTTCCAATTTGACATATTACAAATAAGGTGCTGTGGATATTCAGTTACAAAACTTCAAGTGGTCATGTGCTCATTATTTCGGGTAAATGCCTAAGAGTAGAACATAACCCAGTGTTGCAGGCTGCGGTGAGCTTCTTGAGATAATACCAGTTTCCCAAATTGGTTGTATAACTGCATTCTTGGATTCCTGATATGCCTCGAAGCCACCCCACTCTCGTCGGCCCTCAAGGGTCAGTCCCAAGCTTTCAAACCTTTTAGAATGTATGTGCTAGCATTTCCTGGAGTCTTTAATTTGCATATCTCTAATGTTTTTGTTTATCACACTGTTGAACCTTCTCCATTGAGATGTCTGGTGCAGTGTGCTGCCCACTTTCAAACTGTGAGACTTTTTATGTTCTGGATATGTAAGTTATAATACATGTACCTTGCAAATCATTGAATATCAATGAAGTCCTTTTGTCATTTTTTTCTCTTGGAAATGTGGGGTTTCTTTTTTTGTGAAATTATCTATGAAATCTTATCCTGTATTTTTAAGTTTCTTTCCAAATCTTTTTTTTTTTTGGTAGTTAGATGCTTTATAATTTATCTGTTATTGGGTATCATGGCACACACTGTAATCTCAACTTCTTATTTGGGAAGCTGGGGCAAACCCAGCTCAAAGCCCAGGCTCAAAGACAGCTTTCATTTAGATCTGTGGTCTGTTTTAAGTTGATTTTGTGTATGTAACACAATATGGGTCAGAGTTTGTTTCTCTGTGGATGTCCTTGATCAGCATTGCGTTTGAAGAAGGCTGCTGTTTGCAGTGAAGTGTCTTTGTGCCCTGGTACATACTGGTTCATAGATCTGGGCTCGATTCTGTCCCACTGATCAGTTAGTGCTTGTACCAGCAACACATTCCTGCTATTACTGTAATTGTATATTAGGTCTTGGTATCACTGTTTAACAAGGTGGTTGTTATTTTGGTTTTGGTTCTTAATAAAATAGTTGGGCCTGGTCGTATACATCTTTAGTCCCAACAACAGGAGACAGGAAGCAGATCTCTGAGTTCAAGGTCTATTTACTTTGTATATTTAAGTCCTTAGTGGTTTTGCCAATCACTTTGCAAACCTTTCTTTTAAAAGGCCAACTGGCAGTTTGTGATTGCATTGATTCCCTTCCTATGTTGTGTAGAGGATTTGTGGAACTGATATTTTCATAATGCTGGTCTTCCATTCCATGAATAGTATAATTCTATATTTATTTAGATCTTTTAACTAAAATTCTTGATTGTGGTAAATAACACAAAGTTTAAAGTTACCATCTCATCCATTTTGTTTTTGTCTTTGTTGTTGTTGTATTTTGTTTGTTTTTCTTTTTTGAGACAGCGTTTCTCTGTAGTCTTGGCTGCCCTGGAACCCATTTTATAGACCAGGCTGACCTCAAACTTACAGAGATCCTCTGCCTCCCCATGGCCAGGATTAAAGGCACATGCCATCACCACCTGACTCATCGTAACCACTTTTTAACTCATAGTTTAATATTAACCACATTCATAGTGTGCTCTAGAACCATTGAACTGCCCTGCCATCTGCACGATGACAATTATCTTTTCAGGTTCTCAGTGTGACACTCTCGATCTTGCCTTCTCCTGGTTTGCTTACTTCGCTCAGTGCGATGCACTCAAGAGTCACCCATATCATAGTGTGACAGGATTTCTTGTCACATTGTTTTCCTTCCTACTCCCTCCTGTCTTCTTTCCAGCATAGCCAGGACTACAGGTGTGCACACCATGTCTGCCTAGGAGTTCTTTAAGGCTGAGGAATTCTCTAGTGCATATTTATAATGCTTTTTTTGGTATCCATTGTCAGTGGATGTTTGAGTTGTTAGACTTCTGCCTCCTGGCTATAAAGGATAGTGTGCTCCGGTGAGTATGGCTGTGCACACTTCTCTTTGAAATCCTCTTTGCAACTTAGTAATTTAGTTAATATACTCAGAGTGGGATCGCTAGATCATATGCTCTTTTTAATTATTTTGAGCAGGGTCTTGGTTTGCCCCAAACTTAATGTCCTTCTGTCCTGAGTGCTGGGAATGCAGGGTTGTGCCACCATGGCTAACCCCACCCACCTCAGGAATACACGTGTTGCTCTCCTTAGTGGTTGTATCATTTTATGTACCAGAAAACAAAATATGAGGCCACAAGTTTCTTCACATCACCACTTGTCATTTCCTCTTTATTTTCCTAGAGTTGCGTCTCTAACTCGGTAAGCCCTGTAGACTGAGCTACGTCTAGCTGGTCTTTGGTAGGGGTGGTTTTGATAGTGGCTATCCTAGCGTGAGATAAGCTTTGATATGTTCCGGAGAGAATCTACCAAGAGTTTCTTGCATTTGTAGATTCCCTGTTCTTTGCTGCTTGTTCCTTTGATGCACTTTGTGGGTGGTGTAGTTGTTTGTTTTGCTTCTGTTCTTTAATTTCTCTTAGCACTGTTTTGTAATTTCGAGAGTACAAGACATTTGGGACAGGAGTCCCTAGACTACTCTTGGTTCTGTAATTCAGTGGGAGGCCTCATAGACCACAGGAAAACAATAGTGTTCACTGTTACAGTTGATTGCAGTGAAAGAATACAGATTATTGCCAGGCAGTGGTGGTGCATGCCTTTAATCCCAGCACTTGGGAGGCAGAGGCAGGTGGATTTCTGAGTTCGAGGCCAGTCTGGTCTACAGAGTGAGTTCTAGGACAGCCAGGTATACACAAAGAAACCCTGTCTTGAAAAACAAAACAAAACAAAAAAAGAATACAGATTACCATTGGTAATAGAAGGCACATCAGGCAGGCCAGAGGGCACCTGCTTGAGATTCCAGTGGCTTTATGCAGACAGTGCTTAATTCTCCTGGCTACAGCATGTGACAACATACTTGCCGTATTTTCAACCAGGAGAACAAACGCAAGCCTCAATGGCCAAGGTTTTTACTGTTAGTGGTCCATACAAATGTGATTGGCCTTTGTTTTCTACACCCTTTAGGGGCCAAGCTAACTCTGACCTCCTCCGAGATCATAGACTAGGTTGCTGGTGTGTCCCAAGGCATCTGTAAACAGCCCAATAGGCTACTTCAAGGGCTTGCAGACCCCTCCTGGGTCTGAGCAGTGCAGAAGCCTCTTGGCAGGGCCGGGTTTAGGAGACCCTAAGACACAGAGTTCGTAGCTTTACTGCTCAGTGGGACCTTAAATCTTTCTAACCACCTGGCTTGGTTTTCTGGTGTCTTTGCCGTACTGCCCAAAAGGAATCCCATCCCAGATGTTCCTTTACCACCTGTTTATTCTCTGCAGAGCGGTCCCAGGCTGTGGGAATTGTGCTTATTTGTGTCCCCTGCCCCAGAGTAGCTCCGGAGTCCAGCACCTTGTCTGTCTCACTTCACTGCTCAATTCCTGGCTCCCAGTGCCCTGTGTTCGAGTGACTGACATTCAGCCCCCCCCCCAACTCCCCACCCCCTCCCAACACACACTGTAGCAAATGCAGTAATCAGTACTCAGAAACTGAAAAAAGTTTATGTAACCAGGGAATGGCAAAAGACACGAATATAGTTTAATTTTTAAGTTTTTTTTATATGAATGAGAACAGGCAGTTCTGAGCTACCATGAAAGTTCTAGGAACTAAACCTGTGTCCTGTGCAAGAGCCCTAAGTGTTCAGTAAAGATTAAAATTACACTGAGACCTTGTATCTCACCTACCAGATTGGTAAGAAATCCAGGCATTAGCTCCCATGAGTTGGCAAGGGTGTGGTGAAGTTAACAGTTTTCTACACTGGCAAAACTCTAAACTGGCTCAATCTCTCAGAAATGAAGGTAGGTTGGCAAATGTAATAGAATTTCAAATATACCTTGATTCAGCAGTTATTCCTCAGAGAACTTGCTCTACAACTGCATTGGGTAAGTATCTATGTGCCACTAAGTGACTAAGGAGGCCTTCCCTGCAGTGTTGTTTGTAAGGCAAAAGGTTGGAAGCAAATTAGATTTCCACTGTTATGGATCAGGCAGATAAGCACAGTGAATTTCTACAGTGGCTGTGTGACTGCCTAGAAAGCTAAGAAACAGAAACATGAAGAGACAGGGACAGGGACACAGGACCTATAGTCCCAGCTCTTTCAGAAGTTGAGACAGGATTGGGCATAAGTTCAGGACTAACTTGGAGGACAGAGTAGCAAGCCTGTCTCAAGTTGAAAAAAGAAAAAGAAGATGTCTTTGTTTTGGTGTGTAAGAACCTCTGAGTGCAGGAGCAAAGCACAGCCTTGTGTAGAGGGGCGCTGGGTTCCAGCTCAGCTCAGTAGCACTCAGAAGGTGGGTCTTATGAGACAGCAGCGCATGAGCAGGGAGACCTTAAACCTTCAGAAGAAAATGAGAAACTGTTGTACACTTTTCATACTTTCTTTCTTTAAAATTATTTAACCTTTAAAATAAGTTCTATCTTCTAAAAGTTGAAAACACAAAGACTAAGTAAGGGCTAAGAGAAAGAGCGAGTGAGTGTGAGACCTGTGTGAGAGAAAACCACTCACTGCTAAGGAGGCCACGCGCTCTTAGACCATTTTCAGCTTAGGACAGGGCAGGGTGGGGTCATGCTCTGTACAAACCAGAATATCCAGTGTAGGAACGAGTGCTCGATCTACTCTGGCCTAATTAACTGTTCATACAGACAGATGCCAGGGCTGTGGCACCAAGAAAGTCACACCCATATTTAGTTCATGGTAAACATTAATTCATCATTTAGTTAGAATTGTATTGCTAAATGCAGACATCACAGTTTTAGCTGTTGACTTGATCTCTTCCTTCTCTGGGAAAATAGAAGCCTAGTTTATTTCTGGTGTGTGTGTGTGTGTGTGTGTGTATGGGTGAGCTTTAGTCTTTATGACTTTGTATTGCTCACAGGATAAAGTCTCAAGTCCTTGATAGGGCAAATAAACTTTTTTCTAACCTGTCCCTAAAAGGAACTTTTTAAAAGAGCAGAGTTTCTAGAGCCAGGACCCTTTCTGTGGGACTGCAGTTGGAACCAAAGGCCTTGCTCATGGTAGCTAATGCTTTATCTCTGAGCTACATACCCTTTTTAACATTTTATTCTGAGACCAGGGATTACCACATTGTCTTCAAACTTGTATTTTTCCTGCCTCAGCTTCCTGAATACTGAGAACTGTAGGTGTGCCCGCCACACCCAGCTCAGAGTCCAGAACTTAACTTGATTTCAGTATTGCTACTGCAGAATGTCTGGGATACAGAGGAAGTCTCCTGATTACTTGTGGGACGGTGCCTTAGGTACTTTTCTGTTGCTGTGATAAAACACCATGACCAAGGCAAATTATAGGAGGTCTTTATTTGGGTTCATTCTTCCAGGGGCAGCATAGACGATCACCATCACCCATTATGTCAGGGAAGTATGGCAGTAGACAGGCAGAGTGGCTGAAGCAGGAAGTAATAGAGACAGACAGACAGACAGACAGACAGACAGGAAGTAATAGAGACAGACAGACAGACAGACAGACAGACAGACAGACACACACACACACACAGCATTGGGAATGGAGAGGCTTTTGAAATCACAAAGCCTGCGACCACACCTCTTAAACCTCCTAAATAGCATCATCAGTTGAGGACTGGATATGCAAACATTTAAGCCTATGGGGAGCATTTTCACCCCCAAAGATGGGTCTGCTGCAAGTGAAATTAAAGAGACCCTTAGCCCCAACGGAGTCTCTCAAGCTCCCATACTGTTTTGGAAATGATAGATTAAGGCAAACATTTTTCTGGAAGCAGGCTGTCCTGGGTTCAGACCCTCTGACATTCACTAGCTGTGTCTATTTCTTCACCTGTTAAGGGATGGCAATAGAGTGAAAAATCAAAGGATATGCACATGTCATAGTCCCTGTTTTATAGAAATAATTTTATGCTGTTACTGAAAGTGGAGTGTATTAGTATTGTGTGCATGTGCGCGCACGTGCTCATGTGTCTGGAGGTCTGAGGACAGTGTTGTGGAGTTTTTTTCTCCTCCCACCTTTATATGGGTTTCAGAGATGGAGCTCGGGTTGTCAGACTTGGACCAATGGGTGGCAGGCACCGTTATTTGCCGAGCCACGCGCCCATGGAGTGTGCTTTTAATGAGTGGCGGTAAGACTTCACAGTAATAGTCACACTCTGTAGTTGAAAGCCAGGCAGTGGTGGCGCACGAATTTAATCCCAGCACTTGGGACGCAGAGGCAGGTGAATTTCTGAGTTTGAGGGCAGCCTGGTCTACAGAGTGAGTTCTAGGACAGCCAGGGCTATACAGAGAAACCCTGTCTCAAAAAATCAAGAGAGAGAGAGAGAGAGAGAGATTGATTTGAAGGCAGGTTGTGTTTTCAATCACCTTCCTGAAAGAACTTAGCTTAATCAGGTGCTGTTTACCAACAGTAACTATTAACACTGGAAGTTGGCTTTCCTTCCATCATGTGGTTTCAGGGAATTGATTGTTAGGTTTGCCAACAAGTCCCTTTGCCCTCTGAGCCGTCTCACCAGCTCTGTTACTGTTTTTATTCATTTTACCATTGGAAAAATTTAAGTTTTAACAATGAATTAAAAAAATACCAATATAAATTTAAAAAATGAGAAAAAGCCAGGGGCCAATGAGATGGATCATTGGATAAGGTCACATGCCTTCACGTATCATCATACGTACCCAAGTATCTGTACACACACACCACCACCACCACCACCACCCACACATACATGTAAAAACACAGTAAAGCCGGGAATTGAGACCTAGTTTGGTAATGGAAAAGCTCTTGCTGAGCATGTATGGAGCTCTGGGGTCAGTTTTTAGCACGGGGACAGGAAGCTAAGCACAGCAAAAATGAGCATAACAGCCTCTGTGTGAGCTGCTGACACACGTGACAGGGTCAGCCCCACAAAGCCAAAGCTGCAGGACTTCATGACACAGGGCGACAACAGGATGTTTAAGAGGACTCCCAGTGAGCGTCCAGTGTTGATAGTGTAGCAGAAGCCAGAGGCCTCGAGCCAGACCAAAGACTCAGTGCAATGAACATTTGCAAGTGAAGCTGTTGGGGCAAAGGGGTGTGCGTACTGTGGGGCACTCCACAGCGTCCCGTCCCTCGTCCCTGGGAGAGTCTTTGTTTTGTTTTCCTTTGCAGGGGAGTTTGCGAGATTGGAAGGCAAATGTGGAAAGACAGACATGAGTGGGGTCGAGGTGCACGAGCTGAAACCCATAAAGAATCAATAAAAAGGGGGTTTTGTTTTTTTAAAAAAGCATGACTATAACAGGATGAGACCTGGGTTTATCCAAGGAAAGTGGGATTTTAAAAAAGATTATAAATTCATTCAGTCCATCCATCTAGCATTTATGTTCTTTCTCGGACTTAGTGAGGGCGGGAAGACGAGGGCCGGGAACGTGGGAGTTATTGAAGGCCCTCGCGCTGTTGAGGGGAGTGCTTGTTTGGTTTGGTTTGGAGTTAGGGTTCCTCTGTGTGGTTCTGGCTAGCCTGGAACTCACTACACAACAGGCTGACATTAAGCTCCCAAATGTCAGGGTTACAAATGTGGCTGCCATGCCTGGCTCGGAGATTTTTTTTTTTTAACTAAGCAATTTTAAAAAGTGATTGTAGTCTTTTAAAAAAAAAAGATTTATTTATTTTATGCATATGAATATCATGTAGCTGTCTTCAGACACACCAGAAGAGGGCATCAGATCCCATTCATTACAGATGGTTGTGAGCTACCAAGTGGTTGCTGGGAACTGAGCTCAGGAGAGCAGTCAGTGCTCTTAACCACTGAGCCATCTCTCCAGCCCCGTAACTGTAGTCTTACATGGTGTTGTGAGAAAGAATATGGAGAGATATCTTGAACACCACTATATGCTTTTTAAAGTATTATTAATAATGAGTCCCAGCACTTGGGAGGCAGAGGCAGGTAGATCTCGGAGTTCGAGGCCAACCTGGTCTACAGAATGAGACTACAGCCAGGACAGCTTGGAATACATGAGAAACCTTGTCTGGAAAAATCAAAATGACAACAACAATAATACAATCAGGTAGGGAGTACTTCATGAATTTGAAAAGATGAGATTCCTAAGTTTGTAGCTGCATGAAGAACATTTGGAGGCGGAAAGTTGGCTCTCTGGTTGGTTAAGAGCACTTGCTTTTCAGAGGACCCAAGTTCAATACCCAATTCCTACATGGCAGCTTACAACCATCTTTAACTCCAGTTCCAGGGGATCATCTGATGCCCTCTTCTGGCCTCTGTGGACATAGGTGTATGTGTGGTGCATAGAAATGTATGGAGGAAAAACACCGATACACAAAATAAAGAAATCATAAAAAAGAAGCGTTGGTACAGGTATATAGTATTTAAGCCAAGCCTCCAAAGAGGGGCATGGTTGCCTGAGGAAGAGAATAGAAGGAGGGGTGAAGTGAGCCAGGACCCAGGTAAGCGGGAGGGAGGGCCTGGCTTCCTCTGGGAACAGCAGTAAATTATAATCTAGACATTAGCACTGTCTGTAAGGTGGCTTTTTCTTGCTTTAAATTTTTAGAACTTGAGTCCTGGTGGAGCCGTTACTACACATCCCAGGTGTCTGTCTTCCAGGATGCCTTGTGCTGAGAGTCTGGCTTACTGAATGCATTTCTCGTTCTTTAGAATGACAGCCAAGAACGGCAGCAGCATCATGACAGGCAGAGACTTGACAGCCCTGAGCCAATATCTAATGGGCGGCCCCAGAGTAACTCAAGGCAGGTGGTGGAGCAAGATGAGGAGGAAGACGAAGAGCTGACGTTGAAATATGGAGCCAAGCATGTCATCATGCTCTTTGTCCCCGTGACCCTCTGCATGGTCGTCGTCGTGGCCACCATCAAATCAGTCAGCTTCTATACCCGGAAGGACGGTCAGCTGTATGTATAAGTGCTTTGTTCTCTGGGCCGCAGTGGCTTTTCCTCGTAGCTTGTTGTTATCCTCTCGAAGATCTCTGGACCTATGGACCATGGTCCTTCCATCTTTCCTGATGGCCAGAGGCAATGGGGATGACGGCAGTGATGATGTGATGTCTTGGTTTTGTTGTTGTTGTTGTTTTAGTTCTAACCTTTTGAATTCTTACTTGTGAGCCAGCAGGCATGGCAGCAGGGCCTGAAATCCTAGCACCTGGCAAATGGCTCATGGAAGTTTAGAGGTTTAGGAACCATGGCTTTGGGGTACCACCGTGTGGTGAGTGAGACACACATATGCATGGTGGCATATGCCTAATCACTTGGCAGTGAGGCGGGTCAAAGTCCATCTTATGCTGCATGCAGATTCCAGGCCAGGCTGAGCGACACAACAAAACAACTACATTCTATGGTCCCTATCTTGGCTTGTGTGTTAAATCTTTAAAGACAACTACCTTCGTCTACTGGGAGTAGATCCTTCCTAGTATTTCTCATAACAGCCTGTTTTCACTGTTCTTCAGACTAGTCTGGAATCCACTGTGTAGTCTTGGCTAGTCTCAACTTTTTGATCCTGCCTAAGCCTCCTGAGTGCTAGGATTACAGGTGTGTGCCACCATACCCTGGTTTATGAGACTGTTCTAGAAACTCAAATGACATTCCTTTTTCTCCCACAGAGCAGTGTAGGGGTAGACAGTCCAGATTGGTATACGAGTCTTTTATTCATGAAGCATGTGGGCTCCTCTCTTCAGCTTATGTCCTAGGTTTCCTTAGGGTCCAGACTAGAGCCTCAGCTTCATTCGACAGCAGGAGGGAGTTGAGAAGGGGACATAGGCATCATGTAGCTGAGAGCGCTCCCTGCAGGAACTACCTCTATAGCTTGTTTAGAGTTCCTTGGCCACTATGCAATCTCATGGCCACACCTGCTGTAAGGGCAGAAGTAAGGTCATTGTGCTGGAAGCCTTGGCACTTGGAATTAAGGCATTTTTATGTGGGGCTGTCGAGATGGCTCGGCGGTTAAGAGCACTGACTGCTCCTCCAGAGGTCCTGAGTTCAATTCCCAGCAACCACATGGTGGCTCACATCCTTCTGTAATGGGATCTGATGCCCTCTTCTGGTGTGTCTGAAGATAGCTACAGTGTACTCATATAAATAAAATAGATCTTTTTAAAAAGGTATTTTTATGTAAATTAAATACGAGAAGACAACTCCAATAATGGTCACCCTAGAGATAAAAGACCATAGTTCAAACCCTGTCACCTCTCTCTAATAACTGTTGTCCAGCCTTAGTAGTTACTGTGGCAGAACCCTGTTATTTAACAGAGTCTATTAAGCGATGGAGAAAACCTTGGGTGAGATCATTATTTCAGAACAAAGCATCCACTAGATGGAGCCAGTGCCTACCTGTGAGTTCATCTCTTCATAGTCCATTTCCTCTTACTCCGAGGACATTATTTTAGAGGATAGCTATTTTTCTTAAGCTAAAAATGATTAGGTAGAGGGTTGGAGCAATGGTTTAGCAGTTAAGAGGGTGCACCACTCTTGCGGATGTACTGAGGGGTTCATAACACCCACATTAGAGAGCTCATAGCCACTTTTAATTCCAGCTCCAGGGATTGGGTGCCTCTGCCCTTCATGACCATCTGCACACTTTCACACAATGCACACACACACAATTTAAAATAAAAATATATGCCTACATTTAAAAATATTATTTAGCCGGGCGTGGTGGCGCACGCCTTTAATCCCAGCACTCGGGAGGCAGAGGCAGGCGGATTTCTGAGTTCGAGGCCAGCCTGGTCTACAAAGTGAGCTCCAGGACAGCCAGAGCTATAAAGAGAAACCCTGTCTCGAAAAACCAAAAAAATAAATAAATAAATAAAATAAATAAAAATATTATTTGAGTGCTGCTTGGCCCCTCCTTGCTCTCTTTAGCCCTCACCATTCTTACTCTCTAGCCCTCCCTCTCTCTCTCCTTTCCCTCCCTCTCTCCACGTGGCCATGGCCAGCCTCTCTCTCTCCTTTCCCTCCCTCTCTCCACGTGGCCATGGCCAGCCTCTCTCTCTCCTTTCCCTCCCTCTCTCCATGTGGCCATGGCCAGCCTCTCTCTCTCCTTTCCCTCCCTCTCTCCACGTGGCCATGGCCAGCCTCTCTCTCTCCTTTCCCCTCTCTCCACGTGGTCATGGCCAGCCTCTCTCTCTCCCTTCCCCTCTCTCCACGTGGCCATGGCAGGCCTCTCTCTCTCTCCCTTCCCCTCTCTCCACGTGGCCATGGTAGGCCTCTCTCTCTTTCTATCTTCTCTCTTTCCCCTGCATTTCTACAACAAAGCTCTAAAACCATTTTAAAAAAATTATTACCTAGAGCTAGGGTGGTACAGACCTACAATCGCCACACTTGGAATGCAAAGGCAGGAAGATCACATGTTCAAGTACAGCCTGGGTTACATGGTGAGTTCCAAGCTAGCTTGGGGTTTCTTACCAGATTCTGTCTCAAAAACTAACCAACCAAATAAAAATATCCCTGGTTGACTGATGACCTGCAAAAGGCACATTCTAAAAGACTCATTAAACCACAGACCTCACAGTGAATTGCAGTTTTAAAAGAGTGTGTGGTTTGACATATGCATTAACACTCTGGTGTTTTGTTTCCCTCTTTAGAATCTACACCCCATTCACAGAAGACACTGAGACTGTAGGCCAAAGAGCCCTGCACTCGATCCTGAATGCGGCCATCATGATCAGTGTCATTGTCATTATGACCATCCTCCTGGTGGTTCTGTATAAATACAGGTGCTACAAGGTGAGCACGAGGCAGTCTGCTGTCCGCCTTGACCTGCCTATGGGTTGTCCTTGTGTGTGTGGGAGGGGAAGGGTGGGAGAGGTGGGGGCGGGGGAGCTGTGTGTGCAGGCCTGTGCGTGTCAGAGTGTGCGTGTGCAGTTGGTAGGACCACTTTGTGGAATGCATCTTCTCCTTCCATCTTTGCTTGGGTTTTGGATATCGAATCTCCAAGCTTGTAAGCGTCATGTTCTGAGCCCCTTCACAGCCTCCTTGTCTTGACTTGGTCTAGCAAAGAGGAAGTGTCTTATATTTTGGATCTAAGTTATTTTTCCTTTTATTCTGAAGCATGTTGAAAGTACCAGAAGACATACATGGAAAACAGGTGTTTTCATGTAAGATCGTGTGTTTTCAGTATTTTGATTTATAGTGTGCCTATGGCATTCCAAAGACTTTTGTATATATTGTCCTTAACAAATAGTGCTATAGAATTTAAGTGCCCCATAAAACCACCTTCAGATGCTGCTACTGAACGCATTAGTGACTGGCTGCCTCACTTGAGAACCACCAGCATCATTTGTTTAGTCTCTCAGAGCAGCACTGCTTCTTGCCTTGGTCAATGGGCACAGGGAGAAGTTGCAGCAGAGATGCAGGCCCAGCCTCCCAGCCTGTCTGCCTCTCTCCCCCTCCTCCCCTCCTCCTCCCTTCTCTCACCCTCCCTTCCCCTCCTCCTCTCCCCTCTCTCTCTCTCTCTCTCTCTCCCTCCCTCCCTCCCTCCCTCCTTCAGTAAGCAACTGCCTCCTGGACCTCAGCCACCCAGCACATGCTTCATATTCAAACCTCAGAAAATCAACAAATCAATACCAGTCATGGAATCTTCAGGTCGTCCTAGGTAGTAGGAACAGTAAATGTTAACTCTCTGTATTGAAGTTTACTCTCTGTCTACATTATTTTCTCCTAGATTTTTCTGTGGGGTTTTGTTTGTTTTGTTTTGTTTTTTGAGACAGGGTTTCTCTATGTAGCCCTTGCTGGCCTCAAACTCACTCTGTAGACCAGGCTGGTCTCGAACTCAAAAGATTCACCTGCCTCTGCTTCCCCAGCGTTGGGATTAAAGATCTGCGCTGCCACCACCTGACAAATAGCGTGTTGTGCAGCGGTTTTCTCCGCTCTTCTCACTGCACCTGTGTCTGTCTGCTTGCCAGTGTCTACCTCCTGGTCCCTTTCTTGGCCTTAGTGGACACATCCTGGAGCTCAGCTGATTAGGGACCAGGCTTGTTCTTTTGCCTCCTTTTCAGATTTTATTGGGGGTAGAATTCTGCCTTCTTCCACGTTTATTCTCCCCCGCTTCCAGATTTCCTGCCTTTCATTTTTCAAAGCTGCCTGTGTACTACATACAGAGCTGTGGACTCAGCATTGAATTTCCTGAGAGTTTTTTTTCCTAGTAATCTTGGGAAGTTACTTAGTTTCTGTGTACTTTTACATTTCCATATGGAGAAAGAGTCCACCATCTGTAAACTACCTCTCCTTGCCTCTGTTTTCAGTTTTTCCTGCACTGCTCTGTTGATGACAATAAGCCAACTGTACGGACTATGTGCATTCGCCGTGTTTCATTTGGCATGTCAGGAGCAGTGCATGCGCTGCTACACCTCCTACTTTCCCAGCTGTCCAGATGAGGCATGGGGGCAGGGTCACAGTTGCTGTGGGTCAGAGACTAATGAATCAGTTTGGGAATTGGAGTTCAGAATTTGGCCTTGATTGACTGACAGCCATTATGTAGAAATCCTCCCAAACCTAGTCCTCAGTTCCTAAAAACGATGCCTCTCCTTCTCGCCCTCATGGGATCTGTTTATCTGCTTGGCAATACTTGCCTAGTTCTATCCGCTGCCTTTTTCAAACTTGGGTTTTCTGGATCCTCTTGCCATTGGCTTGTTAGTGTGCAATCTGACCTTGGTTCCTTTCCTCCTCTGCAGTTTCCCCTCAGGCTCTGGAGGCTTTCCCCTCCTCTGTCTCTCAGAGAACCATGGTTAGGGCTGGAGAAATGATTTATCAGTAGGAGCACTGGCTGCTCTTGCAGAGGACATGAAACCGATGAATTTAGTTTCCTACTCCCACGTCTTGGCTCATATTCGTCCCAGCTCTGTCACTGAGAAGGCCACTCCAACACCGGTGATGATCCTGAAAGCTGCCACCCTGGAGCTCCCTGCATGGCTGTGGGCAGCTCCCAGCTACCTTTCTGCACTTGGGCTGCTAGAATCTCCACCCCAAGCGGTCCTTTGCTCCTTTGTATGTTGTTGCCGAGTGGGCCGCAGGAATCTTGTAAGGTTCTGTTCTCTCAGCTATGTGGCCTTTGATTTCGTTTGAGGCTGATGAGCACCCACCTTCTAAAGGGAATGTCTCAGATCAGAGGAGAATAAATGTCATCCAAGAGGATCTCACTCAGTTGTCATGCCTGCCAGCAAGTGCCTTCACCAACAAAGCTATCTTGCTGTCCTGAATACAACTTGGATTCAGTGCTTTCAGCCTAGAAGTCATTGCTTATTGGACCCATGGTTTGTTGGTTGATTTATTAATTCTACTTTGATATCTACAAACACATATCCTCCATCCCCTTATCTTCAATAGATCTGCTTTGCTAACGCTTTTTTCTAAACTTTATTTACTTATTTATTTAATTCATTTTACAGTCTAATTGCTGCCCTCCCCTCACACAGTCCCCTCCCCGCTTCTCCTCTGAGAGGGTGAAGGCCCCCATTGGGTATTCCCCCACCCTATCACATCACGTCTTTGAGGTCTAGGTGCAACCTCCCACTGAGGCCAGACAGTGCAGCCCAGTGAAGGGAACATATTCCACAGACAGGCAACAGCTTTGGGGACATCCCCTGCTCCAGTTTTTGGGGTACCCACATGAAGACCATGCTACACATCTGCTGCCTGTGTGCAGGGGCCTGCTTTGCTGGCTTTTAATGTTGTTCCTGTTCATCCATTTCTTCTTTCTTACTACTCACTTCCTTTCCCAAGTTCCTCCAGGTCAGTCATCCCCAGGCTAGCCTTTCTACTCCTTTAGCTTCATTTCATGTACCACAAAAACAAAGGTACCCCGGTGTCTTGGTTTTTTTTTTTTTAATTGTTGTTTGTTTGTTTTGAGATAGAACCTCACTGCATATTCTGGCTGTCCTAGAGCTCACTGTGTAGACCAAGCTAGCCTCAGACTGTCATGGACTAAAGGCAATACTCAGCCATGCCTCGTCCTTTTAATGAAAGTTCTAATGCTCCCTCCCATCACCCTCTTACCTTACTTAAGGTATATTTTCAACTTCTTTGCATCTTATATGGTTTGTTAATATTGTTACTTAAAATCTAGTAGTTATATTTTTCATTTCTAGAATTTATATTTGTCTGTTTTAAAGATGTTAGATCATTTTGGGTATAATCTTTTTGTCCAGATTTAATGTTTTTTCCTATTAGTTTCCTGTCTTATAATATCTGAAGTTTTGGGGAAGGATAATTCTATTGACTTTTACTCATGGTGATTTGTACCTTGAGTGAGTGATTTCTGGTCATCTTGAGTTTATATCTTTGAAGAGTTCATTACAGTCATTTTGCATGCACATGAGCTGTTGAAGATTGGCACATGCCAAAAACTACCTTTGACCTTCATGTCACCTGACCTGATTTCTATTTTCCTTTAAATTTTTTTTTTTTTTTTTTTTTTTTTTTTTAGGGAAAAGAGGGCTTCTAAGAATTTTTCCTTTTCTTTGTCACTTCTAACTGTATTTGAGATTGTATTCAAGTATTAAGATTAGTGCCTTCTAGAAAGAAACAGGGTGGCCAGTCCGAAATCAAACAGTCCTATGAGGGGGGAGTGAGGATGATCATAGGAAAGATAAAATAATATATGCAAGGGACAGGTATGGGAGGGCTGCAGGTCAATACCACACCAGCATCAAGTGTATTTCTCATAACCTTCTTATACTACAGTACCGAGGGAAGCAAAGCCATAGGCTAACAGAAACAATTGCTGAAATAAACACAGGTGACATCTATTCTCATCCAAAAGCCTCCCTGTTCCTTCCACCAAGGTCAATAGAATCTTCAGCCCCTTGCCTTGAGCCTCAAGTGCACCTCCTCTTATTGTTCCATGCCTCAGCAGGCCAGGAAATCTGCCAACAGACCCTGACCTGCCTTGACTCTGCCTGGCAGGCAGACTCACAAACACACTCACACACACACACACACACACACACACACACACACACTCTCTCCCTCTCCCTCTCTCTCTCTCTCTCTCTCTCTCTCTCTCTCCCTCCCCTCTGCTCCCAACATAGAAAATTTTAGAGAATCTGTCCACTGTATTTTTATAAATACAGAGAGATGGGTTCATTTTAGTTCAGTATTTTCAGGGTTAGCAAAAACAATCTGTCTATTGTTGTGGGCTACAGGGTATTTCTCAGTGGTACTTGCATGCATTCTTAGCTGCCCTCACCTAACAGGCATTGCTGTGCTCACACACACACATGGCCCTATCCTGGCCAGAGGTGGGATCTCAGCGCCTCCCACCTTTGTCTTTTCTACAGCTGCTGTGCCCCTCAAATCCTGGGTTGTCTTCCTACCTTGGCACCAACTGTTGTTTTGACCTTCTGTCTCACTGGTGGTTAGAGTGCACATGTGAATGGGATGTGTGTGTTGGGATGCAGTATTGTTTTTTGTTTGTTTGTTTGGGTTTTTTTAAATATATTTTTGTTTTGTTATCAAGTTAATGCTGAACTCATAGAATGGGTTGGGAAGTGATGTACCCTCCTGGTCTCTTTTCTTCATTTACACCTAAGAATTGGAACATATGTGTTGTCTTGCTGTTTGTATTTATTGAGTCTTCTTTCATACAAACATGTTTTTCTAGTATTTATATGTTGTATAATTTGGGTTATATCTTGGGCACTTTGTTTTCAGTTTTTAAAAATCAAGTATTTTATTTATTACTAGTTCTGTCAAGAGTTCAGGCCAGGAAGTTTCATAGTGAAACTCTTATTTAAAAAACAAGAGGCTGGAGAGATGGCTCAGCAGTTAAGAGCACTGGCTGCTTTTTCAGAGGTCCTGAGTTCAATTCCCAGTACTCACACGGAGGCTTACAACCATCTGTAACTACAGTTTAGGGAAATTTGACACCCTCTTCTGGCCTCTGCCCCTGACTGACTAACACACACACATACACACACGTGCATAAATATACATGTAGACAAAACATCCATACACATAAAATACCTTTTTAAAACAGAACAAGAGGGCCACATACACTTCCTGGGAGATAGACCAGTGAACTCGAATGGCTTCCAGATAGGATTTCTGGTTTCTTGGGGCTTTTCTGTCTTTGTTCTTCCAGCTAGACATTGAGACTGTTTCCTGGTGTCAGGGCCAAAATCTGGGAAGTCATAGAGTTACACAAGACTCGTCTCATACCCTGATGCACACTGGCTCCCGTCAGAGTGAAGATTTTGTTCTCCCTAAGTGCAGGGCTCCAGCCTCCTCTTTCCTACGACTCAGGGTGGCTGGTGGCTGGCTTAAGAGAGACCAGTGGATCTCCCCTTGGCTTGCTAGTGCCAGCTCTGGCAGGCCTTGCATGGAAGTGAGCAAAAGGAAGGGTTAAAGGCTACTGAAGCAATGCCACTTGCACTTTCCTAGCTCCCGCCTCCTCTCTTAGTCCGCAGCTAGCTGAGGTTTGAGTTCTTCCAGGTGTAGCTGCATACGGAGCAGAGACCATAGAATGTGCTTGTTCTGTCAGCTAGACCTGGCCTTAACATTTGGGTCAGTTCTGTACATGTTTTAATTATGCTAAATTTGAAAACATCTGGAATGTTGGTACCCAACTCTTTTTCCACCCTCGTTCATCTGTGCTGTTTCGTGTTGTTTTTTAACGAGTCTTAGGAAGCACAGCCAATTCCGTACAAGAATGTTGTTTACTTTGACTTCCAGCGTGAAGTAGAGCGAGCTTTTGAGCCAGACATTGAGAAGCAGCTTGCTGGGACCTGTTTGCAAACAAGCCCTGAGGATTTCTCCTAGCAGTGTGTGATTGTACAGTGTCTGCAGGAAGGGCGTGGGGGCCCTGACAGGGACAGACACAGAAGAGGCAGTTGGTTGTGATGCGTTTGTGACAGATGATCTGTAACTTTAAAGCCGTGAGGTTTCTAGCATGGATGGCTCAGGTTTAAAGAGTGCTCAGTGCTGGCAGCAGAGCTCCTGACTCCGGCCTTTGGGGAGCCATGGGAGCTGCTAAGCTGGAGGCTTGAGAAGAGAAGGCTTGCTTGCCGATGATGGTCCAGACTAGGGGTGCTCCTTAAGGCTTTGACAATCATAGCTGACCAGTCTGAACTGGAAAGTTTAACATCCTTATTACAGGCAAATTACAGTAGAAAGAATGAAGCAAACATGGTAAGTCAGAATGTCCAGGTGCCCATAGAGACCAGACATCTCCTGAGAACTGTTCAGTGGGGGTTCTAAAGAACAGCATATGCTCTTAACTACTGAGCCATCTTTTTTTTTCTAACAGTAAAGACTCTTCCTACTTTTTTATTTTGATATCATGATAGTTCCAGAAATTTAAAGTGGAAGATAGCTGTTCAATAAAAGCATATATATATATATATATATATATATATATACACACACACACACACACATATATATATATATGTGTATATATATATATATTACAGAAATTACTTTAAAGTCTGTCATATAGCAGATCCATTTGGTGCTACCAAAACCTTAGATACAAATAAACAGCTACAAAGGAAACCACCACTAAACTAAGACACACAGGACCTATGCTGCACTTCAGGGGAAAACCCAAATAATCTCTATCATGTTAGAGGAACCATGTCCATCTGCCATAGTGTGCATTATCATATTCCCTTAAGCAGACTCTGCAGAATCTTTAAGTTTAAAAATGTTCAGGTACAATTCTGTCTGTACACTCAACAACAATCATATTCTGATTACATACATCTCTCCAACCTCTTTATTGCTCTTTTTGTCCATATTTTTTTCTTTCTATTTGTGGGCCAGAGTAAATAATAAAAATTATCTTTATTGATATCTGTTTTTTGGCAAGTGAGTGCCAAATGATGTCTTTTGTTATTTTAAAAAAGAACTTGGGACTGGTGAGATAGCTCAGCAGGTAAGAGCATTGACTGCTCTTCCAAAGGTCCTGAGTATGTATATATATATGTCTTTCTGTTTCATACTCTGACTGCACCCAGGATTCTCACATAAGTATGTGCTGATCCCCAAAGCTGCATTTCTTCTGACATTTAAAAGGAGAACATGGGAGCCAGGCAGTGCTGGTGCTCACCTTTAATCCCAGCGCTCAGTAGGCAGAGGTAGGCGGATTTCTGAGTTCAAGGCCAGCCTGGTCTACAGAGTGAGTTCCAAATCAGCCAAAGCTACCCAGAGAAACCCTCTCTCAGAACAAGAAAAAGTAGACTGTGGACATGGGCTAGAACCCCGTAATGTAGCAGTTGCCAGCGTGTGTAAGGCTGGTATACCCCAGCCTCTACAAAGGAGAACTAGAAAGCAGACTGTTAGCACATACTGTTTCTCATGTTAAAAGTCTCCTTGTTTCTGAACTATGGAATCTGTTGGTTACATTTGAGTTGTCTCTCTTCTAGGTCATCCATGCCTGGCTTATTATTTCATCTCTGTTGTTGCTGTTCTTCTTTTCATTCATTTACTTAGGGTAAGTAATACAGGCTTTGGTCTCTCTCTCCATCAACTCTGACATCCACCACTGCCCTTAGAGCCATGTACCTTGCTGATGAATTATTCTAAGTAATCATTTTTTCCACATACTGTATCTTAACAGGTACATAAAAGATGAGTGTGTGTTGGTATAGGGATCTTGTCTTTTTTATAAGGATGGGGACCATGTGCCACGGTATGCATGTGGCAGTCAGAGGATAACTGGTGGCTGTCAGCAGGGTTTTCCCTAGAGAGAATTATGGGGTAGAGGAGAGGAGACTTGCTGCACGTCTTTAGATGTAAATTTATACGCACCTAGCTAAGAGGTGAGGCTAGTTTCGCTTTAGAGTACCTGAAATTCTTAGTTTAATATACATTGCAACCTCATTCAGAAACTTCAACACTTTTGCTTTATTTTAGAATTTCAAAAAAGGAGAAACCCATCTTCCTAGACAGCCCCATGTCCCACAGTCTGTGCTTGAATATATTCTCTCTCTTTTGTGACTTAGGGTGTCTGCTATAGTTACAATCTCGTAGATGGTAGAGTTTGTCCTCCAGAAGGTAAAACGGTTTTCTTCAGGTAGAAAGGCTAACCAGGGCTGGGGAGATGCCTGAGATGTCAGTGTGGGCTGGCCTGAGTCTGGATGCTCAGAACTGACATAGAAGCAGACCAGTGCAGGGACAATTTCCTGTAACTCTAACAATGGGATCAGTGACAGACAGATCCCAGGGACTTGCTGGCCAGCCAAGCTAGCCAAAACAACAAGCATCAAGGTTTGTGTCAAAACAATAAGGTGAATGTCAACTTCTGGCTTGTACATGTGCTCTTACAGGCACACTGACCCACAGAGAGCACACGTGGTGCCAGCCAGCGGGCTAGCAGCATCAGATCCATGCTGGAGTGCATGCTCAGTACACACGAGGCCTTGAGGTCCATCCCAGCTTCACACAGACAAGTCTAGTCATCCTTTTAGAGATTGACAAATCTCCTGCTGTATTCTTAGACACTGTTCTCATCAGTGTCTGATGATATTATATATAATATTATAATGTTATTATGAAAATAATATTATTTATGTCCTCACTATTCACTTTTTTCTAATTTCAGACCTTTAAAGTAGAATTTCATAAAATACAGTATGATAGTGTAGGTGATATGATTTTCTTTTTTTAGTTTTTGTTTTTATTTTTACAGGTGTGACCTGTGATACTGTGTGCTCATTTATGTGGATAATGTAATACCTGTTAGAATAAGTTCTGCTGGAGGAAAATGTGTTATTTAAGAGCAAGGTGCTACATAAATAACAGCACAGCATAGGCCATAGGAAAAGCAAATATGGAATGTGAATAGTTAATATTTCAGAATCTTCGTTCTAAACAATGTGTTCTTGAGAGTTATTGCACATAAGTCACTTCAAATCCTTGCGTGATTGTTTTCAGGGAAGTATTTAAGACCTACAATGTCGCCGTGGACTACGTTACAGTAGCACTCCTGATCTGGAATTTTGGTGTGGTCGGGATGATTGCCATCCACTGGAAAGGCCCCCTTCGACTGCAGCAGGCGTATCTCATTATGATCAGTGCCCTCATGGCCCTGGTATTTATCAAGTACCTCCCCGAATGGACCGCATGGCTCATCTTGGCTGTGATTTCAGTATATGGTAAAGCTCAAGACTGACACTTTGTCCATCACAGACTCACTCACTGGTGTGGTTTCCTTCTAGTCCTCTTGATTTAAGGAAACTCTTAATGCTTATCTCTCGTAGACTCCAGTGGTTTTCCGGTTACAGTGCTCAGGATTGCACCTGCAACTCGTTGGTGCAAGGCAAGTGCTGTGGCCTGAGCCCCAGCCCAGCCTGAGAGTGAGGATTTGTGGAGTTCCTTGGGACTCTGAGCTGGGTTGATGGGAGGAGCCTCTGCTCGGAAGACTTAGGTTCAGAACTCTTTTACCCATATGTGAGGGGCTGGCTTTAGTCCCCAGACCCCAGTAAACAAAGCAGCAAAGCCACCAGCCGCCACCAGCAGTTCCCCTGAGTTTTGTAAGTTAGGAACAAGTCTCCAGGCTTGTAAGAGTTCAGAAGTCGATGGATACTGAGATGTGCTAGCAGCAGGCTCACACTGTAAACTGTTCAGCTCATGTTTGAAACTGTATTCTACTTTGGGGGAAGGGCTTGTGTCCTGACTGAGTGTAGAGGTCAGAGGACTGCTTCAGCAGTGAGTGCTCCCCTCCCTCAGGGGGTCCTGGGAACCAAGTGAACTGAGAAGGGCAGGCATGGTGGCCCGCATGGCTACTGAACCTTCTCACTGCCCTCAGTTATCTTCTCCCTCCAGAGTCTTACTTTATTTATGTCTAGTGTGTTTGCCTATAAGAGTGGCTGTGCACTACCTGCATTCCTTGTGCCTGCAGAGGCCAGAGAAGGGGGTCATATCTTCTCAATTCATTTTTAAGATCAGAATCATACGGCAACTTCAGTGCAATCACCCCTTCAAAGATTAACTTTGTCCTGACATGTTGCACACGTGTGACCTCAGCACTTGGGAGGTAGAGGCAGGAGGACCAGGAGTTTCAGGGCTATCCATGACTAATGTAGAAAGTTTCAGACCAGCCTGGGCCACTTTAAACCCTTTTGAAAAAAAAAATTTTTTTAATTAAATAATTAGTAAACTATTAAGGGTAGTAATGTCCTCCTGCAATCCCAACACTTGGGATTACAGCTGAAGGCAGAAGAATTAGAACTTGAGTCCAGGCTATGTTTTGAGAGCCTCTCTGGAGAGAAAAGCAGTTCTGAGAGTGAGGTTTACATTTGTAAAAGAATTCCAGTGCCTGTTTGTTTATTGCATTTAAATTCTACAGGGAGACCTGTGCGTAGAGTCCATAAGTGTTGTGAAGGTCCTCAGTAAAAACCTATTATTTTAGCTGGGCAATGGTGGCTGGCGCACGCCTTTAATCCCAGCACTTGGAAAGCAGAGGCAGGTGGATATCCATGAGTTCAAGGCCAGCCTGATCTACAGAGCAAGTTCCAGGACAGCCAGGGCTACACAGAGAAACTGTCTGGAATAAAACCAAAAACAACAACAATAAAAATAAATTTTAAAAAATTTAAACATACTTTTTAACAGCTGCTGTGCCGTGGGTCCTGAAAAGTCACAATAATACTCTAGCCATGGTAACGGTCTTGCGCCACAATGAAAGCCAAAAAGGAATCTGTTATCAGGGACGAGTCAGTGGCCACTGTTTTACAGAGCATCTCCTTCGTCACTGTTCACACACTGAGGTGTGTGGTGACTGGAACTGGAAACTCATCCCCCTTGAGATGATGGAGCAAAGCCTGTGGCACTAGAACCAGGCCAGTTCTGTTGTCCACTTGAGCAACTGCTTAAGTCAGGGTTAGAAAAGTCACCCTCCACGCCTCACCTTCATGGTAACTTCATCTTAGTGGTGTTTTGTCAGTCTCTGAGAGTAGGAGTGCCATTGTGAGCTAGAGAGACGGCTCAGCCAGAAAAGGACTTATCACCAAGCCTGACAACCTGACAAGCCCCAGGAGTCACAAGGCAATAGGAGAGAACCAATTCCTGCAAGTTAGGTGTACACACACCCTTGTGTAGGCAAGCACAATAAATAATGTAATTTATAATCCCGCCCCGGGGAGTCGGCAAGGTAGTTATCATAGGGTTTTTGTTGCTAAGAAGCTTGAAGGTTACAGAGGTAAATTATTTGCCTGGTCGCTTGCATGTGGTTTGACCTAGAGTCTGAATTCTCTCCATGAGTTACTCTCTCCATGACCTTCAGCCTCTGCTCACAGCACAGGGGAGACCCCGCAGCTTCAGGTCTTCTGAGTATGGACAAGCTGGGCACCCAGTGGTTTTTTGTTTTTTTTTTGGTTTTTTTTTTTGGTTTTTTCGAGACAGGGTTTCTCTGTGTAGTCCTGGCTGTCCTGGAACTCACTCTGTAGACCAGGCTGGCCTCGAACTCAGAAATCCGCCTGCCTCTGCCTCCCAAGTGCTGGGATTAAAGGCGTGCGGCACCCAGTGTTGACATAGTGACTCTCAACCTGTTCCTTACAAGGTCTCAAAATGGTCTATCAGAGTGTTCTGAAGCCTTTTAAGTAAATTAATTTTCATTCATTTTAACTGTGCTAAAAATAACTGAATCTATTCATTTCAAGATTCTATAAGGGGAAACATGTCATAAAACCAAAATAGGTACAGGATGTGGCAGCTTTAAAGCAGCTGAAGATCTCATTAGTTGCAAGCACAGGAAAGCTTGCTTTTCTCACGTGAACATATCAATGGGAGTGTAGAGGAGTGTTACCACTGTGCTGTTCTTACGTTCTTTGGGGAGTGACTGGCTGAAGGACTGAAGGAAGTGGTGTCAGCTGTCAAGTCTCCCATTCCTGTTTTACCTATACCTGTTTGATATTTTTAAATGTTTGAGGTTTTCTGCATTTCTGTAACATAGAAAATGAAAGACAAACTGTAGTTTATGGGAGAAAATGGTGTTAGAACCAGACATAATTTAGGCCTATCAGGGCTTCTCTCAGGTCAGATTTTAGCACCACCAGATGTTCTGAGACCTAAATATTTGTGAAATACCTTAATGACTAGAAACTGAAGAAATATTAAATTTTGTCATCTACAGAGCTATCATTTTATTTAAGTGTGTTGCTCTATTATGGCAAATCCCTTAGTTATGTCTACTTGCTTTGTGGTGCTGGGGATTGAGTGCAGCTCTCAATGCTGTTCAAGTAAGTGCCAAAGTAGCTCACCCCCTCCTGCTGTCTGTAAAGGCAGGACACTCACTCCTCCACTCTGCTCTTGGTATTACGAAAAGTTGAATATTTGGAATAGTGTCTATTTGTAATTTATAGGTGAATTTAAAAAACAAAAAACCTCCCTGGCATTTCTGCTTGTTCCACAATGAGAACTACTCTAGAATAGTTCTCTCTTGCTGTCTCTGCCTCTTTCCTTCAGGCTAAGAAGGAACATGTCTAGACCTCAGTAATCACATACTGTAGATTGAGCACATAGTGGGAAGGCCAGAGTATAATTTACACAGGTCTTCTATGGGTTCTGTTTTATTTTGTTTAGGTTGCTTTTTCTCTTGGCTGCTAAACTGCAAATATTTTCATATTTACCCAACATTTTTTTTTTAAATTAGACTTGTTTCTTCAGGTAAGTCCTCCCCTGCGTATATCCACTTACACATTTTAGTCAGTATATTTTATTGGGTGTCTTTTTTTATTTTTCTCTTTCTAGATTTGGTCGCTGTTTTGTGTCCCAAAGGCCCACTTCGTATGCTGGTTGAAACAGCTCAGGAAAGAAATGAGACTCTCTTTCCAGCTCTTATCTATTCCTGTAAGTATGCTGGAGCAATGCTGTGTTAGTGCATTCAGTGTTAAGGTGCCTGTGGAGGTCAGAAGTCAGAAGAGAGCCTTGGATCCCTGGAACTGGATTTATAGATGGTTCTGAGCCACCATATGGGTGCTGGGAATCAAACTCAAGTCCTCTGCAAGAGCAGCCACTGCATTCATGGCTCAACCCGTAAGCCATCTCTCCAGACCCAGCACATTGTTTTATGTTTGTTTCTTAACCTGCAATCTTGTATGGTTTTAATCCTGAGTTACTTCTGCACAGAGACCATTGTTTTCTGTAGAGAAGTGAGCCTCTTGCTTGCTAGAGCAGTGTCCTGGGTTTAGGAACTCACCTGCAGCTTTGTCTTTCTCAACAGCAACAATGGTGTGGTTGGTGAATATGGCTGAAGGAGACCCAGAAGCCCAAAGGAGGGCACCCAAGAACCCCAAGTATAACACACAAAGTAGGTGCAGCTTGCTTATAAATAAATGCCCTAGTTTTGCAGGTTCATTGTCATTTGTAGATAAATAATTGAAACAACGAAGGAGTAATTTTAACCTTCGAAGTCTTTGGTCACACTCTCCTTGCTGACTGACGCTCAGGGTCAGAGCACTTGTCTGAGAAGCCCTGGATGTAGGGAGAAGCGTGATAAGGAAAGATATCATGAGAATGAATCTCCTAGAGAAACAGGCTCTCCCCAGTAAGTGCACATAGGACTATTCATGGAGTTGAAATCCCCCCCCACACACACACACACACTGTGAGTTCAAGACTAGCCCTGACTGTGTGGGGAGGTCTTGTCACAGAAAGGGGTGGGAGTGCAGGGGTCTCTTGTCCAGTATGTCCAGAACAACTGAAAACATTAGGTGGGAGTGCAGTCAAGGTTACACTAGGAAGGTCAGTAGTATTTCAGTGGACTGGGTAATGGTGACAACCAAGGACTGTGATACTGCAGAAGGCACTAAAGAAAACATGAGAAGCTCTGTCAGAAAGAAGTGAAGAACAGAGTGGTGTAAAACTGAAGCAGAAAGGAGCTTTCTTAAAAAGACAACGTTGAAAAAGAAAAGTAAGATGTTAGGCCTAATTAAGGCTATAGGCCTAATTTAAAGTAAAATAAATTTTATTTTATATGTATACATATGTGCATTTATATTTATGTGTTTGAGTGTTTGGCCTACATGTATGTAGTGCACATACATGGCTGGTACCTGTGGAGGTCAGCAGAGGACATCCGATGCCCTGGGCTTGGGTGCTTGTGAGCCACCATGTGGCACTGGGAACAACCCCCAAGTCCTTTGGAAGAGCCATCTCCAGCCCCACGTGTCCTATTAAGCTAAAGAGAAAAGTCATGACTGTTTGCCTTAGTCAGGGTTACTACTGGGGTGAGACAAAACCACCATGGGGAAGGAAGGGCTTTATTCAGCTTACACTTCCACATCACTGTTGCTCAGCAAAGGAACTCAAATACGACAGGGACCTGGAGGCAGGAGCTGATCTGGGGCAGCGGAGGGCGCTGCTTACTGGCTTACTCCCCATAGCTGCCTCAGCCTGCTTTCTCTCTCTTGAACTTGTACCACCAGCCCAGGGATGTCCCACCCAGAATGGGCTGGACTTTTCCCCCATCGATTGCTCTTTAAGAGTATGCCCCATAGGGCTGCCTGCAGCTCCAGCTCTATCGTGTGGAGGCATTTTCTCAATGGAGGGTCCCTCCTCCGTGATGACTCTAGCTGTGTCAGGTTGGTGTGGTAGGCAGCACATTATTTGTTGTGGTGTATTTTTGGTGAGTTAACAAATGCTGACTGATTCCCTAGGAGTGTGCTCAATGTTTTCCTAGGCTCTGGGGAGAGAGGACTAAACAAGATGCTTCCTGTTGGAGTTCACAAGGGTGCAGGTTCTTCACGGTTCCTGCTCTGCCACCTTTGACATACTGGGTTGTCCGCTGCCCTCATTTCCCTGTGGTCCTGACAGTCGCAGTGCTGGGCGTAGCCAGACCGAATGCAGGGAAGATGGAAGCCATTTCTTCCTTCCTTAAAAAGAGGAAATAAAGGAGAAAATGTCAGCCCTCCTAGACAGTGCCACATCATAGTTCCTCCACTGGAGAGCTTACATGGAGAAAAGGAATTACTGTGCTTGCCTTAACTGATACCCCGCCCTCTGGAACACGGCGGCGATGGTCTAAGGATTAAGTGCTCTATTAACCAACCTTCTCTCTTAAAGGAGCGGAGAGAGAGACACCGGACAGTGGCTCTGCGAACGATGATGGTGGCTTCAGTGAGGAGTGGGAGGCCCAAAGAGACAATCACCTGGGGCCTCATCGCTCCACTCCCGAGTCAAGAGCTGCTGTCCAGGAACTTTCTGGGAGCATTCTAACGAGTGAAGACCCGGAGGAAAGTACGTGCCTCACCTCTGTCTGACATCACGGCGGTCTTTAAGTGGCAGCATTATGTCTCTCAGGGGATGTTGAGTTTTTCTGGGGAAATAGCTTATTCAGGTGTTTGCCACACAAACATAAGAGCCTGAGTTTAATCTCCAACACTCTGTGTGTATGTGTGCACGCGAGTGTGCGTGAGTGTGAGTGTGTGTGTGTGTGTGTGTGTGTGTGTGTGTGTGTGTGTGCGTGCATGGCCTCAGACACCTGTGCTCCCAGCACTGGGCAGGTATAGACAGGACGACCTTTGAGGCTTGCTGACCAGCCGCTCTAACTGACCCCATTCCAGTTCCATGTGCTATGCCAGCTCCAAAACTAAGCTAGAGAATGATTCAAGAAGACACCAGGCATCGACGTTTGCCCTCTAGGCACCGTGGACACACATAGCACACCCCTCAGTGCCCTTCTTTTAATACATGCACACAAAAGAGAGAGAGTATGGTGAACTAAAATGATAAGTAGATAATCCGAACAGCGCCATAGCAGGGAGGTGGGTATGGAGATTCTAGGGTCACACAGAGTCTAAAGCCGAGAGAAGGTAAAGAAGGCAGTCTTCCTGCGGCCTGGACTGTACACACCACTTACTGACTTCCCTCTCAGGGCAGGACAAAGTGGCACCGAGCTGCCCAGGCAGGCCTCACACTCCTGGTCTTAAACTATCCTCCTTCCCAGACTTCTGAGTACCTCAGAGTGCAGGCTCAGGCCACCCTGCCCAGCTTGGGATCATAGCTTTGAATTATGAAATCACAGAGTTGGGTGTGGTGGTACACTTGTAGCCCTAGGGCTTCAGTGGCTGAGGCAGGTTCACAAGTTCAAGGCCAGCCTGAGCTACATAACAAGACCTTGTCTGGAAAAAAAAAAATAAGAAAGAATGACAAACTTATTCTTTCTTTTTTTAGGAGGAGTAAAACTTGGACTGGGAGATTTCATTTTCTACAGTGTTCTGGTTGGTAAGGCCTCAGCAACCGCCAGTGGAGACTGGAACACAACCATAGCCTGCTTTGTAGCCATACTGATCGTAAGTATATGCTGGCAAAAACTGGTCAGAAAACTGATTCTGCATACCTTTATGGTAATTTTCTTTTAAGTGTGTTTGTACACATATACTGTGGCAGTCGTGTGACAGAGAACATTTTTTCTTCCACTTGAGGCAGGGTCTCAGAGAACAACCTTTTGGGAGCTAGATCTTTCCTTCCGCCTGTGGGAGGGTGTCTCGTGTTTGTACCATGAGCCGTGCACTCTGGCCTATTCTAATTCCCCATCTCTCCACAGGACACTAGGATTACGGGTGAGCGCCCACCACATCCAGCTTCTTACATGACTTCCAGGGGTCAAACTCAGGTGTCGTGTTTGGGTGGCAAGTGCATGTTACCTGCCCGGCCATCTTTCTAGCTCAGAGAATTCTCTTTTAATTCCAGGCAGGCTAAGAAGCTTTATAAAGCTTTTTTAAAATGGATAATCAGAGCCTGCCTGAGTATCTCTCCACTCTGGCCACACATTAAAATCAGCCGATGCTTCCAGCCTAGCTGTCGGCCTAGCTGTGTCTTTTCTGCGGAATGTATTGCTGAGGATGAGAGAACAGGAGCAGCAGGTGCTTGCTGTATTCTCCTCCTGCACCAGCCTGCTCTCAGCCCTGTGCTCACCTTTCCCCGCCCTTGGGTAATTAGTTGTGAGGAGTTCTTAAGAGTTCTCCAGGAAACTGTGAGTACTCTTTAGAAACCACTGTGAGCCAGGCGGTGGCGGCGCACACCTTTGATCCCAGCACTTGGGAAGTAGAGGCAGGTGGATCTCTGATGAGCCTGGTCTACAGAGTGGGTTCCAGGACAGCCAGGACTATTTACAGAAATTCTGTCTCGGGGGGGAAAAAAAAAAGGAGGGGTGGGGATGAAATGAACAGCTTTGAGAGTCCAGCCGTGTAGGGCTCAACAAAGGCTGTCATAGTCCATGGGCTGAGTCATAGAATGGTCAGTGGTTTACATCTGATGCACAGCCTGCACCATGCTTGCTTGGGACAGCAGGTGTGGAGTGAGAGGGGCAAGCCCAGTGCATAATCCCACGTTCCGTCTTGCTTATGATGGCTGTGGCTTTCAAACCTGACTTAGAGCGCTGTACATGTTGCCATGCACCTTTTAATCCTGCCATTCTGGAGGCAAAGGCAGGTAGATCTCTGAGTTCAAGGCCAACCTTGTTAAGTTCTAGGCTACATAGTGAGAACCTATCTTAAAAACAAAAACCTGACTTACTAATAACAAATGAACTATTTCTTATTGCTTGGAGTTGGGGTGTATAGTTCAGCTGTGAGAGTGCCTGCATAGTCCAAAGCCCTGCATTCAATCTCCAAGCACATAGTACAGGCACGGGCCACATCCCAACACTATACAGTACAGGCACGGACCACATCCCAACACTACAGAGATGAAAGGAGAAGGGTTCGAAGTTCAAGGTCCTCCTTAGCTATATGGGGGATCTGAAGCCAGCTTGTCTCAAAAAAAAGGGTTTTTTTTTTTTCCCTTTAATCCAGGCATTATGGTGCATACTTACCTCCTGGCACTTAGGAGGCTGAGGGAAAAAGATACAGAGTTTGAAGCCAGTCTGGGTTGTGTGTATATAAATGAAGAAAAAAAGCAACCACTGCATTTTTGTAGAGGACCACACTCCCATGCACAGGCCCTGGGCTCTGTCTTCAGCACAGACTTTTTCCTTGTTTTTCCATTGCATCTCCTCCTGTCTTCTCTTTCCCGTCTACCTCAAGCCAGCTCACTGTTGTCCAGCCTGGTCTCAGGTTCTGGCCTCAGACAGTCCTGCCTCAGCCACCTGAGGAGCTGCTTCGTGGCCGTCAGGCCCAGGGCCACAAGCTACACTTTTCTCTCGTGACTCCAGAGTTCATAAGATGTTGTTGTAAAAGTTAGTCCTCAAGGAGAGTATTCACTGAGTGTGGTGCTGATGCTGTGTGGCGTGGGGATGGTCCTGAGTGCGCCTCTGTCTCCACAGGGCCTGTGCCTTACGTTACTCCTGCTCGCCATTTTCAAGAAAGCGTTGCCAGCCCTCCCCATCTCCATCACCTTTGGGCTCGTGTTCTACTTCGCCACGGATTACCTTGTGCAGCCCTTCATGGACCAACTTGCATTCCATCAGTTTTATATCTAGCCTTTCTGCAGTTAGAACATGGATGTTTCTTCTTTGATTATCAAAAAAAACAAAAACAGAGAGCAAGCCCGAGGAGGAGACTGGTGACTTTCCTGTGTCCTCAGCTAACAAAGGCAGGACTCCAGCTGGACTTCTGCAGCTTCCTTCCGAGTCTCCCTAGCCACCCACACTACTGGACTGGGGAAGGAAGCATCTAGAGAGAACAGTTTCCAACATCCATCGCTGCAGCAGACGGTGTCCCTCAGTGACTTGAGAGACAAGGACAAGGAAATGTGCTGGGCTCTGCTAGCTTTGACCTGTGGGCATGGAGATTTACCCGCACTGTGAACTCTGAAGAGGTTAAACGAAGTGAGGTGAACCAAACAGAGCTGCCATCTTCCACACCATGTTGGAAATAAAACACGTCCTGGCTGAACCCTTACTGTCCAGGAGGTTCTGTGTGGAGGTGGCACTGGGCCGGGCCTCCCTCTCAGACTCCTTGGCTGCCCACTTGTAAGTTTAAATAAGGACACCGCCCTACACAAACCTCACATCAGTGACTCTGACCATTTTTGTTCTCAAACTCTCTCACTATTATCTGTGGTTGCCATTTCTTCCCAAGGCCAGCCTGGACGAATTTGGGGTTGCTCTATCCTGAGAGTTGTAACCTCGACTTCCAAAGTTTATATTTTCTTGAAATGATGGATCTATTGCTCAACAGCCCCCTGTCATCCTTAAGTGACTTCTGGGTTTCCCACAAATTCCTCATTTTTAGACACACTCTAAGCTTTCTTCTGGCCCGGATGCTTCCTCTCCGTCTCTCTCTTGCCCCACAGCGGTTCCCTGACAGAAGACGAGGCAGCTCTGGGAGGTAGCTAGTATCCGATAACCCAGGGGTTTCCTCATGTGATGCAAATACTACGTGTCCAACAAATCAGTGCTGTCAACGGGCTGCCATAGCTCCTTCGATGGCAAATAGGATGTGTGCCCAAAGAATTAAAGCGATGAGTGGCTGGTGAAGCGCTCTCTGTCCTGGCTGGTTTTTTTGTCACCGCAATCCACTGCCAAAGGCAGAATTTAAACTAGGGGCTGGGGGATAGCTCCGAGTAATGTCCAATGCTGGGAGTTGGTCAGTTCAGAACCAATTGTGTCGGTAAAAAAAACCAAGGGTTTGGAGAAAAGCTGTTTCTTGGTTAGCTGTGGAAGTACCTGGATTTAACCAGCTGCCAAGAGGAAAGGCAGGCTTCTCACAGCCGTGGGGCAGAGTGAGCTAGCTGCACAGGCAGGTGTGAGGGGCGAGGCTCTGTCCTCAGGAACCTCAGAAGCAGCCTCACTCAATTCTGATCTGCCTCTTCTCTCACCTCAGTGCTTCATTGTGTGAGGTGAGCAGCAACAGTACTGTTGAGCTTACAGCTGAACGTGGGCGCTGTGGACCCTTAGGCTGAACACAGAGCAAGCAGCAGCTGCCTCAGCCAGAAGACCAACTGAAAAGACTTGAGAAACCAGTGTGGCTCAAGCAAGGCTGCTGGCTTTCTTTCCCAGCCTATTCTAGGAACCACTTTCCCTAAAGTGGGTCTCAGTAGAGTGTAGAATACTTATTTTGGGTCACACAAGAGTACTGTTGATCTAGCCCTGGGCCTTTGGACATGCGAGCAAGTGCTGCGCATTTGGTCTGAAAGAATCCTAGTAAGAGTTTGACCTTAGGAGTCAGGTCTAGTAGTCCCCTCTGTGGTGAGGTGGAGACAGGCAGGTCCCTGGGCTTGCTGGCCTCAGCCCAGCCTCATCAAGGCCTAGGCCAGTGAAAAGCAAGGTGGACGGACAGCTCCTGAGGAATAATACCACACAAAACACACAAAAGAGAAGCTGAGGGTGCAGCTCTTTGGGAGAGCATGGTGCTCTAGGCCCTTCGTTGAGTCCCCAGGCTATATTTAAAGACTAGAAACCCAAACAGACTCATCTCAGGCTGATGAAAAGAGCAGGGAAAGAGAGCCATGCAGGGAAGAGGGGCCGTGTGGTAGAAGGGTCTGTCGTCGTTTTAATTTTCATGCATATGTCAGGACAGCCCTGTGGAGTCAGCTCTCTCCTCAATTACATGGGTTCTGAGGCTCAAACTCAGGTCACCAGGAATGTACGCTGTAGGCAAGAGTCCCTAACCAGCGCAGCCACCTCACCAGCCCGTATTCTAAGACCTTGCTACTCACGCACAGAAGGCAGATTGGAAGTTTTGATTTTGAGACTTTTGCCAGTCTCAGCTAGAGCAGTGTATGTAAGAGCCCCAAGTGTGCCGTGTGTTTGGTGACAAGAGGGTATGAACGGGCTGTGTTCGTGTGCAGGAGAGGGGTGGCCACGAGCCAGGCATCATCTGGAATAAAGCCACTGACTCCACCTGCTTAATGGAAAGACAGTGGGAAGAAATGCAGTAGCCTTAGGGCTTTGGTCTGATGCCTACAGGATACGAGAGCCAGCTTCGCCATCAGAGGCTGGAGAGGAAGGGCGCTCCTTCCTGTTTTCGATCCTGCTGGGTTAAAGGGGTCCTAGGTACACAGCTTTCATACAGAATGACTGCATTTCTCCAAGAGGAAAAGAAAGAGAGGAGAGAGAGCAAAAGACAACAGCCAAAAGCAATCTATTGACTTCACCACAAAAGGAGCAAAGGCCTGTGGTTTTGCTTGTAAACTTGACTCGAAAGTTAAGTATCCTTTTGTGATAGATGCCCGAGTGAATAGTATGTTGACTACTGCTTCTGTCTGTGGATATTGGTTAGGGTCGTCTCTTGTGTAGCCCGAGCTGAACTCAAATGTATAATCCTTCTGCCTTCACCTTATAAGTGCCGGGTGTCACAAGACATGGACCATCGTGTCAAGTTAAATATATACTTGTGTATGTACATACACGCACATACATATTACGTTTATTTCTGCACAGAGCATATGCCTACATGAGGTCAGAGGTCAGTTAGCAGCAGGTGGTTCTCTCCTCCCATCGTGTGGGTTCCAGGAATTGAACTCAGATCCTCGGCTCGGAGGCACATGCTTTTACCCACTGAGCCTATGGCTATTCCTGACCCTAACTTGTTGAATGTGAAATTGATATTAACTGCCAAATAAGGTCTTCCAAGGCCAGGCTTCTACTGGGAATCTCCGTCCCAGACCCCGAGAGCCAGCCTGGAAGAAAAGCTGAGAAACTGAGGGGTTTATTCAGCCTCCTGTGTGCTTCGCTCCATGAAGGAGGCTCACTTGCCCTCTTTCCTACCTCTTTTCCTCCCTCCCCTTCCCCCTTTCCCTTCCATTTCCTGTTCATTCCTCTTCCCCTTTCTGAAAGAAACCCCAGGCTCTTGTGAGAGCCACTCTGTAGCCAAGGATGACCTTGAACCTCGATCCTTCTGCTTCCACCTCCCAAGTGCTGAGATCACGCCCACGCACACTGAGCCCAGTCTATTCTGTGCTGGGGATCAAACCTGGGGCTGCGCCTGCTAGCCAAGCACTCGACCAACTGAGCTGCATCCCCAGGCCCCACCCGTCCTGACTTAACTACTGAGGCTTACAACGTGAGTGCTGTTAAGAGACCTCATTCCTTCAGAAGCCCATCGTTTTAGCAAGCCCCCCCCCCCAGTTAAATGAGCTTTGGGGTGGTCTATACCGATCAGCCGGAGCCACCTCCTTACTCTCTGTGGGTCCTTAATGTTGATTTTGAAGACAACTTGGAAACTGAATATTTGCATTCACCCTTGGGATGGAAATAATTCCCTATCTTGATGATAAGATAGAGTCTAAGAGCAACCCTGGGGTTGTCCTGTGTCTTTTTCCAAACCTGGGCAGTTCTACAAACAAACACTAAAGGAAAAGCACTGGTTTTCGTTCTTTGCAGCCCTTCTTGATAGTGCCAGCCAGATACCCAGGGGCTGTCCCATCTCAGGGTCTCCCGCACCTCGTCCATCTACTTGGCTGCTAGAAACCCCGAGTCTGAATATTGCAAAGCACACCCCGGTGCTGACGTGTACCCATTCCTGACTGTCAAAGCCGTTTACAGGACTTTGGGGTCGCAGTGTGCCTCTTGTGGATACCAGTGTCCCCTTGGGCCCTGAAGTGTAGTGCTTGCACATGTCTACCTAGCAGGAAGGATTTCCCTGAAACCACTTCTATTCCAATCCATACTTGTTGAAGGGCACTGCAGAGTGGTGAGGGCTTCTGAGGGGTCACTCTCACATGGTCACGGCCTGGCTTCTCCTACCATGGGTACTACTTTGTACATAACAGACTGTGAATACAACTTTTTTAATAAATATCTTTCAAACTCTTGGGAAGCTATAATTTTGATAGATGATTGCAGATTTTCCTGTATTTGTCAAATGAATAAAGAATGCATGAGCCTAGCGGTGCTTGTTTTCTTGCAAGAAACACTGGGATGTGAAAGCCTGTGCAATGGTTAATAGATGCCAAGACACTGAAACTTAATGTCTGCGGATAACAAGGCAATGTGGGTTAGAGCAGAGCATACCTTTAAAGGTACAGTACCCAATCTGCTTGTAACTGCCATTTATGGTTCTTTATTATGGATCTGTGGCTCAGCAACCATAGGTCAAACATTTGGAAAAAAAAATTGCATTTGTACCAAACACACAGACTACTTTCTCTTGTCAACTCCTAAATGAAATCACATCTATTAGCAGTCTGTATTCTAAATAACCCAAGAGCTGGGCATGGTGCACACCTGAACACTCAGGAAGTTGAGCCCAGAGTACTACTCTGGGTTCAAGTCTAGCCTGGGCTACATAATGAGTCATTATCTTTAAAAAAAAAAAAAAATCACCCAACCTAGAGATGATCTAAAGTGTGTGCACTGGGGCATATGCGAATCCAGCGCTGCTGTCTAGAAAGGGCTTGTGTGCTGGCTTATGGAACCAGTCCTCCTCCACACTGCTGAGTGATGGCTGCACGCTTCCTTCTTTCCTTCCTCCCCCCCTCCCTCCCTACCTCCCTTCCTTCTTCCTTTCCTTTCTTCCTTTCTTTTTAAAGATTGATTTATTTTATTTATATGACCACACTGTAGCTGTCAGACACACGAGAAGAGGGCATCAGATTCCATTACAGATGGTTGTGAGCCACCATGTAGTTGCTGGGAATTGAACTCAGGACCTCTGGAAGAGCAATCAGTGTTCTTAACCACTGAGCCATCTCACCAGCCCTGCATTCTTTCTTAATACTCTAGGTTTTTAAATTTTTTTTTCAGAAAATGTTTATTTATGTAAATACTTTCAAACCCAATTATAAGCTTATAGAAAATGTGTTCTAGTATATTGCAAATATTTCATATGCTAGGGGATTATCTTTTTTTTGTGTGCGTGTAGCCCTGGCTGTCCTGGAACTCACTCTGTAGACCAGGCTGGCCTTGAACTCAGAAATCCACCTGCCTCTGCCTCTGCCTCCCCAGTGCTGGGATTAAAAGCGTGCGCCACAAGTTTATGTGTGTTCTGCATATCCAGAGCCCTGGAATCCATCCCTGAACACACAACAATCACAAAACCCACCAGGTGTGTGGTATATTCACTCTTACTGGTCTTTTTGCTTCTTTGTGGGTTTAGGGGCATCAAGTTCATTGGGCATGTTTGACATCTAATTTCTTCTTGATTCTTCTTTGGGCATAAATACTTAACAAACCGCAACCAATAGCAACCAACCAAAAACCCACGAACAACAAACCCTCCCTCTTGGGGCCCTAGCATGTATGTATCCTCTGAAAAGTCCCCAGAGTTTCAAACCTTATACCATTGTAGAAACTATCTGCTACTGGCAAAATCACACCCCTGCTAGAGCACAAGGCAAATCATAGTCAGCTGCTGTGGACAGTCTGAAGCAGCCACATAGCCCAGACCTGAGATTAAAACAAAAACATTCTCATCAAAACTGTCACCACATTGCATCTTTAATCCCAACTCTAAGGAGGCAAAACAGGTGGATCTCTGCGTTCTCGGTCAGCTTGGCCTACATGAGTTCCAGGGCAGCCTGGTCTACATGAGTTCCAGGGCAGCCTGGTCTACATGAGTTCCAGGTCAGCCTGGTCTACATGAGTTCCAGGGCAGCCTGGTCTACATGAGTTCCAGGTCAGCCTGGTCTACATGAGTTCCAGGGCAGCCAAGGATACATAGTGAGACCCAGGAGAGGGGGAAGAAGGGGAGGGACTGCTACACTAATGGGAATCCACAGTTGCTTTCATTAGGCGATGGTGCATCTGTGTTCTCTGTGTCCTGAAACTACAGACTTTTCCATTCCTAAGCTGTGAATAAAACATGACCGAGCTCTAGTACGGTGGCTCAGCAGCTGAAGTGCAAGCCAGGTGACCGAGTTTGATTTCTAGAGCCCTCATGGTAGAAGGAGGGGACAAACCCCTGCAATCACACACATAAATGTTAGTTTGGTGGCAGAAAAAGCCACAGCTTGCCATTGTCTTCAGAGGAACAGTTAGGAAGCTGACATTTAGAAGGCAGAGGCAGAAGGATCAATTCAAGTTCAAGGCCAGCCAGGACTACATAACAAGACCCTGTCTCAGCAAAACAACAACAAAAGCAAACAGTGAGTGGTCAGACATGCCAGCAGCCCAAGGCATCTGGAATCAGAGTACTCACTCCGGTGAGAAATGGAGGCATCATTTGTTCTCATGAATCTTGAAGGCAGTGGTACTGTATTCTGCTAGAGGCACATGGTCTCTACCTCAGCTGGAAGCAGTTTCTGAATGTTAGGAACCCCACTTAGGTGTTCAGAGCATGTGGAAGGATTCCAGTGGCACTAGACTGAGAGCAAGCCTGCATTTCCCGCATCAGCAGGGAAGGATCACTGTTGTGTCAGCCGACCTCACGTCCTCTCTAGGGGTGAGGGGGTTGAGGGGTGGGGACTCAGGATCTGGTTAAAGTGTCACTTCTTCCACAGGTAGAAGTCCTCCACAAGCCTGATGACCCCTGGTGCCGCCTCCAAATCTACACAGTAGAAGGAGAAAACCAACCATGGAAGGGTCTCCTGGCTTCTTGTGGCACTATGGCACACAAGACTATATGTACATACACAACAATAATACAAGTTTAAATATGAAAGAAACGAAATGGCTGATGGCTCAGTGGTTAAGAGCACTGTTTTGCAGAGGACCTGGGCTTGGGTCCCAGCACCCACATGGTGGCTCACAATCATCTCTAATTCCAGTTCCAGGGGATCTGATGTCTAACCTCAGGCATGAGGCATGCACATGGTACACAGGCATACATGCAGGCAAGACACTTACACATAGATCTTAACATCTTAATATATAATATATATATATATATATAATATATAGAGAGAGAAAGAGTGAGCAAGAGAGCTATTAGGTTTTGTCTTCTGATTTTTTTTTCTGAGAAAAGGTCTTACTACGTTGCTCTGGCTGATTTGAAACTCACTATATAGACAAGACTCATAGAAATCTGCCATTGTCTGCCTCCTGACAGCTGAGATTAAAAGCATGTGCCACCAAACCTAACACATGTATGTGTGTGTGTATGTATGTATGTATGTATGTATGGGTTTATTTTTTTAAGGAACTGGTGGAGAGCAGTATAATGTTGACTTACATATATTAAATAGAGATCCAGGAAGGAGGGATCTATGAAAGACAGGATTTAAGATTTGTTTTACTCGGTGTGATGGCAAGTACATAGCAAATATGGCTGTGTCTACGGCGTACAGACACCTTAACATCATAACAAGAAATATGACAATTTTAAATATTCTATATGACTTTGAACATTCATCTCAGCATAGTCCATTAACTTAAGAGGAAGAAAATCCAAGGGCTGTCAAGATATCTTTTCAATTAAGAATGCTTGCTGTGGCCGGGCGTGGTGGCGCACGCCTTTAATCCCAGCACTCGGGAGGCAGAGGCAGGCGGATTTCTGAGTTCGAAGCCAGCCTGGTCTACAAAGTGAGTTCCAGGACAGCCAAGGCTACACAGAGAAACCCTGTCTTGAAAAACCAAAAAAAAAAAAAAAAAAAAAAAAAAAGAATTCTTGCTGTGCAAACATGAGAATCGTTCAAATCCCCAACACCCATGTAAAAACCCAGGCCCGGTCACATGCTCCTGTAACTTGAGCAGCAGCAAGGAGAAGGCAAAGAGACAGAAGGAATGCAGAGTGTGCGGATCACCAGCCTAGCTTCGGGGTCAGTGAGAGGATGTGGGCAGAGCAGGGCACCTTGATGGCCTCCACACATGCTCAGTTAACTAGAATGGCTGCCCAGCCTCTCTTGCGCCTCGAGCCTGGGATTACAGGTCCACATCACTCTGCTGGGCCCTTTACACGCACTTTACCCACTGAGCAGCTCCCCTGCACGAGTTCAGGGTTTCTCATTTTCGAGTTTTAGAAAACTTGGGGAATGGGAGTTGGTGAATCATTCCAAAATTATCTCAAGGTCAAAAAGACTGAATTTAGAGCTTTGACTTCCAAGAAGCATCAAAAGGGAGCAGGGGTTCCAGGCCAGCCTGATCTACACAGCAAGTCCCAGGCCAGCCAGGAGCTGACAACAGGCCATGTGAAATAGCAGTCTCTCACTCAGCCAGAGAGATAATTAAAAAAAAAAAAAAATCACAACTCAGTTTTCTGAAGTAATCAAAAACCTAAGAAATACATACCCTGGAAATGAGGTTGCTCAAACCACACACACACACTGCCAAGGGACTACAGCCAGAAACTGAGCATTTTGCTTCTCTCTCAGGATGAATAGGAATTTAAGATTGGATGTTGTCAAAGTGCTGACTGAGGATGGACTAGAGACAGGAGGCTGATGCTATTGCCCCGTGAAGGAGCTCCTGAAGTACCCTGCTCCTGGAGTACCCTGCTCCTGGAGTACCCTGCTCCTGGAGTACCCTGCTCCTGGAGTACCCTGCTCCTGGAGTACCCTGCTCCTGGAGTACCCTGCTCCTGGAGTACCCTGCTCCTGGAGTACCCTGCTCCTGGAGTACCCTGCCGCTGGAGGCAAGGGCCACAGTGCTTCAGGTACCCCAGGAACTGGTGGAGCAGAGGAAGCAGGATGCTGATAGTCTCCAGCTGGCTGTGGCTGAGGGCTGCTGAGTGGAACTGCTCCAAGCTTTGTTCCTTGCATGAGATGACATCATAGATTCTTCTGTCACTTGCTGGAGGCAGAGCTGCTGGTATCAGAAGTCAGGCATAGGTCTGGAGGCCATCTGTGATGCTCTGCTTCTGGAAGCCTGTATCTACCGCCTGCTGAAGGTTCACTACGGGAGCACTTCCTGCTGAGTTCCCAGCCAACTGAGATTGGCAGACTCTGGACTCATCACTGTGCTCCTGGTCATGTGGGTCTGGGGAGACACACTGCAGAGAGGTGTACACCTGTTGTCAAGTACCAGACAGCTCTGGACTTCCTCTAACTGCCATGGCTCTGGCAGGCATCAGTAGGGAGGAACAACCACATGCCAGGAAGGTTCTGCTGGAGATGGGTGACTACTCAGACCTCCTTAGAAACCCTAATGTTGTCACTGGCATCTAGAACAACAAAAGCAGCTGGTTGGTGCTTCAGTATCTACAATGATCTGCTCCCCAGTAGCATCGGATCCTAAAGTAGAAGGATCCAGAGAGATGGAGCAAATGAAAAACACTGTGTTGTGAGGAGCCATAGCTGTCTTCTGTAGTCCTTGTGTGTGAGGTGGACAGTCACAACCCCACCCAAAGTCTCATGGAGAAGTATGCTGCCCTCTGTCCTCAATCATCTTCCTGAGGCCAGAAAAACCACAGGTAGGGAAAGTTACCTAGATCTAGCCCACTGTTAGAGTACTTGCTTGAAATGTGTGAGGTCCTTCGTTGGGTCTTGTGGCTCATACCTGTAATCCCAGTACTTGGGAAGCGGAGGCTGAAGGATTGCCATGTGAGATTAGCCAGGCGACGTAAAAAACCCAAAGGGCAGCGTGGGGAAAAGATAAGAGTAAAGGTGCATGACATTTCCTTGTTAAATTCGATGCCTCAGACATCTAAGGAAAAGCCAGCAGGACAGGGTCAATTTACATGTTTCCAGAGACCTTGACAGAAGTGTTTCAGAGCTGGAGAGATGGCTGAGTGGATGAAGTGTTGCTTTGCAAGTGTGAAAGAGTTTGGAGACCCAGAGCCTGGGTAAAGCCAGATGTGGCACTGTTGTCCACCGTGAGACAGGATGCAGAGACAGTTAAAATCCTGGGGAGCTCAAGGGCCCCATCTGTGGAACAGTGAACAGGAGACCCTGGCTCAGAAACAAGGTGGAAGGCAAGGTCTCTAACATCTGAAGTTGTCCTCTGACCTCCACATAGCACCATGGCACACACATGCTTGTACACACAGTGCACACACTGTATACACATGCACACACACCACACATACATACCATATACATACACATCTTACACACACACATCAAATACACATTCATCACACAAACATACCATATATACACCCATCATATACATACATACCCTATACACATCTCACACAACCATATTCACACACATCATACAAACACACACCATATATCCACACATAAAGGGAATGGTGTCTGCATCAGACCACCACAGCAGACCAGAACTTCCCTAAGAAAGGGGGAGGGGAAGAAGGCAGTGAACTGCACACGACCTGCTGACCTTAGTTGTGAGACACAGCAAAAATCAAAAAGCCTTCTGGGAGATGGATTTGCAAAAGGAAAAGCCCATTCTGAGACATGTAATTGCTGCCTTAAACAGAGGCGATAGCATTTAACCCAGAATTCAAGAGATTAAATGGAGCCTGCAGGATGGGAAAGCTCCAGTCCCGAAGGTGGCTGGAAAAGGAAGAAATGGCGTCAGAATTAAAAGTCAAATCTTTGGAAATGTTTACAAAGAACAGCTTACCATGAAGTGTGTGGCTGTAATGTTAACAGTAACAGAGAATTCTGCATTTGGCTAATGTGGTAAGGCTCAATTTTCAGAGAAACATACGAAGAATTCTCTTTTGATCACAGCCAACTTGACCACACACAAAATTTCTTGTATAAAATCATTTTTCAGCTGGGTGTGGAGGCACATGCCTTTGATCCCAGCATTCAGGAGGCTGAGGGAGGAGGCCTCAGGGCCCAAGGCCAGCTTTGGCTTTGTAAGTCAACAAGACCCTGTCTCAAAAGCCAAGATTTCTCCTTCACCAGCCATTCATGGCCTCCCTCTGCTCTTGAGGGCATCAGCTGCCCTGATATCTTGAAGATCCAAGAGGGCTGGCTTGTGGGTGCTCCTGCAGTCACAGGCAGCCTGAGGCAAGAAGATTAGAGGAATTCAGAAACTCAGGGCCAGCCTGGACACCATGGTAATGGCTCTTCCAGAGGGATAAGGGAAACCTAACACATAAATCAATCTAAAACTGCAATAAACCAGCATTTAAGGACAGCCTTAAGTTTTTAAAAATATGATTTCTCACAGATATTTTTTCAATATGGAATAAGATACAGTTACTAAGAGACTAGATAAATTTTGTCTCAATAAGAGATTTAAAAAACCACATTTTGGTATCCAGAACCACACATTTTGTGAGTATCTTCAGTGGGCATAATAATGTAAGTATAAGATTTCAAATGGCAGAACAGTGTTTGTTTCTTTTATTTACATTTAGTTTATCTTTTTAGCTTTATTGGTTTCGTTTTATATGTATGAGTATTTACCTGCACCACATGCATGCCTGATGCCCACAGAAGTCAAACTAGGGCATCAGAGCCCCTGTGACTGGAGTTATTCATGGCTGTAATGTTGTGAGCTGTCATGTGGTACTAGGAACCGAACCAGGGTCTTCTGGAAGAACAGCAAGCGCTCTTAACTGTGGAGCCATCTCTCCAGCCACCCCCACCTTCATTCCTGACACAGGGTCTCAGTATGTTGCCCACACTGGCTTTGAGACTAGTTTTTGCCTTCTCAAAAACAAAGACAAAAATAACCCTCAAAAGCTGGGAATGTACTGTAGCTCCATGGTATGTGCCCAGTGTACCTGCCATCCTGCATACAGACCCCAGAATGACCACCCCCATACTCAGGTTCATCGCAAGTACACTCACACCTTGGCTAGCACAGGCTGGTTGGACTGTGTAAGAAACACAAATTCTCCATGTCCCCCTGCGTTGTAGCAAGTTTGTCTTTCTCTATTAGTCAAGTTTGTTGGGCACACCAGCAGATGCTTTAAGGATGTCTTCTAAGGAATTCTCTGCAGTGCTCAGCCTTTCCTGGCCCGAGTGGCAGACAAAGCAGGTTCTATCTTGATGAGCATCGGCATTTCATTATTGCTCTGAGTTCAAGGTTTCGACCTGTTTGCCCAGGACGCCTGACTTCCATAAGCACCTGCCTTGCTCTTCACAGTGGAGACTGCCAGTCTTCTAATTAACTGTTCCTCACTCTAACCAATCGTTAGCCAGACACACCTAAGTTTACATTCGCAAAAGGGATGACTCTGCTGTTGGCTGCCGTGAGGGTGCTATGATTGGCAAAGCCATTAATTAGAAGATTAGAAGGCCCTCTTTTTCCTTATCTTGGCTGGAATAGCCAAGGCAAAAAAGCTTCGAAGCAAGTTTTGAAATTAGCAATAGTACATTTCATATATATATATGAAATATATATATATTCCCAAGTGCTGGGATTAAAGTGCTGTGTGTGTGCCGTTACACAAAGTCTTTGCCCCTAAATTTAAAGAGCTTGCAGAAGCCAAGCACGGTAAAGACACTTGCCTGCAATCCAGCTCCTGGTAAACAGAGACAGGAGGATCACCACAAGTTCTGGACTGACCTAGGCTACATCCTGACATCGTGGCTAGCAAGGGGTTCCATAGAGAGACCCTGCCCCCACCCCCGCCCCTGGGCTTGGTATGGTGGCATAGATCTGTAACCCCAGCACCTTGGAAGCTGAGGCAGAGGGATCACCCTGGGCTCCATATTGACTTCCGTACCACCTCAGAGGAGCAGCACATACCCCTAACCGTCGTGCTCACTCCAGCCCCCTCGAAAATATTTAACTGGAAAAAGCACCTGGAGCCAGAGAACTTTCATTCTACTTTTAAATTCCTGAGGGTGTGTGTGTGTAAGAGAGAGACAGAGACAGAGACAGAGACAGACAGAGAGAGAGGGAGAGAGAGGGAGAGAGACAGAGAGGATGTAAGACTCAAACCTTGGGTCTTATACATGCTAAGCATGCCCCTACTGCGGAACTACAATATCTCTAATATCTACTTGAACCAGTTAACCTTTTAAAAGTTCTTTTTAAGGAGCTAAAGAGGTGGCTCAGCGCTTAAGAGTGCTGGCTGCCAGGTTCAGTTCTCAGCCCCACATCGGGGATTATAACCAGTTCTAGTTCCAGGGGATACAACGCTGCCTTCTGGCCTCCATGGGTACCACACACAGGCATGGTACACAGATGCACTTGCAGGCAAAACACCCATACATATTTTAAAATGTTTGTTTGTGTGTGCTCCCTAAGCAAGCACAATTAAATTCGTTGGTACTCAGCGTAAAGTTTGGTAGACTCGCACTTATCTGTCATCAGGATGGACTATAGAGTGAGTATATGTCTCCCCCAGGGAAGGAATTTTAGCAATATCCACTGAGACATGGTGTCATGCCCTCTCATCATGGCATGGGATCTCATGTGGCATAGACTGGCCTTGAGCTCTGTGTAGCCAGAGAAGACCTTGAATTCCTGACCCTCCTGCTTTACTTCTGAAGTGATGGGATTGCCTGGATAGGGCCATTGTGCCTGGCTTGTACTGGGGATGCTCATATCACTGTGACCACAATACCAGACAGAAAGTCCACCATGGTGGGAGGAAGACATGGCAGACAGTCATGGCACCAGGAGTACCTGGCACTGGCCTTTCACATCATGGAAGACAAGGCTCCTTGTATCTCAACTAAGCAGAAAGCAGAAAGTTTACATAGGCCAGTCTATAACCCTCAAAGGCTGGCCCTGTACAGTGACCAGTTTCTACCAGCTAGGCTACATCTTCTAAAGGTTCCATTGCCTTGCAAAATACCACTACCAGACAGGGGCAAGGCTTCAAAACCCAACCCTGCCTGGGGCTGGTGAGATGGCTCAGCAATTAAGAGCACTGACTGTTCTTCTGAAGGTTCTGAGTTCAAATCCCAGCAACCACATGGTGGCTCACAACCACCCGTAATGAGATCTGACGCCCTCTTCTGGCGTGTCTGATGACAGCTACAGTGTATATATGTATAATAATCTTTGGGCTGAAGCAAGCAAGGACTGAGCAAGCAGAGTTGACAGAGTTGACTGGAACAAATGAGGTCAACCAGAGCAAGCAGAGGTCCTAAAATTCAATTCCCAGCAACCACATGAAGGCCCACAACCATCTGTACAGCTATAGTATACTTGTACTCATATACATAAAATAAATAAATAAATCTTAAAATAAAAAACCAAGCCTGTGGGGACTGATTTAGTCTACTGTCTTGTTGCTGTGACATAATACCAGACCTTACATCAGCAGCCGAGCAACGGAGAGCAGAGCATGGAGGAATCCCAGCCCTTGGGAGCGGATGCATAGTGAGACTGTCACAAAAGGAAGCAGCAGAGAGCAAGGCACACTTCTACTCAGCTTTCCTTTCCTCTTCAGTCTGAGACCACAGCCTAGGGAATGGGGCCACCTATACACAGGGCAGATCTCAATTAGCTTAACCTAGAAAACTCCTTATATCCACGCCCAGAGACTTGTCTCCATGATGACACGAAATCCCATCAAGTAGATAATCAAATTTACCATCACAGGCACATTTAAGGTTTTAAACCACAGCGATCCACCTGGGGTCCCAAAGGGCTCACAGTCATGTCATATTGTGTGTACTCTGCCCCTGAGATGCCTCATGGTCTCAACAGTGTAAATATTGTTCAGCTGGATACCGAAGCCCCTACAGAGACACAACAGACTTCCAAAAAGCCAATGTCGGGGCTGGTGAGATGGCTCAGTGGGTAAGAGCACCCGACTGCTCTTCCGAAGGTCTGGAGTTCAAATCCCAGCAACCACATGGTGGCTCACAACCATCCGTAAGGAGATCTGACTCCCTCTTCTGGAGTGTCTGAAGACAGCTACAGTGTACTTACATATAATAAATAAATAAATAAATAAATAAATCTTTAATAATAATAAAGCCAATGTCATAACGTAAGCATCTTACTCCAAAGGCGAGGCCGGGGGGGGGGGTGGGGGGGGCAGGAGACAGACCAAACCCAGTGTGACAAACGCCAAGCTCTGTAACTGCATGCCCAGCATTCAAGGATATGTGATGACACCATCTGGCTGGGGTGACCCTTCCCCTACTGCATTGCTGTGCATAGCACACTTTCTCTTGAGCTGTGTCCAGTTCTTTCATGGCTCCAAGGACTTGACCCGACTGGAGACTGACGAGGACGTAAAGACAAGACAGACACATGGCTCTCTAATGGAGAAGCCACAGCACCTAGACGCTTAGTGTGATCACTCTGTACAGCTGAGCAGGGAAGCAGGGGTTATGGTAGACAGCTGAAGCAGGAGGCAGGGTTAGCTAATCTAGGCAGGAGCTGACTCTGTAGGGAAGCCATAAATATCCACGCTACGGTGGATAGTTTCTGCATGCACTGTCAACATTCACACTCAGATCCCGGAATAAGACTTTGGCATCCTCTGAGCCTCAGTGGGAGAAGGTTTAGCCACTCCCACAGGGCTGTGCTCAGCAGTCCTTGATGCTGCTGTGCCCATGGCAACAGCACACATTCTTTCAGGGCTCCCTTTACTTCCCACAGTGCTTGCAGATCACCTCAGCAAACTCTCCGTGCTCCAGGAACACTGTCTTCAGCAGCTTAGAGTCCATTGTAATGTGTGCTTTGTGGTGGTGTGAATAAGAATGGCTGGGCATGCTTCCATCCCAGCACTCGGGAGGCAGAGGCAGGCAACTATCTATGAGTTCGAGGCCAGCCTGGTCTATAGAGCAAGTTCCAGGACAGCCAGGGCTATACAGTGAATCTCAGGGGAAAAAAAAAAGAAAGAAAGAAAGAAAGAAAGAAAGAAAGAAAGAAAGAAAGAAAGAAAAAGGAATGTCCCCCACGGGTTCCTAATTGAATGCGTTGTCACCAGGGAGTGGTACTACTTAGGAATGATTAGAAGGGTGTCCTTGTTGGAGTAGGCATGGCCTTGTTGGAAGAAGTATGTCACTGGGGGCTTTGAGGCTTCAAAACCCTGTGCCAGGCCCAGTGTCTCTCTGGCTGAGGGTCAGGATGTAGCCTTCTCTTTGCCTTCTCTTCGCTTGCTTCCTCTCACTAGCATTGGAGCCTGCTTCTTCAGGATTCCAGTGGATACTGAAGATCACCACCTGAGACTCCAGCCCGGTGAATGGAACAACTGCTAGATTTCTGGACCTTCTATTGGTAGACAGCTACTGTCAGAGTAGCTGGACCACAGCTTGTAAGCCACTCTTATAAATCATAGATAGAGAGATAGATAGATAGATAGACAGACAGACAGACAGACAGACACAGACAGACAGATACTCATTCTGTTCATTCTGTTCCCCTAGAGAACCCTGACTAATACAGGCTTCACTCACTCAGCCTCATGAATTGCCCTTGGGGCTCTCCTCAGGGAATCCAGTCCACTACATTGTCTGCTCTCCCAGGTCTTCCTTGAAAATCTGGGTGCAAAAATCCATGGTTTTATAATGCTTTCATTCTGTATGCCTATAAAACCATGCCATTGGATACCATTGGGACCTGTGAGATGACTCAGAAGGCAAAGGTGCCTACTGCCAAGTCTGATGGCCTGAGTTCAATCCCTGGGACCCACAGGGAGAAAGGAGAGCCCAGGTCCTACAACTTGTCCTCTGATATGTACACACATACAGACACACACACAGACATACAGACACACAGACACACACACTCACAGACACACACACACTCCAATACCATATGTGTAATGCTGTTCTGTAATGCATAAAGTTCTGCTAGCAGATAAAGAAATAGCCAGGGGGCTGTATACTCTAGTTACTTCCCAGCTACTGTCCTGCCCCTTACAGTCTACACAATAAACCTCCCCACGTGATTTGGGTCGGAACAGCGCCTGCTCTTTTTCTTTTCTTTTTTTAAGAGAAAGTTTTTCAAATGAGTTTGAAGTTTTGTGTCCTGGGGGCTAGGAGTCCCGGCAAAGCCCTAACATGCTCTCAAAGCCCCTTTTCTGTTGTACAGTGAATGCTTTGAAAAAAATATTTTTTATGGTTCTGGAAAGAAGGCTCCTTGGTTAAAAGCACTTGTTGTTCTCCCCAGAGAACCCGGGTGTGAGACCTATCACTCACATATTGGCTTACAGCCATCTGTAACTCCTGCCCCCGAGGATCTGATTCCCTCTCTGTCCTCTGAGGGTACCAAGCACATGCATGGTGCATAGACACACGTGCAGACAGACTATCCATACATAATAATATACATGCACACACACACAATTTTGTTGTGTATGGGTGACGTGCAGCCTTTGTGTGTGCCTGCAAAGGCCTTCGGATTCCCTGGAACTGGAGTTACAGATGGTCATGAATTGCCATGTGGGTGCTGGAACCCACACCAGTGCTCTTAACTACTGAGCTATCTCTCCAGCCCCAACTTGGATTCTTGTATGTTATTAGCACTAATTCCTCTAACCAATACCTCTTTGTCTACAATTTCAAGTGTGTTCCTTTTCTACCCCAACTGTGTGTTTTCACACCATTCTGTGCTGCATTTTAATCTTAATTCTCAATATAAGTGTGCCGAGAAGCAGCTAGCAGTAACCATGCCATGGCCTGCATGCTATGCTATTTTGAAGTTTGCTCTACCAAATCAATTACTCTATCCCCTTTGAATTTAGTAGCACTCAAGCTTTAATGACATGGACATTACACATAAGCAAGCCCTTTACTGGAGTGTAACATGAATGAGCCCTGCTCCACTGTTCCATGGAGTCCTTCCTTCCATCTGAAACCTTACTAGCAACGTCTTTTTTCTCTCCACATTTCCCTCGCAGTATTGCTTTCCAGAGCTTACCGGAACTTCCCGGCAAGCTCTGCTGACAGTGTGCGGTGGCTTTCCTAGCCTGCATATATACATATGTGGGCTAAATTTTCTTTCTAAATTCCTTCCACAAAGGTCTATACGATGCATAGGTTAATCAGAGCAGCAAACCCACCCAACTTTTTGGTGCCAATTATCTATGTTGGTTACCTTTGCGCTTTTGCGACCACAGTATCTGACAGAAACAATTTATGGGAGAAAAAAAATTTTTATTTGGCCTGTGGTTTCAGCCCATCATATCAGGGAAGGTGAGGTGTGACAGGGTCATTATGGTGGAAGGAGCATGCAGTGGTGTCTGTTCATCATGGCTGAGCAGGGGGTGGGGAATGGTAACAGAGCCAAGCCCCCCAGTGACTTACATTAGCTGGAGAACAGGCATGCAAAACATGAGCCTGGACGGGTATTGTGGCTTGGTATGTTTTGTCACCTTTGTCCAAAGATAAGTAAGTATATGCAAGCCTCAGGCACTTTGGGATCTATTAAGTAACTTTCATCAATAAAGGTTTACAATGATATTTCAGATTCACTAGGGTACTCCAGGCATTTGGTAAACAATGGGGGGATGGCTTTATTTATATTTTGAAGCCAAAATGTAGCATTGGTAAACATTCTTATGAGGTGACACTATTGCAGGAGCATCATGAGACAGAGACCCACCAAGGCCAGCACTCTGGGCTCCACCCCTTTTGCTTCCCAATTTCCTGGCAGTGCTCCAGCATCCTGGTGGTCGGGAGGAGGGACCCTTGCCCTGGTCCCTGGGACAGCAGACAAATCTGGCCAAATCTCCCCACTGGGAATTTGGCCAAGCCAGATGTTTCTGCATCCCCTTCCCCTGGCTTGCCCTCCCCCACGGGTCTATCTCCAACACATGTTTCTCACTATCAAGGCCCCTCCCACCAAGGCTCACCCGACCTGGTCATTCACAGGCCAAGGCCAGCCTCTGTAGTGTGATTCTCAGGCCAGGAGGCCAACAGATAATGCTCCCACCACTCTGCGGCTCTTGGGCTGTAGAGGGAACACCAGGAGAGCAAATGCACACAGATCATGGGGGTGGGGAATAGGACTATGGCTTCTAGCCATCCAGACACCCAACCTGGGCTCCGATGAGTTGCTGAGAAACTATTTGAAACAGTGGGACAATGGGTAGGAGCCTACAGAAGGGGATTTCCACCACAAGGGATGGAAAGACCTTGTTTTGATTAAGAACAAACATTTACACTCTTGTTTACAAGCCTGAGCTATGGAGTGGCAGGCCATATGTGTTTAAGGGACCTTTTGCTTATAAACCAAAGGACATTCCTCCCCAGTGAGACTTTCCTGATGTCTTGGGTTTGTCCAGGGCCGGTGTCACAATCGTCAGTACTAGAGAGGACTCATGATGGGGCTCTTCAGTGCTTCCCCCTCCTTCAGCTGAAGAGCCTCTTGCCCCAGGAAGTCAGAAACTATGGGGCAGTTACAATTAGTATGTCCCAGAAGTAGACCTGCCTGTGTGGCCAGGTGTCCCCATTTTACAGATGAGAACCATATTAGAAGATAAATATACAAGGAAGGGTTCATCCCACCCAGGGCCATCTAGCCCCAGGACCTCCCAAGAGAGAAAGCCATTGGGTCACCTGCCTGGGTGGTATTATGCTTCTCCTCAGGACATTGTAGTTAGATGTTTCTCAATTCTCTCATGAAAATTAGAGGAAGAGGAAGGTAACAGAGCCTGGGGGTCTAGGGCACAGTCCAAAGTGATGACTTCAGCTGGGACTATCACTGGACTTTATTTCATAATGTATGGGTTGTGGAGTTACCTTATGTGATGAGATACACACATTATAAGCCTTCCCATCTTAACCAGAGTACATATGTGTGCATGTGTTTGCATGTGTGTACGTGTGTGTGTGTGTGTGTTACTGCGGACTGAGCTCAGGGCCTTGTGAGAGAGATGAGTACTGTACCATCAAGCTATACCCCAGCCTGTTCTTTACTTTTTGTTTTGAAAAAGGATTTCCTAAGCCATTTATTCTTAGTTAGGGTTTCTATTGCTGGGATAAAATACCATGACTAAAAGCAACTTGGGGAAGAAAGGGTTTATTTCAACTTACACACGCAATCCGCCATTCAGAGAAGTTAGGGGAGGGACCTAGAAGCAGAACTCAGATCATCTTTATCTTTATCTTTATCTTTATCTTTATCTTTATCTTTATCTTTATCTGGCAAGCATCTTTATCAGAGACATCTCAGTGGCTACTAGGTCTTAGGGTTTTATTGCTGTGAAGAGACATCACGACCAAGGCAACTCTTTTTCTCTTTCTTTCTTTCTTTCTTTCTTTCTTTCTTTCTTTCTTTCTTTCTTTCTTTTTTTTTGATATTTTTCAAGACAGGGTTTCTCTGTGTTGCCCTGGCTGTCCTGGAACTCACTTTGTAGACCAGGCTGGCCTCGAACTCAGAAATCTGCCTGCCTCTGCCTCCCAAGTGCTGGGATTAAAGGCGTGTGCCACCACACCTGGCTTCTTTTTCTTTTAAATATTATTTATTTAATGTATATGAGTACACTGTAGCTGTCCTCAGACACACCAGAAGAAGGCATCAGATCCCATTACAGAGGGTTGCGAGCCACCATGTGGTTGCTGGGAATTGAACTCAGCACCTCTGGAAGAACAGTCAGTGCTCTTAACCACTGAGCCATCTCAAGGCAACTCTTAAAAGGAAAACATTTAATTGGGGTTGGCTTCCAGTTTCAGAGGTTCAGTCCATTGTCACCATGGTGAGAAATGTAGTGGCACGCAGGCAGGCATAGTGCTGGACAAGGAGTTGAGAATTCTGCACCTCAATTAGCAGGCAGCAGAAGACTGTGCCACACTGGGCATAACTTGAGCATATGAGGTCTCAACATCTGCCCCCCATGGTGACTCACCTCCTCCAACAATGCCACACCTCCTAACAGTGCCACCCTCTGTGGGCCAAGCATTCAAACATGTGAGTCTCTCAGGGCGCTTCCTATTCAAACCACCACATTGTCATGTGGCCTCCTCACAGGTGTGTTCATTCTCCCATCCAGCCCCATAATAAACAAGCAAACAAATACATAATTTTAAAATATTAACTATCACAGCAAAGTAAAATATAACCATCCATTGTAGTAAAATATCAACTTTAAACTTAGAAACTTTTTCTAGAATTTTCTATGTGAAAGGGCCAGATACCCATACCACAATTGACTGCCAGTATCTGAAACGATGGGAAGAAAAAGCAGCTGCTGGGGAGAAAAAAGCTGTGGAAATAAAGACCCGAGAGCCAGTTTTGTCTCATCAGGGTTAATCCACACTGTACTCAGCAATGGCGGCTCATTACCCATCTGTGTGTCTTTATTACGGACTTCACGCAGCTTTATTATTTTTTTTAAAGATTTATTTATTATTATATGTAAGTACACTGTAGCTGTCTTCAGACACACCAGAAGAGGGCGTCAGATCTCATTACGGGTGGTTGTGAGCCACCATGTGGTTGCTGGGATTTGAACTCAGGACCTTTGGAAGAGCAGTCAGTGCTCTTAACCACTGAGCCATCTCTCCAGCCCGGCTTTATTATTTTTAATAGTTTTCGGCTTTGTATATTTTGTAGGTTATTGTTTTAAGAAATGTTTGAGCTATGAGAAGTTCAAAGTCTACCTTGAATAGCAGTTCAAGGCCAGCCTGGAATATATGAGACTCTGTCTTAAAAATGAACACACAGGGGCTGGAGGACTTAGAGGTTAAGAGCACTTACTGTTTCTGCAGAGAGGATCTGGGTTTGGTTCACGGCACCCACACGACCAACTGTCCATACCACCAGTACCGGGATATTCTCATGCCTTCTTCTGACCTCTGTGAGCACTGCATGACATGGTTCATATACATGTATATAAGCACAACACAACATATACATGTAACATAAAAATAAACAAATCTTCACAATGAACACAATAAATAGACAACAAAGATTAAAAATAGAGGTTGGGGTGAAGTCGGTAGCAGAGCAATTATCTAGGATGCTCAGGGGCTAACTTTGGCCCCAGCTCAGCAAAGAAATTCATAAGCATAGACACACAGCAGGGTTCAAGATAACATGTTCCAGTGACTCTAAAGTTGGTTTTAAAAAAATTAGAAGTGAGTCAGGAAGGAAGGAAGGAAGTTAGGAAGTTAGGAAGGAAGGAAGGAAGGAAGGAAGGAAGGAAGTTAGTTAGGAAGGAAGGAAGGAAGGAAGTTAGGAAGGAAGGAAGGAAGGAAGGAAGTTAGGAAGGAAGGAAGGAAGGAAGGAAGGAAGGAAGGAAGGAAGGAAGGAAGGAAGGAAGGAAGGAAGGAAGGAAGGAAGGAAGGAAAAGAAACAGAACAGGCACAACACTCAAGTTACATTTGTGAATTTGGTGGAGCTGGGAGGCCGTGAGCTCTGAGTTTCTAAAAACGTTTCAAGTGGAAATTACTTTTCCCACATGAACCTACTGAACACGACAGCTTAGTCTCAATGCTCTGGGGAGTCCTGGCTTCTACCCTCATGATCCCGCAGCTGGAAGGAGCTGAGGTTGGCGGATCCTGCTCGGCGTGACGGGGGCACAGTGGATCTACAACCTGCAAAAACGACCAAGATGTGTAGAATCAAGGACAAAATCTAAGGGTGGAGGAAATGAGGCAGAAGGGAAAGTCTGGTTTTTGTTTGTTTTTCATAAAAATATAAATTACGTTTATTGTGTGTGTATCATGCACGTGTGTGCACATGTATGCTTGCACACATGCATGGAGATCCGAGCATGACCTGCAGGTCTCTCTTTCCACGTGAGTTCAGGGACTGGACTTGGGTGGTCAGTGGTGGTCAGTGGTAAGAGCCTTCTACCCCCCAGCCATCCCAGGAGTCCCAACAAACATTTTTTAGCAGCAAATGGGAGCTTCATGGAAGCTGGTTCCCCCTTTTTCTTTCTCCTCCACATGAGGGTCCAGGGGGCAAATTGTTATTGAAGTCATAGCTCTGGGCATCCCAACAGGCTATTTATTACCTGTCTGGAAAAAACAAACAAAAACCTCAAGGGAGAGAGAGGAAAGGAGATTGAATCGATGTTCACACTGGGAAAAGGACTCCGTAAGGGGGTCTGTCCTCAGCGCTCCAAGAGGTTCAGGTTTAAACAGAGGAAGACTTGGGGTGGGGAGACAGCATGCATACTAGAATGGCCTCAGTCATAGCCATAGAATGGCCTGGTCATGATCTTAGGTCTGCAAAACCACGCAACAACATCCTTATCACTTGAGCTTCTGTGAGGAAGCATACAGCTCACTGCTGTTGACAGCTGCCCTCCTTTGAGGCTTCACTATAGGTGGAGGACAGTGGCTGAACACCCTTGGGCACCTTTCTGGGGTGAGCAGTCTAGAGCAAGACCCTATAAAGTCTGACAGTAAGGGGCTAGCAACATGGCTAGAGGGAAAAGGTACTTGCAGCCAGGCCTGATAACCCAAGTTCCATCCCTGGGACCTGTCAGAGTCATGAGAGAGGAACACTGAGTGCTTGTGAGAAAGGCAAAGGCAGAGATGCCAGGTTTCCGTCCTACAGGTACAGATAGGTCAGTGCTCATCAAAAGCATTTTCTCAGTGTTTGTCCCCTTGTCACTGAAGGAGAGACTTGTCTTGCCCACATTAACACACTGGAAATCTTACCCTGTCTGCCTTTCAGGGCCAAGTGCCTGCCGCCACCCCAGGCTACCCCTGCCTAGACAGAGGGGCCCTGGTGTTGCCAGGGAGAGAGAGGCCTGATGTCAGTGCACTGGGCTTAAAATGGTGAGGTGTGGTTTGTACTTTGTGCTGGAGTCTTTTCTTCTTTGGGATGTATAGACAAGCGTGTGTTAGTGTGCTTGTTTGTCCAGATGTGTGTGGAGGCGGGGGGTTGCTCACCACCCCATCTTCTGAGACGGGCGCTCTTGCTGAATCTGAGCTCTCCGCTTAGGCTAGACTGGTCAGTGAGCCCCCAGGATCCTTCAGTACTGGAATTTCAGGCCCAGGTTTGGGGTGAGGTGGGGCACTGGGGATTTGAACTCATATTCTCATGATTAAGCACTTACCCACTGAGACATCTCCCCAGTCCCCTCTTCTGGAATTATTTTATGTGCATTGGTATTTTGCCTGCATGTGTATCTGGGGGACAGTGTCAGATCTTGGGAGTTACAGACAGTTGTGAGCTGCCATGTGGGAATGAAACCCCGGTCCTCAGGAGGAGCATTCAGTGCTGTTAACCACCAAGTCATCTTTCCAGCCCCTAAATCATTTTTTCTTTTTTTTTTTAAGATTTACTTATTATTATATGTAAGTACACTGTAGCTGTCTTCAGACACACCAGAAGAGGGAGTCAGATCTTGTTACGGATGGTTGTGAGCCACCATGTGGTTGCTGGGATTTGAACTTCGGACCTTTGGAAGAGCAGTCGGGGTGCTCTTACCCACTGAGCCATCTCACCAGCCTCTAAATCGTTTTTCTAAACAACTGTTTGTGTACCAATTGGCTCTGGATTGAACGGCATACTTGCCAGGTCTCTGTGAGCCCAGTAGATCAGTTCTTGTCTTTAAACGTGATTGACTGGAGAGGCCAGGCCTGCTCCTTGATGCTGCTCTGCCTAGGTTCTGCCTTCTTAGCACCATAGGCCTCTACATAGCAGTAAGGATGCAGATCTGGGTGTATGGTGGTGGCTGCAGCAAACAAAGCCTTTGGCGCCGCGCCTCACACTGCTTTGTTGGTACAACCTACCAAGAGGCCAGAAGGCAGAACTCATGCTGACTCTGCGTCAGCGAGTGGATGCATGGAAGGTGTTCATCCTCTGTTATTCTTCATACATTTTATAACGTATGAACCCCTGCACCACACCTGGCTCCAGTCAGTCATTTGACTGCATTGATGATCTGGCAGGTCCCAGCTGCCTTCTTTACTCAGCCGACACATAGACTGGATCAAAGAGAAGATCTACGTGCTCCTCCGTCGGCAGGCCCAACAGGCTGGGAAGTAATTGAGTCGGAAGCATTGGGGCTGGGGGTGGACTTGGAACAGGTACATACAGCGTGCTGTAGTGAACCTTTTGTATGATAGCGATCCTGTTTCAACGTTGTTACACTCAAGCCAAGATTGAATGTCTGACATAAACCGTGAATGATCTTGTCACTCTGAAGCCACCGTGGCCCTTTGCTCCTTTATTTTCGTTTTTTTACTTAAACATTTTTATGATAATTCAGATAGAAAGCCTTTTTGCTATTTAAGGTTGGTTCCAGTCCTTGAAACTGTCCGAGTCTGCTTTAAGCAGTGCGCGCACTAACCCTTCGTGGGGGATGGGGTGGGGACAAGGTTAGTCATAGCCTCTGGGAAAGTCTCAGTGAAAAATAAAGAAATGTTCTGTTCTGGTCAGTTCTATGTTCTGTCAACTTGACACAAGCTAGAGTCATCCAAGAGGAAGGAGCCTCACTTGAGAAAAATGCCTTCGATAAGATCACGCTTCAGGCAATCTTGCTGGACATTTTTAAAATTAGTGATTGATGGGGAAGGACTAAGACCATTGTAGATGACGTCATCCCTGGGCTGGTGGTGCCAGTCCTATAAAAAAGCAGGCTGAGCAAGCCATGGGGTGCAAGCCAGGAAGTAGCACCCCTCCATAGCCTCTGCATCAGCTCCTGCCTTCAGGTTCCTGCCCTGACTTCCTTTAATGAACTGTGATATGGGCATGTAAGCCAGATAAACCTCTCCTCCTGGGCTGGAGAGATGGGTTAGTGGTTAAGAGCACTGACTGCTCTTCCAGAGGTCCTGAGTTCAAATCCCAGCAATCACATGGTGGCTCACAACCATCTGTAATGGGATCTGACGCCCTCTTCTGGTGTGTCTGAAGACAGCTACAGTGTACTTAGAGATAATAGTAAATAAATCTTAAACAAACAAACAAACAAAAAAGCAAAAACAAAACCAAAAAACTTTCCTTCCCAAGTTGCTTTGGTCATTGCTTTAGTCATGGTGTTTCATCACCATGATAGAAATTGGTACCAAGAGTGACAGCTCTGACCAAGTTTGTTTAGGGGAGGACTGTGGAAGGACTTTGGAACTTTGGGTTGGAAAAGCTTTCGGGTGTTCGAAGCTTGGTGAGCTGTCATGTGATGGAAGATCTCTCGGGCTGGAGAGATGGCTCAGGGGTTAAGAGCACTGACTGTTCTCTGTTCAAATCCCAGCAACCACATGATGGCTCATAGCCATCCATAATGAGATCTGATGCCCTCCTTTGGTATGTCTGAAAACAGCTACAGTGTATTTACATATAATAATAAATAAAATAATGAATAAAATCTTTTTAAAAATGCCTTGGCTTTGGGGAAAAAAAAAGAAAAAGAATGTTGAGAGCAATGTGGACCGTTGAGGTCTGGCTCCTGGCCTCACTTAAAGACTTACGGGCGCCGTTTGCTGTTTAAGAGTCTGTGCTTCTGGTCAGCTGGAGATGAAGAGTCAGCTGTAATTAACAAGAGACCAGCACCACTGGAGTAAAACCCAATCAAACCAAACAAAATAAAACGACCAAAAATCACCTTTGCTTTACTGGGGACAACTGTTGCTGGTAAGCTGGAGCTGAGAAATAAGTGACGATTAAGATGCCAGCCTCACTGAGGTGAAATCTCCTGATCTTCTGGGAAGTGTTTCCTCAGGGTACACACGTACACACACATGCACACACATACACACACACACACTGTGTTAGAGGTGGCCAAGGTAGTACCTCAGACCTTGGTCACATGTTAGAGTCACCTATGTAGTTCTGGGTGTGAAGGGTTTCCGGGTCATGGAGTGCAGCTGAAGCTTGGCACTGGGCACCAGTAAAGACTGGGAAAAGCCATTAATGAGAATGCAGCCTCTGTAGTAGTTGAAGCCCTAGGATAGAAGGGGCCACTCAGAGTTGAGGCTTGGCATCATGAAAAGAGCCCATGAGAGGCTAATGGTGAAAGTGCAGCCCAGTTGCAGCAGAAGACTGGGCATTGTGGGAACCCCAGTGCCACAGCAGCTGCCAAGGTCAGGAGCAGGGATGGAGCGGAGCCAGCCTGACATGTGACATGGCAAGCCCTTTGGAGGACCCCAGAAGACCTTGAGTAAATGCCAGACATTGGGGCTTATTTACACTGTTGGGAGTTGGTTTTACTTTGTTAAGGTTGTGGCTGTACCCTGGATCTTCCCTCTTGGAATAAGACAGTATATAATTTATTTCTTTTTTTACTTTACCGGAGCCCACTGTTGACACACTTTGAACTTTTAAAGAGATTTTGGAGTTTTACTTTGACTTTGGACTTTGAAAGAGACTGTACACCACCATGTCCAATAGGAAACATACATTCATTTTCTTAGTAATTGACTGGGGGTAGGGGGCAGCTCATTCTATGTGGTGCCACTCCTGGGCAGGTAGTCCTGGGTTCTATAAGAAAGCAGGCAGAGCAAGCCATGGGGAGTAAGCCAATAAGCAGCACCCCTCCGTGGCCTCTCTATCAGCTCCTATCTCCAGGTTCTGCTTGAGTTCCTGACTTTTCTTTCCACACTGATGTGGAAATGTAAGTCAAATAAACCCTTTCCTGCTGGGTGGTGGCTCACATCTTTAATCCCAGCACTCCAGAGGCTAAGGCAGGAGGATCTCTTATTTTGAGGCCAGCATGGTTTACAGAGCGAGTTTCAGGACAACAAGGGCTACACAGAGAAACCCTGTCTTGAAAAACCAATAATAATAAATCCTTTTGTCTCTGACTTGCTTTTGGTCATGGTGTTTCATCACAGCAAGTAACCCCGACTAAGACAAGTAGTTTTTTTTTTTTAAAGAAAGAATCCGGATCTGGACTGGGGTTCAGTCAGTTGGTTAGAATGTGTGTCCAGCATGCATGGAGCCCTGGCTTTGCCGTCTAAGACTACATGAGCTGGGCATAGGATCTATAACCGCGGCACTCAGGAAATCATTCTATGCTGCACACGGAGGCCAGCCTAGGCTCTACAAGTTGCTGCCCTAAGGCAGAACAAAAGGGTCCAAGTCCAGACATCTGAAAAAGAGCCCTCAAACCAAAACCATAAGAAAGGTTGCTCCGTAGCTGCCCCAGCCTTCTGCAGTAGGAGAAACCTTTTCCTCCCCTTTTACAAGGACCTTTGACCTAGTTCAGGAAGGTCGTAGATGGAGGCGGGGGTGGGGGTTGGGGGGTGCGGTTTGTGTGTGGCGATTTTGAGTGAAGAAACATTTTCCTTTTCTAGGGAGGTTCTAAGTCACATCGCTCCCTTGGCTGCCAAGTTTATCTTTATCCAAGAATCCCCGTGTCCCTGGGCCCTGAAACCAGGTCTCTGTCCCCTCCTGCACTGGGAAATATAAAGAGCTTCCTGCTTCCCTCAGTGCAAACACCAACCCAGCTTTGAAGGAGGCAGAAATACCTGTTGCAAACTGCCCTGTCTAAAGCCAGAGAGGTGACAGGGTCAGGGTCAGCAAGGAGCCCCAGCTTCTTTCTGGGACCTCCACAGGCCCAGGGCCAGGGCCCTTTTCTAGGGATGAATAAACTCTGTTTTCTGAAAAGGAATGTTTGGCAAGGAAATGTCTTGATTTCTGTGTGTGTGTGGGGGGGGGGGTGTAAAAGCAGGAAGGAAATTAAATTTGCCACAAGTGGAAGTGGTAAGAGCCTATATCTCTGATGCTAGCTGGTGCCCAGGGCTGTGGTTACAGTGGTTACCCAGCCTCAACTCACAGCTGATCTACACAGATTTTTACCATGATGCTCCATTGGAATTGCAGCCGCTAGGGTCAGGATGCCGGAGTGGAGAGGCTTCAAAAGCGGGAAAGGGTTGAGGTAAATTCATAGTGATGGGGAATCTCTCTCTCTCTCTCTCTCTCTCTCTCTCTCTCTCTCTCTCTCTCTCTCTCTCTCTCTCGTCTGTCTGTCTGTCTGTCTGTCTGTCTGTCTGTGAATGTGAACTGATTGTGGCCAAAGTATAAAATTCAGAAGGTGGCTGGACACCCAGGTGTGTCGGTGAGAGATTGGTGTAGCGAGGAGGGGTTTTGACAAAGACCTGGAGAGCTTGGGGCACCGGAAGTGGGACTGAAAAGGTGGCTGGCTCAGACCCAAGACCCAGAGCCCACAGATTTTAAGAATAAGCAAAGCCTTGGCAGGAACCCAAAAGGAGGAGGCATGGGGCAATGCTGGGTACCCGGGGGCCTCTCGGTGGGGGCACCGTGCTCCTTCAGGGATTGGAGGTGGGTGTCAGCCGACTGGGTGGGGGAAGATGGGGCGGGGAGGAAACCAGCCAGCCGCGGGGAAAGAAAGTCCAACCTCCCCTCCCCTGGCTTTCGTAGTCGGTGCTGGAGAAGTTGACTCAGGCTGGCCGATAAGGCGGCTCCAGGGCTTCAAGAGACAGGTAGGAAGGCAAGCGGGCGCCTTGGGCAGGGCACGCCCCGGGCATCTGTAGGCCTCTGCACCGCCTGGCTCCTGTAAGTAGTGGTGGCGTGGAAGTGAGAGACCATGGGAGATCTGGCTGTGCGGTGGCTGCGTGAGCATTGAGGAGGGTCTCAGCTCCACATCTGGAGCCCGGGATGGGGAGTGGCGGGTAATCGGGTCTCCCGCAGTCCGGCTGCTCTTCTGGAACAGCATACCCCGCTTCCTCTGTATACTGCCCGGGTGAAGCCTGCAGAGCCAGCGCACTTCCTGGCGATGTTCCAGGCCACAGCCAGCACCTGCCAGGCACCCAGGGCCCCCGTAGGAACCGCGCCTCAGTGCCCCTGGGGTCACATGGCACCAGCCCAGGTCAGGGACAGGAGGTTTGGAAGAGTCTTCCTGACTCGCACGGGTGGCCTTGAGTTGAAGGAAGGAACTTTGTCAAGCTTTCCGGACTTTGGAATCGCAGGCACACTAGGTCGCAGGTCTGGGCAGCGCCTGCAGCAGTGACTGGAGCTCTTGAGTTCTTCAGTCTCCCTCTGGTCACGCTCATCATTCAAGCTAGTCCGCCCGCCTCCCAGTCTCATCATTAGTCAGTCCTTGATCTCTGCTGCCCCCAGCATCCCCACATCTCAAGTGCGCACTAGACCCCCTTCCAACCTTCTCCCCAGCAGTCTGTGATTAGAATGACTTGCTGATTGTGACAAATTACATCCATACCTATGCTGGTATAAACTTTGCTGAACGTGGCTTTTGAACGCGATATTTCACACCTACAAAACGACTGCAAGTTGTTTTATTGTAAAAAGAATTCAGAACATCAGTTAGAATTACAGATTTTAACATTAACATACCTGTCAGCGCTTGTTTAATGTCCTGTACTGAACTGCACACTGCTTACGTGTCTCTGACACAGAAACATGTGCACACACGTGAGCACACCCCGCACTATGCAGACACCTAATGTGTGCATGCTCATAAGAGTACCATGCCCGCGCATGCGCACACCCTACACACAACTCTGGGTTCAAGGGCTCGTCCTCTCCTTGTGAAGATTGAAGGAGGTGATCCTGTGCAGGCAAGGGTTGGCTAATTGGTTTTAAAACGGAGAGAGAGAGAGAGAGAGAGAGAGAGAGAGAGAGAGAGAGAGAGAGAGAACATGGATGGGTGCTGAGGATTCAATCCAAACCAGGGTCTCGGCATAGTTAAGCATGTACCCCAAGATTTGCACTTAGATTTTAAAAGCAGTTGAATTTGGACTGAGCCTTTTTGCCCAGACTGGCCTTGAACTCCTGGGCTCTAGTGGTATTGTAGTGGATGGGTATCCAGCATCCCAGTAGCTGGGACTATTTTTGGGGAGTGGGGGGCTGGGAGGATGGCTCTGTCAGTGAACTGCTTGCTGTGCAAGCATTCAGACCTGCAGCAAGCTCTGTAATCCCAGCCCTGGGCGGGAGGAGAGAGGAGGTGGATCCCTCCTACCCATTGGCCAGCCAGCCTAGTAGAAAAAGGAGAGCTACAGGTTCAAAGACAGACAGTGTCTCAAAAAGTAAGGGAGCCAAGCAGCTGTGGAGGACACCAGTGATCAACTCTGGTCTTCACACCCACGCAACACCACACACCCACACTCACACCACACATGCGCGAGCACACACACACACACACACACACACACACACACACACAGAAAACCTGACTGCAAATCTATTTTTATTAGTTGTCTTTAAAGGGGATGAAACGGCCTTTTAAATTCTTTTTTGTTGTTGTTGTTTTGTTTTGTTTTTGTTTTTCAAGACAGGGGTTCTCTGTGCAGCCCTGGCTGTCCTGGAACTCACTTTGTAGACCAGGCTGGCCTCGAACTCAGAAATCCACCTGCCTCTGCCTCCCAAGTGCTGGGATTAAAGGCGTGCGCCACCACACCTGGCTGGCCTTTTAAATTCTTACTGAGCTGAACAGTCAGGTTACCTTGATTGCAAACTCAGTTCTGTAACAGCACAGCAGGGTTTTCAGTTACTCTTCTGTCCTCTGGAACTCCCAAACAAATTCTTCCTGGGCTTCTACCTGCTGTCAAACAGGCCTCTTCCTCCTGAGTGAGTGGCATGGCGTGTAGTTTAGTGACCACGGTGGTGCTCCCAGCAAACCCAGTGGGAGGAACATGTGACGCACATAACAAGACTATGCGACTCACCCACCACTCTGGGTAGCTGTGATGTCCCCTCTGGCTCTAACCAGTGGCTTCTCCTGCAGGCAGAGATGCAGCTGTTCCTTCTCCTGTTCCCGCTGCTGCTGACCTCCACTCCAGGGTCTTGGGTGAGTGCAGCCCTGTCAGGGCCTGGGAGGTTCCTTCAGAAGAGGAGGGAGAGGACCAGTGTGACTTGGCGAGAAGAATTGAGCCTACAGCTCCCCAGCTTCTGCACCAATGAGGGGGGCACCATGGAGATCTAACTGGAGTGCTTCGGTCCCTAACTGGACACAGGGCAGTCTGCGGGAGCCAATGTTTCCACTTAGCTCTCTTGCCTGCTGAGGAGGAGTCCAGTCTACTGGGTTCTGGCTAATGCCACAGAACATTCACCATGACTTCTTCCCTTTAATTGAGAAAAGATGTACCGCCGGGACCAGCCCACCAACCTCTCCCTGAAGGAGATGGCTGGAATGTTCTCCCTCTCTTTGAGGTTCAGGAGGCGGCCACAAGGTCCATGTGTTTCTTGGACAGTTGAAATGTGCACAACCAAGGAGCTTTTGGTGTCGATTTGAGCTTAATTCGAACTAGAGGTGGCTGTGGCTATCAGGTTAGAACAAACCTCGAGGGTGGGTTCTGGAAGCTGAATGGTGATCAGGTATCTGTTTTCATGAGGGAAGCCCAAGGAACAAGGCTTCTTGGAGCCATAAGGCCGGGCAGGGACCCTTTGGGGACAGAGGGATCTGCAGAGCTGGGTGCTGAGCAGAACAGAGAACACAGGTCCCATTCTACCCTAAAAATCTCCCCACAAGGGAGACCACAGTCTTGCCCATCCCCCAGGCAGGCCCAAATGAGCGAGGAAAGTCTCAAAGGGCTAGGACTGCTACCCTGGGGAGGAGAGGGGACAGTGCTGCCTCTATAGTAATATGGGCGGAGACGAAAAAGGCAGGCAAAGGAGTGGGTGATAGTGGTTGGCACTGGGCAGCCCTCCAAAAGCTCATACCCTGACACACAGGCCTGTCAGGCCATTGGTGGGCTGCAGCCCTGCTTCCTCACGTTCTTCTGACGTGTCGCCTGTGCCAGCCTATAGCCCTTACTCCCTAGATCCTGCTCTGAGGTCCTTCAGCACAGGCTGGTGAGAGCCTTGGTGGAGGGGTCCCTGTGTCAGCATCAAATCCCCAGGGTGAAATCCCAGAGCCACTCCGGAACAGTTGCTCGACACCTGTCCCATGCTTCAAGCTATAACCCCCTGGGATTTGGCTGATCTAATGTGCACACCATAAGTTGTCTCATGGATGAATCAATGACTGGGAAGCACACTGGAGTCTATGAGGTCCCTTCTCCCATGTAGGGGACACATGGGGCCTTCTGCTTCACCCTCTCCTCCCTTCTTCCCAGCATGAAAGGCCTAGATGAGGTTGGGTTCTTTTCCTGTCCTCTGGTTGAGAGTTTTGATCCAGGGTCACTGCTCAGTGGCCTCTGACTGGTGGCAGGATCCACCATGGGGTCCTGATCACCCTAGGGTCCCTGTCAGGGCTGTTTAATCAGCTTAGCACAATGGCTGGACTGATGATCAAAAGCGAGGCTGCGAATCCCTTTGCCTGCCCTGTCGTCTCTGTCCCCCTCCCACATTCATCCTGGTGCCCAGCAGGCAGCCGGGCCTCCTGGACACAGGCAGGAAAGGGGGCTACTGAGCTGGATCTGGAACTGGAGGAAGGGAGGGGTGCGGAGAGCATGGGACAGGCGGGGACAGGCCCAGAGCAGGGTTGGGCCACACCAGCTCCTGGCTTCATATCACCACACAGCTTGAGGTTTAGATAATTACACAGAGAACGAAATGTGCTCATGCATCTTGTGACCCGATGTGGGTGGAAAGATGCAGGGGGCGTGGTTCAGCATTGTACAGACCAGGGCTCACACACATGCCGGTAGGAGACCTCTACCTTAGAGGTGCCGGTATCAGGAAGCAAGGAATGCCTTTATAGGGCACCCAGCAGGAGTGTGGCCTCTAGAGAGCCCTAAGTTCAGACCACTCCCCTACCTGTAAGACAACCAAAAATGCCTCCGTGGCCAGAGCTGTGGACGCATGAGTTGGCCTTATCCGGAAGAGTTAGGTTTCCGGGGGCTGCTGCACCAAGAGACCTAGACAAATATCTAAATAGACGCTGGGCAGGGCCAGCGGTAGCCAGGCATATGAGGGCCACATCCTAATACTTAGCATGTGACAGCAAGGCTTGGGGATCACGCAGGTTAGAATCTCAGTCTGGAAAGCCACCCCCACACCTTCTACACAGTAAGTGCCCCACTTTAAAACAGAAACTCAAGCCAAACAAAACCAGTTTGCATTTCACTGCCAGAGCACCTGAGCACTTTGGTGCTCACTGGTTTGGGAAGCTTGGAGGTTCTGTTCTCGGGAGAACTGAAGGAGACGATCAATGATTTACAGTTAGAGCTGAGACCTCTGGTCTGCCTGACCTCCGCCTGGCTTCGTGCGGCTAAGCGAGTTTAGTGCGGTTTGCTCTGCTTCCAAACTGTGGTCTATAAAACCAAGAGTAATGAGAGACTTGTGCTGGACGTTAGCAACTTTCCCTGCTCGCCTCAGGCTGGGAGGCTCCCCGTTGGGGAAGGACTTGTTTCTCTTTGTTCACACTTGGACTCCTTCTAAATAATGGAGTTATATTTCCAAAAGGTTCATATTGATGACACTTCACAGTGAAGTCCCCCTTCAGCACATGGGACGTGTTTACAGCGTATGCCCTGCCTCTCGCTCGGCACCCCTGTCTAGTTGCTTAGGATCCAGTGTCTCGTTTGGCTGCCTGTTCCCCCAGGCAGGTGGGGACACAGCTGTAGGACGAGCTCTTGGGTCTGTAGTGTGTGGTGCCTTGGTGTGTGTCATGCTCTTTGGGAGCCATTAAGCTAACGAGGCTTAGGTGAGAGAATGTATGTACCATGTGGCCATGTGATTCTGGCTGCGAGGTGTCACATCCAGTATGACACTTCCATGGTGTCATTTCAAGAAGGCAAACTAGATCTCATGTAAACACTCAGGGGCCAGAAGTTCACGGCTGGATCATTTCACAAAGTCCCCATAGTTTGACTGACTTATTCCCAAGTCAGTGCCCAGTCTGAAGGGCTGTTCCCAGTCTAGATATCACACAGGGTTTTCCAGTGGAAAGGAGTGGGGGGAGGGGAAGGAGGACAGATGTCCATTCACTCTCCAGGGTACTCCAGACCGCCGCCCAACACTTGTATTTTTGTACCACTGATGAGAACAAGAAGCTACAGCGTAAGATTCCCTTGTAAGGGGTAAGGGAAATGCATGTTGGGAGTCCACAGATTAACAGGAACACCCCCAACCCACAGAGGACAAAATTATTAAGCTCCTAGTTTAATCGACCAGACCTGTAGAAGTTTCTAGAAGTGAGCTCACTCACATCTAGAGCAAAAGAGGCTCAACCAGGGGATCCTCCTGAAGTTCTGTCCTGTCTTGGGGTTACTCTATGAACAGAGAGAGCCCCACCTACCTGAGGACCTGCTGCGATCTGCCCCACCCTTATTGCTGTCTCTGGAAAGGGACCCGTCTGCTGATCCACAGACTCCATTCTAGGGACACCAAGCCAGGCTCTGAACTTGCCATAGTATAGCATCGTCAGGGGAGAAAGCCTCCTCTGCACCACATCTGGCAAACAGAAGACACCCAGAACACGTGGCCACCTGGCTAGATAAGTACACAGACCATAGTGGAGTAAGATGACAGGCCCAGAGTAATGCATCAAAGTACCCTTGTCCTTGGTCCCCCCCTTCTTCCACATTAGAGTGGACCCACAAACGCCGGCACTCAGTGTAGAGCCCTTCCTCCAGGCCTCCTGAAACTGCAGGTTCTTCCCAGCTGACCGTGTAGGCTGGCTCTCCCTCCCACTACTTAGACAGCAGGTTAAGTTTGCAATGAATATTAGGACTACCCAGAGGCGCTTCTGTGTCCTAACCAGGCAGTACTGGAAGCCTCTAGGCTCTTTGAATTGATTGGGGAGCATCTTTGGTAGCGGGTCCTCTGCAGGGCTCTGGGCGAGCGAGGGGGTGGGGGGAGGGGTGTGAGTCACAGTCACAGCCCGAGCATGTTTTTCACAGGCTCGAAATGTGAGGCGCCAGAGTGACACCTGGGGCGCCTGGGGCGAATGGAGCCCCTGCAGCAGGACCTGTGGAGGAGGCATCAGCTTCCGGGAGCGCCCCTGCTACTCCCAGAGGTAGGGAGGGAAAGCTTAGAGCCTGGTAGCAGTTTAAAAGAGGGCCAAGTGAGAAATGTCTGGCTGCTGGCTGGGAGCCTGACATCAGGGTCATTATGTGGCAGATTCACTGTGGAAGAGCGACAGGGTATACAGGAAAACAAGTATTTCCCATGTACCCACCCGGGATTCTAATTTAACCTTGATTAAAAGGAGCTCCTTGATTAATCAGCTCCTTGATTAAAAGGAGCTGGAAGTAAAAAGGTTTACTTCCTCTGCCTTAAGCCTGTGGCGCCTGGTGCGCCCGCTGGCGGGTGGTGGTCGTGGTGGTGGAGTGGTGGTCGTGGTGGTGGGGTTAGGGGTGGAATGGGGTGGAGTAGGAGCGGTGGGGGGCGTTGTGGGAGCTTCATTTGCAGGGTTAGTGAACAGCGGCCGTCCTCAGTTCCTACTTGCTAAGGTTTCTTTGCTCTCAGCTGCTCTGTCAAGTGCAGAGGACCCTTCCCTGACAAGTGACTTATTAAGAATGTACTCGGTGCCCTGTGCTGGGATGGGAACTGTAAGGGAGGGGGTCGGGTACGAAGGAACAGTAATGAGGCGCCTCCTACTGGCGTTTTTGTGAACTGGTTCCCGAGAACCTGTGGGAGTCTGGCACATGACTGTCCCTCTCAGCACTAGGGAAGTGGAGGCAGGATAATGAAATGTTCAAGGTCCTCCTCCGCTACAGAGCTAACCTGGGACTTAGTCTCACAAAACATAAACAAACAAACAAACAAACAAATAACAGCCAGGCGGTAGTGGCTCACGCCAGTACTTGGTAGGCAGAGGCAGGCAGATCTCTGAGTTTGAGGCCAGTCTGGTTTACAGAATGAGTTCCAGGACAGCCAGGGCTACACAGAGAAACCCTGTCTTGAAAAAAACAAAACAAAAAACAAAACCCAAAACAAGCAAACAAAAAAATCTCAACCGCTTCCCCACCCCCCCCCCAAAAAAAAAAAAGAAAAACAAAACCAAAACAGAAAAAGAACAGAATTTCTAACATCCTGGATTATTTATTACAAATTGCAGACTGAATCCACAGGTAGAGTTCAAGGGCCTTGTGGCAGGAATCAGGTCAAGGGTAGGGACGGTCAGCCTAAGAACCATAAAACATAGTCTGGTTACACCCATCCAAGGGATTTGGGTCCCAGTGCAACCCCCAGTCCCCACATGCCTTGGACTCTGGGCCAGCCTTGCCCACCAGGGTGCCTCGTGGAGAGGCCAGGAGAGCCCAGGAACGGGTGGGGGACGTTGGGGTCTTCCCGATGCTCTCGCTCTGCAGGAGAGATGGAGGCGCCAGCTGCGTGGGCCCCGCGCGCAGCCACCGCACCTGCCACACGGAGGTAAAGCCTGCGTGTCCCTCCCCACCCCATCCCCTCTCTCCTTCCCTCCTCACGGCCCCGCCTTCGACCTGCCAGGCACCGAGGGAGAGCAAGAGGCCTCTCCTGGGACAGGGGTGGGTGGGGCAGAAGCGCAGGACCCCAGGGCTCCAGGACACGGAAATGGATAGGGGAGGACCTTAGCCGCCTTAGTGCCCACGCTGACACCCATGTTCTCTGACATACGTGTTCTCGTGCAGAGCTGCCCAGACGGCATGCGGGACTTCCGGGCCGAGCAGTGCGCAGAGTTCGACGGCACCGACTTCCAGGGTCGGCGCTACCGGTGGCTGCCTTACTACGCAGGTAAGCAGCGCCGCCCTGCTCTGTAGGCAGTTATTGAAGCACAACAGATCTTTTCTTTTCTTTTTCTTTTTTTAAGATTTATTTATTTATTATATGTAAGTACACTGTAGCTGTCTTCAGACACTCCAGAAGAGGGCATCCGATCCGATTACAGATGGCGGGGAATTGCTATAAAAGCCTTCTCTCCCGGCAAGGGTGTACTCCCAGCTGCAGCTGCCTCCCTTGGGGGTTCTCACAAGGCCTTGTTCTGGGATCAGCCTCCCACCCTTTTGCCCACCCAGCCCCCAAAAGATGTTAAGTTTCTTTTCATTGCTATGATAAAACACCATTGAAGCCGGGCTTGGCGGCGCACGCCTTTGATCCCAGCACTCGGGAGGCAGAGGCAGGAGGATTTCTGAGTTCGAGGCCAGCCTGGTCTACAAAGTGAGTTCCAGGACAGCCAGGGCTACACAGAGAAACCCTGTCTCGAAAAACAAAAACAAAAACAAAAACAAAACAAAACAAAACAAAACCCACCATTGAAAGGTAGCTTGCGAAGGAGTTTATTTGGACTTGTGACTGCAGAGAGAGAGAGTCTGTAATGGCTGGTGGCTGGTGTAGGGATCTGATTGATATTTCAACCACACACAATAAGGGAACTCAAGCCAGAGTCGAGGCAAGGAGGCTGGAAACTTTGAAAGTCCACACCCAGTGGTGTATACCACCCCACCACGTCCCACAACCTCCCCAGACAGCACCACTAACTGGGGACCAAGTGTTTTCAATCCATGAGCCTGTGTGTATGTGTGGGGGGGTGTTGTTTTTATTCAAACCATCACAGTTCGGTGCCAAGATGTCAGCTCTCTCCTCTTGCCCACCCAGCCCCTAATAAGTGTGAGCTGAACTGCATTCCCAAGGGGCAGAACTTCTACTACAAGCACAAGGACGCTGTGGTGGACGGGACACCCTGTGAGCCTGGCCAGAGGGACATCTGTGTGGATGGAGTCTGCCGAGTGAGTGCTGCCCCCTCCCAGCTGGCTGGGGGATTATTATAGGTGGTGTCTTCCAGCATCAGTGGGACCAAGTGGCTGGCAGGAGTTTGGTGGCTTAAGCCCTAGTTCCCAGAATGCAATGCAGTCATCACGGATATTCTCTAACTACCTCAGCTTTGTCCTTGAGAACACTAACCTCATCAAAGAAACTCTCTGGATGTCTAAAGCTGCCCTCAACCAAACCCAACCAAATGGGAAGGGGTGGCTGTAGAAGCCATGAGCTAGACATTCTCTACCCATCTCGTGCTTCCTTCTCCTCTGGGTCAGCTTCAGACTCGGGCAGGCTCTCCTCATGAACTGAGCCTGCGACAAGATGGCAGCCCCAGGCCTCTACTACACCAGTCTGACAGCTCCTGAGTTCATAGCAGCCTGAGTCTCAGCTCTCTGTCCTATCAGCCTAAGCTCACCATTCTCTGAAAAAAGGAGGGGATCAGCCCTCTGGCACGCCCAAGTCTACATCTATGGAGTTCCATCCAAAATGGGAGCGATACGACCTCCAAAGGGAGGCAGGGAGTGGTTAGTGGGAGCTGGGACGTGCCTTAGCCATTCCGTGCCCTGCTGCCCTGCCCTGGGGCATTTGGAATCTCGAGCCTGCCTCTCCTGTTTTATCCCACCTTGCTTACTTTCTACCTCCCCCTCCCCCCGCAGGTGGTTGGCTGTGATCACAAGCTAGACTCAGTCAAGCAGGAGGACAAGTGTCTGCAGTGCGGGGGTGATGGCTCATCCTGCTACCCAGTCACAGGAACCTTTGATGCCAATGATCTCAGCAGAGGTGGGGTCGTGCGGGGGTCTCCACAGGGGTCTGTTGCCCGCCCGCCTTGACTTGCCTGTTACCTTCTCTGACCAAGGCTTGAGGCCAAGTAATCCTCATGGCACTCAGTGGGTCTGGCTCGGGTCATGTGGCTGCAGAGTAGAGGCTATGTCCTATACAGGGTCCTTCTCATACGCCCACCTTGGTTGGGACGCTCGCCCATGTGTGTGCAGTCCAATCTCACACCGCCGACGCCTGGATGCCTGCCACCCTCATCCTGCTCCCAAGCTGTCCTGGTGTCCAGAACCTATTCCCAGAGCACCCCCACCCCACCTTTGTAAAGCTGCCTCTGCCAAAAGCAGTCTACCCCTCCCGCCCCTGCCTCCCCAAAGTCTCACCAAGAGCAAACCAGCACTACCCTCTCCTGGATCTTGTTCCAATCAGGCTACAACCAAATCTTCATCATTCCGGCTGGGGCCACTAGTATTCGTATTGAGGAAGCCGCTGCCAGCAGGAATTTCCTGGGTGAGAGATGCTTTGGAGCTGGGCAGCCTGGGGCACAAAGGGGCAACTCGCTGCCCCACGTCCCCTGACAGGCTGGGTTTCCACAGCCGTGAAGAGCATCCGTGGCGAGTACTATCTCAATGGGCACTGGACCATTGAGGCAGCCCAGGCTCTTCCGGTGGCCAGCACAGTCCTACAGTACGAACGGGGTGTGGAGGGGGACCTGGCTCCTGAGCGGCTCCAGGCACGGGGCCCCACCTCGGAGCCCCTGGTCATTGAGGTGAGTGGGTCACAGAGGGAGGTGCCCTGCACAGGTGGGCTGCCAGGGCTACCGTGGGCCAGGCAGGGGGACTAAAGTGAAGACACTCTCGGCAGCTCCTCAGTCAGGAGTCCAACCCCGGAGTACACTACGAGTACTACCTGCCCGCGAATGATCCTGGCCGAGGCTTCAGCTGGAGCCATGGCTCCTGGGGTGACTGCAGCGCTGAGTGCGGTGGAGGTGAACACTGGGTTTTGGGGGAGGACAAGTTCCCTGTCCTCAAGGTACTCCACTGCTGGGGAGGGACACCTCCACATATGGAAAAAGTTAGGTGTCCCCATGGAGGGCTGCAGCCTACACTAGGATGAGGGAGACCCAGGAGACATGTCTTACTGGGACTGGAGCTCATGACGATCTGTCGCTCACACCCAGGACTCTTTGAGCCTCAGCTTCTTCCTCTGTAGGCTGAGGATGATGGTGGTACCTGTCAGAGAGGGACACATGGGACTTAACCAGGGTGAGCTGTGGGTCCAGTCCAGAAGGTGCCTAACTAGTGAGTTCATCTGGGGAGTCCTGGCCTGCCAGCAGCTTTGTGCGACCCTCCTCCTGACAGGTCACCAGTCCCGCCTGGTATTCTGCACTATTGACAACGAGGCCTATCCAGACCACATGTGCCAACACCAGCCTCGGCCCACTCACCGACGTTCATGCAACACTCAACCTTGTCCGAAGACCAAGCGGTGAGGCCTTGCCAGCCCCTTCCACCTTTGGTGGTGCCCAGGAACTTGGGTGGGAAGGGAGGGGAAGCCCTAAACTGCTTTAGGCACAGGCTGAAGGTTGGAGGTGGGGGCAGGGCTCCTCACATCAGGTGGCAGCTATCACTGAGGAATGGGCCTGAGCAGAAGACCCAGGACAGTTCTCTCCATTCACAGGTTTCCTCACAGTATTCAAAATGCCTGGGAACAAGAGGGTTTGGGGACAGTGTCAGGGGTCCCTGTCTAAGGCAACAGGGGACTCGAGCAGATAGATGGCTAGGGGAGAGTGAGGCAGGAATCTGGCCAAAGGGCCAGTAGACTTTGGCAAACACCTTTGTTCGTGCACAAAGGATCTCTTTCCTGCACCGGCCGGGAGCGTGGCGCTATGCTGGGGTCCAGCATATGTGTGGGAACAGGTAATCGGTGGGCCAGGGGGTTCCTGCCGGGCTGGTGTTGCTCTCCCTACCCTCCCGGCCTCCTGGTGAGATGGTGATGGTCTTGGCTTTGCATGGTGTGTTCGGAGCTTCCCTTTCCTTTGGTCCTTGTACCCCCTCGCCCCCAGCCAGGCAGGGCTTCTCCACATACAGGGAGATTACCTCACACAGGATGGCAACCCATGGAGTCTGGCTGTGATGCCAGCACCCAGTGAAAAAGAGAAAGGGAGAGTTGGGGCACAGCTGGGTTATAGAGACCCTCCAGGGGCCATTGAGCCATAGGGGATGCCTAGGAGGCCTGGCTGGAGGTCTTTCTACAGAGCTCTTGGGGAGGGTTGAGACAGGCCCTCGATGTACTCTGCGTTGGGGAGCTGCAGCCTCCTGGGCTAGTCTTAACTGTCCCCCCCACCTTCTTTTTTGGTCAGCTGGAAGGTAGGACCATGGACGCCCTGCTCGGTCTCCTGCGGGGGTGGAGTCCAGTCTCGCTCTGTCTACTGCATATCCTCAGATGGGACTGGTGGCCAGGAAGCCGCTGAGGAGACCCAGTGTGCTGGCCTAGCTGGGAAGCCCCCTACCACACAGGCTTGCAACCTGCAGCACTGTGCAGTCTGGAGCGTGGAGCCCTGGGGAGAGGTGAGGCCCTGCCTAGGACTGGGAGCTGTGCCTTGGACCTGGGCTTGAAATGCTTGTCTTCAGCTGAGGTCCCCAGAGAGTAGGGACCTAGCTGGCCATCTTGGGAGATGTGGCCAAAGCTGGGATGAGACACAACTTCTAGACTCTGGACCAGGAGTCTGTAACTCCAGCTCCAGGGGATCGGACACCCTCTTCTGGTCTTATTGACATGCACACACGAGTAGCATACACACAGAGAGACATGTATAGACACATAAATAGAAATAAATCTAAAAAGAAGAGGAATGTGAAAAGCCCTCTTCAGGCTGTGCAACCTCAGAACATGACTCAGCCTCTCTGGGCTCAGGAGTGGGATGAGGGCAGGAGATGCCATCTGTTCTCTGAGCCACAGCTTCCAGCTGTCCCAGCTGACCTGGCTCTCCAGGCCTGGGGGACATCCCTGCTCATAGCTGTCCTTACAGTGCTCAGTTACATGCGGGACTGGCATCAGGAAGAGGAGTGTCACCTGCCGAGGGGACGAGGGGTCTCCGGTCCATGCTGCGGCGTGCTTGTTGAAGGACCAGCCAACCCTCACAGAGCCCTGTGTACAAGAGGCCTGTCCTGTGTTCCGTGGCCAGGCCTGGCATGTTGGCTCATGGAGTCTAGTAAGTGCCCGACCCTTCCCAATGCCTTCTGTCCAGGTCTGGTCCCGGGGTCCTGGAGGCGCCTTTGAAGAGTGGGGTCCCCTCCTTCTCCAGGGATGTCCTTGGCCTCAGCGTCTCTCTCTCTCTCTCTTTCCACTCCCGCCCCGGGCCTTCAGTGCTCTAAAAGCTGTGGTTCGGGCATTCGGAGAAGACAGGTCATTTGTACCATCGGGCCGCCTGGCCGTTGTGTGGATCTGCAGTCGTCCAAGCCTGCCGAGGTGGAAGCCTGCAACAGACAGCCCTGCCATCTTCCTCAGGGTAAGGATAGGGCAGGGAGGGCGGCACCCCACCTTGTCCCCTGGCTGCTCTCCCACACTCTGGCCATTGCTGCCCCGGCTATTGCCAAATCCATGTATGGATACCTGTGAACTCAAAACTCGCCCAGGGTGTTGTTTTAGATGTCAGCTTTGTATTAGTTTCTCGGTGCTGCATGCCCCGCCCGCCCAGCTTCCTGAGGGCTGGGTCCATGGCTCCTGTTCCTCTCTGTACCCTTCCCCCAATGTATCTATAATGCAGGAGGTACTCAGCAACTGTTTGTTGAATGACTGAGTGAGTGAAGAGAGAACACACATCCTGCTTCTTGCCTGTCCACCCTCCCCTTCTCCCGCATCCCTCTAGGGAAGAAGGCCTCTCAGGTATGGGGGCCTTCTGCTGAGGGAAGGGCAGAAAGGCTGGATCTCTTTGGTGTGTGGATATGACACTGAAGGTAGTCATGGTCATGGATCATGGCTAAGCTAGGCGTTCTGGGAGTGCTTAGCTAGTTTCTTCCTTATTTATAAAAAACAAAACAATAAAAAACATTTCTCTGATTTTTATGATTGAAAAAAATCTAGCAATTTAATTAAGACTATCAAGTACTAAATGCCATAAAAATCCATTTTTTCTCATGTTGGGGCTCAAACCCAGGGCCTGGTTCATGCTATGCACGTGCCCTACCTCGGCTGCCTGTGGCTTCCGAGTCACTTGGTCTAACAGGACAGTGACTTAGTTTTGCTAAGTTGGCAAGGTAAAAAAAGAAAAATCCACACACATAGACAAGCTGCAGAAAATCTTGGAGCCAGGTGTGTTGATACACACCTGCAATCCCTACACCCAAGAGGCTGAGGCAGGAGGATTCTTGTGAGTTTAAGGCCAATAGTCACAAAGTCTCTGCCGAGATGTGTTTCACAGGTTCGGGATATTTGCTGTTCTCTCTAGTGTTGCTTTTGTCTGGTTCTGCCCTCCACACCCGCCTGTTACTTGGTTCCCTACAGAGGTCCCTAGTATACAGGACTCAAGGACCCGCTCCTCAGACCCCAGGATGCTTTCAGGCCCTCGAGTGTCCCCAGTCTCAGGTGAGAACCTGGGTCCCTCCCCGACACCACCCCGGACCTATCATCTATGAGTCTGGGTGGCCTGGAGGGAGTAGAGACCCTGGAAAGTGATTTAAGGTAGCCATGGGCCAAGGGTGAGAGGCGTTGGTACATCACAGTGGCTTTTCTTTCTCATGCATAGATGGAAGAGAGCAGCAGTGGGCTCCCCTCGAGAGACCCAGGGCTCAGAGCAACCCCAGAGAGGGTCAGGACCCCAACCTGTCATCTGCAGGCTGGGCCCCAACTCTGCAGCGTCCTCCACACCAGCCACCCCTGAGGCCTAGCTCAGGGCCCCGTGACTGCAGACACAGCCCCCATGGGTGTTGCCCTGATGGCCACACACCATCTCTTGGGCCTCAGTGGCAAGGCTGTCCCCTGGCTGGGGCCTCATGTCTCCAGAGCAGGTGGGTTGAGACTGCTCTTCCTCCTCAGCAGGGGAGAGAGGGAAGGTAGGGCTGGACCATGGCAAATGGGCCAGCATCCCTGCCCAGGGCAAGCTTGACCAGGTTAGAGCAGAATTCCTGAGGTGCCCTGCCTGTGCCTCTTTTTATTTTTGTTTTTGTTGTTGTTTGTTTGTTTGTTTTTGGCGGAGAGGAGACTTCTTTTCCTCCTGATGGGCGGGCTTCTCATGTGCCCAGCCTGTGGATGGAGGTGTAACCTAAGGCCCGTAGCAGGCACAAGAGGTAGCAATTCAAGTTCCCAGGCTCAGGAGCCCAGTGTGAAGCTGGCCACTCTCAAAGGTCTTTTACCAACACACTCCTTTAGCCTTGCAGGGAGGGGGCAGAGGCACCCCATTCTGCAGGGTGCCTTCCCTGAAGTTCTTCCAAGACCTATTTTGCACAGGCCTCTTGAGAGACTGCGCTGCTTAGGGTCTGGGGTTTGGGGCCAGCAATTTGGGGGTGACATCCTCCTCTCAGCCATCTGCCAGATGTTTTGCTGGGTGACTTGAGGCATATGACTTCTCTGCTCTTGGCCTCCTCCTCTGAGAGCCAGGAGCAATGGCCCTTCTTTCTAAAACCTTCCCTTCACCTTGCTTCGCACACTCTGGTTGGTGGAAGAGACATGAGGGAGCAGGTCTTACACCAGGAGCCTGATGTTTGGGTGGGCTCAGGTGCACCCCTTTTCTGGTTTTGGAATAGGGGGTGCATTGTATCAAGCATAGGTCCACTGTAAGGGCTGCACCTTCTCTGGGTTCCAGTGGGAGTGAAGAGAGCCTGGGACACGCAGAATGGTCTGCCCACACAGGAACAGGCTCTCAGACAGATCTGTATTTGGCCAGTCTCCTATGCAGGCAGCCTCAGAGCCTGGTCCTACCTGGTAGTTAGGCACCAGGGTCTATGGAAGGGCAGGCGCAGGGCTGGGCAGTGAGGGGGCTGTGTACTGCTTCCTAGGTACGGATGCTGCCCTGACGGGGTGTCTGCAGCTGAGGGGCCCCAACAGGCTGGTTGTACCAGGTCTTACAGCAGTGACAATACGGGAAACAGGCCAGGGTCCAGGGCAGTAGCTTCCAAGGTAAGTGGCTCCCATGGCAGGAACACAGCTCAGTGCTACCAGGATGTCTGCAGCTTCAGCCTTGGGAAAGGGAGGACCCTACAAACCTGGCAACCTAGGCCATCCTTTCAAAGACCAGGGCTTCAGAGATGGTGTCCGAACTCCCCTGGGGCCTGGGTGGGGTTCTCTGCCTCTGACTCATAGCTGTGTCCCTTCCCTTTTCCTGTCACCCTCCCTCTGGTCAGCCCAAGCTCGCCACTGAAAACAAGATTTGTTCCTAAGTCCCCAACCTCTGGCTTTTTCTTCAGAACCCCAAGATCCACCAACCCCAGGCCCATGAAGGCGAGCCCAGTGAGTGTCGAAGCTCTAGGTTTGGATGTTGCTATGACAATGTGGCTTCTGCAGCGGGTCCGCTGGGGGAAGGCTGTGTGGGCCAGCCCAGCTATGGTGAGCCAGGGCCCCTTCTCATCCTTATCTCACTGGATCCTCATCCCCAACACATGGCCATACCTCATTGACTCAGGTTTCCCAGTGTGTGAGCACACACCTGATACCAGGCCAGAGGGACGGTCCTGCATCTAAGATGTTCACATTGGGCTGGGAGGATTATAAGTGGAACTCTCGGTGCTGGAGATGTGGCTCAGTTGGAAGAGTGCTTACCTAGCATGCACCAAGCCCTGGGTTCAACCTTCGGTGATACATAAACCAGATATGGTGGTACAGGTTTATAATCCCAGCACTTGAGAGGTAGAGAGGCAGGATGATCAGAAATTCAAGGTCATTTTTGGCTATATACTATGTTCAAGGCCAACCTGAAGTTTATAAGATTATGTCAAAAAAAGAGAGAGAGAAAGAAAGGAAAAAAGAAAAGAAAGAGAGAAAGAGAGAGAAAGAAAAATGGGGATCTTAAATAAAACAAGGTCCATCCTGTGTCTGGAATGAGGCTCCTCCCAAAGGAAGGGCAGGACAAAGTAGGCAATGTGCTGTAGGGCTTGCCTGTGCCTGAGATGGGGTGTATGTTACAGGGAGTAGCGGCTGAGTTTTAGAGAGAAGGTCGGGGCTGAAGCATGGGATGGCAGATGGGTGGTGCTTCCGGGCTCTGTCATGAGAATATTCATCTAAAGTCTGATAGCCTGGTGGCCCAGGGCTCTGCAGAAGGGTGGGGATCAGGACTGGCAGCCAAGGCCACTTGGAACATGAAGAGATGGAGCAGGCTGTCTAGGCTGACCAGCTGTCCTGCTGCGTACATTCATAGCCCCTCAGAGGCAGCCACAATGAACTCCCGGTTGGTTTATGTGCGCACCACACCATGAGGATCAGGCTGGAAGGGACATTAGCTTGCTCAGGGAGCCCTGGTCTTTTCTTCCTGGGGACTCTAGTTTGGTATGGGTGGAGGCTGCTGTCTAGGACAGACCCTGGGCTCCTAAGGGAGGTCAGGGGTCCTGGCAAGAGTGGGGCTGTGCTCTTTAAAGCAGGACAAGTATGCTCCTTAAGGCGAAAGTGAGTAGTGTTCTCACTGGTGAAATCTTCCATCCCCAATCCACAGCCTACCCAGTGCGGTGTCTGCTGCCTAGTGCTCAAGGGTCCTGTGGAGACTGGGCCGCCCGTTGGTACTTTGTGGGATCAGTGGGCCGGTGTAACCGCTTTTGGTATGGTGGCTGTCATGGCAACGCCAATAACTTTGCATCGGAGCAGGAGTGCATGAACACCTGCCGGGGACAGCATGGGCCCCGCCATCCTGAAGCAGGAGCCGGTGGGCATCGTGTCCATGTGGATGGTGGCCAACGTGGTCCTGGAGGCCAGCAGGAACCTGACTGGCACAGGGCAGGAGCCACAGTCCCGAGACTGCCTTCCCCTTCTGGAAGCCCTTGGCGGAGAGAACAAGAGCCTGGGCCAGGGGAGCCACCCCACATCCCAGCCCATGGAAACCGGCCTGGAGGCCAGGAAATCCGGCCCAGAGTTCCTGGACTGGACAGAGAGGCTAGGCCAGCAGTGCCGCCTACACATAGCCCCTCCTACAGGTGAGGCCTGCTTCCCAGGTAAGGCATAGGATACCCAGGCCAGGGCCGAACCCCATCCCATGCTTTATTTCTGACTCTTAGACAGTCTGGCCAGGTGGATCTTGTCATCATCTCATTACAGATAGGGATGCTGTGGGTTAATAGAGGTATCGGTTCCTACATTCATCCTCTCATCTAGCTACTGTACCAAGGTCTGTGTCTAGCTGGAAAAGCTAGCTCTGAACCTCAGGTTCTTCACTTGTGAAATAGTGATAATGTCCCACTCCCTGAATATATTGTAGGTTTGATATTGCTTGTTATTTATCAGTCGTTCCATTGTATGAATAAGGGGCTTGGGGAAATGAGCAGACTTAAGGAACCGAAACACACGCTGCAAGGGTCAACCATTCTGTGCCGGTCGGCTCCACACATGGTCTGTCCTGTGGCCCTTCTCGGTCTCCTCCTACCCCCTTGGGCTGTCTGCTTCAGGGGCAGTGCCTGGGGGTGTCTCCCATGGGACTCTAGCCTTACAAATGTCTACAAGAGTGTTTCCCTGGCCATGCTCCTGTGCCAGGAGGCAGCAGATGCATACCCTCCCATCTCTCCAGGATCCGATTGGCAGGCTCTGAACCCTCCCTGGTACAGGCAGCTCCAGGGCAGGCGGTACAACTCTTTTGCCCTGGCAACATCCCCCCGGAATTCCAGGCAGGGTGGCAGAAAGAGGGCCGGCCCATCTCCTCTAACAGGTGCGTGTAAAACCATGGTCCCATCTCCTGCGTGAGAGGTACACTGTAAGATACTGGTGAGCAGTCGCTACCTTCCACCTCTTGTATGTGCAATGTCCTCTCTTGTAGAGAAGCCCTTCTGGCATGCCTTGGAAGTGTGAGAGGGCTCAGAGTGCTATGGGGCTATGGTCTTCTCTGGTAGCATGGGAGCTGGAAGACTCTTACTGCCCTCAGGAGCCCAGAAATCACATCTCTCCTCTCTCCACTCAGGTACCAGCTCCAGGCAGATGGCTCCCTCATCATCAGCCGCTTGAGGCCGGAGGATGCTGGCATCTATAGCTGTGGCAGCCACAGGCCAGGCCATGAGCCCCAGGAGATACAGCTTCAAGTCACAGGTTTCTGTCCCATCCCGTTCATTCTACCTCCCAGAGTCTCACAAAACAAGAGTTGGGACTGAAGAAGGGAGGTAGGGAGGGGCTGCGCAGGGGCTGACCCACCCTAGAAAGGCTTAAGTTTTTCCTTGGGTCACTTCTTCCTGGGACAGGAACTACACCCTGTCGCCCTCTTCCTTCCCCATGTCTTTTCTGATCTTGTGGATCCTCTTCCATTTCCTTCTCAAAGCTCATACCTTGCTTCTTTTGGCCTCGCGACAGGGGGTGACATGGCAGTGTTGCCTGAGGGCCAGCCGAGGCATTTTCCTGAGCCCAGGAACCCAGACCTTGGCCATGGTCCTCGGCACCGTGGAACAGGAGCAGAAGCGGGGGGCCACAGGGTCCTCTCTCCCTCACACCCCAGGCCTGCCACCAGGTAACACAACAGCGTGCACCACTTCTCCCGGCCTTTCCTGGTCCATGGTCTCAATAGGGGAGGAGGGAAGGTTTGTGCTGTGCTTGGGTTTTGCCACCCAGTGACTGGGGCTCTGAGAGGTGACAATTAGGAAACCCTAGCTCCTTGAGCTGGCCTTGAAGGGTGGTTCCATCTCAGGGGACTTGGGAGGCAAAGAAGGCAGCACCTCAGTCAAGGCCTAGTGGCAGATAGGCAGGAGGAGGTAGACAGAGACATACTGGGTGTGTTTAGTCAGCTAAGGTGGCAGGCAGCCCGAGCCTTTCAGACCTTACCCCAGTTCTTAACAACAGCGTTGGGGTCCTAAACAGAACTAAAGGATCATATTAGGAAGCCAATACTGACTAGAGAGGGAGAATGAGGCTCATGCAGAGGACCCTGTTGTGGAGAGAAGTGGAAGACCAGGCCCCTTGTTCTGTAGGTTACGTCTGGACCGGACTCAGCCTGGAGTGGTAGATGCCAGTCCTGGCCAGCGGATCCGGCTGACCTGCCGTGCTGAAGGCTTCCCGGTCCCTACCATCGAGTGGCAAAGAGATGGGCAGCTGGTCTCTTCTCCCAGGTTCATTCAGCCCCTCCCTCCTGCTGCCCTGTCCTGTCTCTAGCCATGCCTCATCCTATGGAGGCCAGAGCAGGACTCTAGGCCCTGGAGGGACAGAGTTGGAACGCAACAGTTCTGGGCATTTCCAAAGTATGGTTGATGACAATAGGAGGTCGGCCACGGGAGGAGGCAGCTCTGCAGGCCCTGGGTGGTCCCATTGCTGCTGTTGACTGTCTGTCTTGGAAGATGCAGGGAGCTATTCAGAAGCATATGCTGCTTGCCAGCAGGTTACACACAGGCGCTAAATAGCACGCAGTTCACTACAGAATTTGAGGCTGTTACAGGATTTGAGGCTGTTTGCACATGGCAAAAAACAACAAGTCTAAGCCTTTAATCCCAGCACCCTGGAGGCAGAGGTAGTTCCTGTGAGTTAAGGCCAGCCTGGTCTATGTATGGAGTTCCAGAACACTCTGAACTATATAGTGCGAGCCATTGAAAGGGAACGCATCCACTTGGGACCCCTAAAACCAAGTTCTTAGCACAAAGGACATTTATTTATCTCTGAGAAGACAAAGGGCAGGGAATAAGAGACAAAGACAGGAGCTAGAGGAGGAGGGGGACAGGGAAGGAGCGGGATGTTTGTCCTACAGTGGGACAAAGGACTGTTTCTGGATAGAGAAGATAGTGTCTCTGGTTAGAGTGGCCCATAGGAAGATGTGGTTTATAAAGGTACAAGAGGGGACTGGAGAGATGGCTCAGAGGATCAGAGCATTGACTGCTCTTCCAGAGGTCCTGAGTTCAATTCCCAGCAGCCACATGGTGCTCATGACCATCTGTAATGAGATCTGGTGCCCTCTTCTGCATGTATGTACAGGCATATATGCAGGCAGAACATTGTATACATAACAAATAAATCTTTAAAAAATACGTACAAGAAGAACCCCCCTGCCAGGATGAGGTATTTAATTGGGCATGTTAATTAGGTGAGCCAAAGGGGGCTTTTGATTGCTGGCCTTCAGTACTTTGAGAGTTGGACCTTAGCAGTCAGCCTCAGGAGCGGGAAGTGGCCAAGTTAGGGAACAGACCTTGGTGGCTTGTGATGAAGAGCGTGTACTTTTGTTTCATGCCAGCTGCAGGGCTGCACCGAGCTGTCAGCAGCAGCTGATGGTGCTTTGCCTTGTGCTCTGGCACAAGTGAGGTCCTACCAGATTATTTCTGCAATTGTATGATGTTTGGAATTTTGGGAACTTTTCAGAGGATACATAAATGCTAGCTCCTCCACCCCCAGAGGGTAGGTTGTTGTCAATCATTCGGGGGTGGGGTAGGTTGCAGTTTGTTAGTAGCAAAGAAGCAACAAAAGGAAAGAAATTAGATTTAGGGATCTCTCTCCTTCCACCCTATCCTTTCTCTCCTATGTAGTGAAAGAGGTTGAAACTGTGTGTGTGTGTGTGTGTGTGTGTGTGATAAAGGGTGGGAAAAAGAACCCACTAAGTAGCAAATGAAAGTCAACTACGGTTGCTTGCTTTAGGAATGTAATCTCATGGTTTTTAGCAAGGCAAAAGGAAAGGGGGGAGAAGGGCAAGCCTGGCAACCCCAGTGCTGCAATTATAAGCACTCTCCCCCCGACCCCCGATGCCTGCCTGCCTGCCTGCCTCTCTTCCTCCCCCTTCCTCTCTTTTAAATATGGATTCTGAGGGTTGAACTTAGTTCTTATGCTTGCAAGACAAGCACTTTACTGCACTGGCTGACTTGCAGCTTGCTCTGTAGAGCAAACTCAAACTCAAGAGATTCCCCCTGCCTTTGCCTCTTGAGTGCTGGGATTAAAGGCCCACGCTACAACTCGTCTCTCCACCCACCTTTTTTTTGTTTTTTGACATACAGATCACACTGTAGCTCAGACTGGCATGGGAGTCACGATGTATACCAAGCTGGCATCAAAAACTTATGGCAATCCTCCTGCTTTGCCAGTCCCTGAGTTCTGGGATTATAGGCCAACACACCTGGCCCCAAATAGCTTTTAAATCAGAAAATGTGAAATGATGTGTTACTGAGTTTAGAAGCCAGGTATCATCAAGTGACTTACTGAAGTGCAGGCACTGCACTGTGTGGCTCAAGTGTGCCTCAGCGGCTCTCTGGGTAGGCATTTTTGAACAGCAGGGTCCTGCCCAGCTCCCCTCCCTACAATGCCTCCCCTGATCCACTTGGGTCAAAGACAATGACTGTGTTTCATCCCCAGGCACCAGGTGCAGCCTGATGGCTCTCTGGTCATCAGCCGAGTGGCTGTGGAAGATGGTGGCTACTACAGCTGTGTTGCTTTTAATGGGCAGGACCGAGACCAGCGCTGGGTCCAGCTCAGAGTTCTCAGTAAGGAGGAAGTCTGGGGGTGGGGGGAAAGTGGTGGGAGGTGGCAGAGGGGTTGGGCTAGCCACTGACAATGTCTTCTCATGCCTAGGGGAGCTGACAATCACAGGCCTGCCTCCTGCTGTGACGGTGGCAGAGGGTGACACTGCCAGGCTTCTGTGTGTGGTGGCTGGAGAAAGTGTGAACATCCGGTGGTCCAGGTAAAGTGGTACTCCAGTCAGTGCAGTCAGTACAGTCTCACTCTGTCAGAAATGTCACTGTCAACACTGCCCCTATGCCATGCTCTGAGGCCTAGGGCCAGGGTTGGAGGCTGCAGCCTCTTCCTACACCACAGAGCTCCAGAGGACAGCTTTCCCACTGGCTGGGTTGCCGTTTCTTTTTCTTTTCTTTTTCTTTTTTGGTTTTTCGAGACAGGGTTTCTCTGTATAGCCCTGGCTGTCCTGGTGTAGACCAGGCTGGCCTCGAACTCAGAAATTCGCCTGCCTCTGCCTCCCAAGTGCTGGGATTAAAGGTGTATGCTACTACACCAGGAACTAATTTCTTAACCTTAGTATCACTGAAATATTGGACCAGACAAACTTGCTGTTTTAGGCTTGTGCATGATAGGTTTGGCAGCATCTAGAACATCTACTTGCTGACAGGAGCATTCTCTCTGTCCAGGTTACGACAGTGAACAGAATTTCCGGACATGGCTGTTTCCTCCATATTGAGACCCTCAGGGCTGCATGCAGCTTTGGAGTCTTCAATGATTTTTTTTCAAATGTACTTATGTGTATGAATGTTTTGCTTACATGTGTATGTGTACAACATATAGGCCTGGTGCCTATGGAGGGTGAGAAAGAGAAAGAAAAGGGGTCGGATTTCCTGGAACTGGGGTTATAGATGGCTGTGAGCCACCATGCAGTTGCTGGAAACTGAACCATGGTCCTCTGCAAGAATGAGTTCTTAACTGCTAAGCCATCTCTCCGGCCCCAACTTCGTGAACTCTGATCCAAACTGTATCAGAACTTAGGTTACTGTTTGGAGATTTGGGGGTCACTTGGACTCAGTCCACTATGAGCTGAGAAATGGCCCTGGTCCAGGTTTCCCTCGGGTGCTGACTGTGCATAAAGGAAAGTAGTAAGGCTTTGGATCAGGGAGAGTCAGGGAAGAGACCAGGGAGGGAGCAAGAGGGAAAGATGCTCTTGGGAGGAGTAACAAGTGGCCAACGGCGAGCATTTCCTGGAGAGATGCATTGGTGGGGGGTGAGAGATGCATTTCCTGGAGAGATGCATTGGTGGGGGGTGAGAGTGACAGTGGAGGTCCGGTGCCTCTTAGATGACCTTGATGCCAGGGGCTTCAGTGCTCACAGAGTCCCCACTTGGAAGCATGGGGACATCTTGCTGTCTCTACTGATCATTGCTTTGTTTACATCTGGCTCCTGCTCTAGAGGACATGGTACTGGAGAGGCCACCAATCACCTCCCTGCCCCTCCCACCACAGGAGGTCTCAGTCTTTCCTTCATCTGTGGTGATGTCCTACTGGCCACTTGCTTTTTTTTTCTCAAAACACTCCCTTCCCATGGCTTCCCTAGTGTCCTCAGAGCTGTCACCTGGACAGCTTTGGAGACGTACCCATCCACAGGTGCAAACGATACACTTCTGGGTCTGGACTTTGCGGCTCCAGATCTCAGATTTAACATCTCACAGCTATCTCAGACTCAAAGCACCATCTCACTATTCACTCCTTTCTACTCATCAGTGAGTGATGTGAGTGAGTGAGTGGCAGGCATCAGCGAGCTGAGACCCAGTCATCCGTTTGCCCTCTTAGGGAGAGGAGGTAGGTCCTAGAACCACCATCACCCAAGCCGTCTGGTTTTCTGTCTCCACCTCCTACATTTGACCTTCACTGTCTGTATACTTCAGTGTCCTGTCATCTTCTCTGTGTGCACGAAGCAGCACCTGCTCGCTGCTTGCCCTTATTCCAGGCCACCCCAGCCAGACCCTGCTCCCCTCAAGCCCCTAGCCACTCCCATTGCCTGCTTAAACATTTGCTAGGAACTCAAGAGTCCTGACTGGCTCCCTCTGCCTTCTTGCTCTGACAGTGACAGCTTGTCTTCAAGTTCCCAAATGCCCACGGTCCTCTTCGGCTGGCCAGTCCTGCTGCGGTCTCCTCTCTTCACACCAGCTGCCTCTTTCTTGTGGGAGGCTCTTTGGACACTGGCAACCTCTCCTGTGCCATGAAGGCACATGTATCCTTCCCCTGACCCGGGGGCCTGGCATTTGTCAGTGACAAGCTGGAGTGGGCTCCTTTGTGGATTCAGGGCAAACTGTGACGAGTGAGCTGAGTTGTGTCACTTGGCTTTTAATGTCCTCCTACTAATTGAGTGCACCTGTCCTCTCTTCCCTGAGGTGTCTTCTACCCACCCTCATGGGGAGAGAAGGTTAGCTCTGGAATAGACTTGGCTAATGTCTTTCTCCTCTCCCAGGCCTCTCAGGGCATGCCTCTCCCGATGTTCTCTCCCCTCCAGGAATGGCCTGCCAATACAGGCAGACGGTCACCGTGTGCACCAGTCCCCAGATGGCACACTGTTGATCCACAACTTGCGGCCCAGGGATGAGGGCTCTTACACATGCAGTGCCTTCCGTGGGAGCCAGGCTGTGAGTCGCAGCACCGAGGTGAAGGTGGCCCTCCCAGGTGAGAAAGGCTCGTCGTGGGCTTTGCTGTCCTGAAGGCAGCTGAGCACCAAGGGCCACGAGCTTAGTGATCCAAGACACTCGTTCTCATCTGTGCTCACGTTCCGGTTTCTGGCACTGTAACAGGGGTGGGTGTTTATTATGGCCCTAGAGCCTCGCTTTACTGGGGCTAGCCCACCATCTAAGGCCGTGGTGAAGATGTAGCAAAGTGGCCAGAGTTCTGTCATTCAAGGTCACCAGCTTTATCCCTAACATAATGTTCATGGTGGTTGGCTGCTAAAGTCTACAAATTCTAATCAGGGTGGCAGAAGGCCCTGTGGGTCTGGACTGTGGCTCAGTGCAGAGCTCTTGCCTAAGGCCTTAGGCTCTAGCCCAGCACCGTGACAAACACGGAGAATAAATAAATAGAAGAGAAAAGGCATAGGACAGATTCTTTGATCATTGTTGGCACAGTCTCCTTTCCAAATCATGTACAGTTTGTAATTTAAAGATAAAGATTAAAAATTTATATAAAAAATGGCTGTAGGATGGAAACGTGTGTTTTTGATCATCTAGGCATGTAATAGGATACAGTCACCCTCACCCTTTTTCCACGAGACAGGCAGCCAGAGAGCTGCAGGGTGTTCCCACTGTTCACACAGCAGATTTGTGGCCAGCTGGGACTCAAGCCCAGGCTTTTTGACTCCTGATTTTACTTAACTTATGTAGCCCAGGCTGACCTTGAACTTGTTATGTAGCCAACGCTGGTCTCACCTTTAATCTCCCTGCCTCTGCTTCCAAGGTGCTACTGTGCCTGTTCTGTTAAGCTCCATCTCAGAACTCGTGAAGCAGGACTGTTTGATGTTCAAATTTGCAGGGGCTCTGTGTTTAAGTGACAGGGCAAGAGGGGCCCCTCACAGTGCTCTCCACAGGTCTTAGTGTTTCAGGGAGATGGAACATCAAACAGCTCAGAGCCTCCAGTCAAGCAGCCAGTTCTCATAATCTGAGGTGCATCCTGAAGATGCCGGAGAAAGGGTCTTGGCTTGGCGGTAATGGTACCAACTGCCTAGTGTGCTTGAACATTGCCGTGCCACGGGGGCAGGCCTGGCTGTCCTCCTGGATGCCAGACTGAGGGTGAGAACTGGCCAGGGGTTGAAGGTGTGTGCTACAGTGTTGCTTTGTGAGATTGACACTCGGGTTTCCCTCTGTGAACTCCCTGAGATCCCTGGGAACCCAGGGCCCAGCCAAGTGCTCTGCAATATGGAGACTCACATGGCTGTGACTGTGTGTGCCTGTGTGACCGCACTCTGGTCAAAGTCCCATATGGCAGGACTTCTACCTTTGATGTTTCTAGAAAATCCCACTCATCTATACATTGATCAGGAAACCCCAGTATGCAGATTTACTGTGGTGAAGGGAAGGGTCCTTAGGAGACTGAGGATCTGAGCATGGTGACACATGGGGACACACGCCTATGAATTCTAGAACTTGGGTTGCACAGGATATGACTGACATTATCCTGACTTAAAACAAAACCTACCACACTACCAAACTCCTCAAGGGGACCTGGATGTTTACATTTGTGATCAGCCATAGATGTGTCTACAGTGAGGGAAGCTTGTTTGACAATGGTGGCTAGTAGGCTTTTAGGCTTTTGGTGATGTGTGATCTCCCAGACCCCACCCACGGCCACAGGCCTCTTTTGCTCTCTGCTGCATGTGGCTAAGAATATGCTCCATATTCTGGAGGCATCTCTCCAGAAGCCCAGCTGTCCCCCTCCGGCCTGTCTGTATTCCTTCCACTGACCAGGCTGCAGATCTATGTTCTAACTCGTTGGTTTGGAGTCACATAGTGTCTCATGCTGCCGACTGGGAGCACTGGAGTTAGTTGGCATGGGGTGGTGGCTTAGGCTTTTCTCACCCTGGCTTGTTCTGCCCAAGGGTTAAGTGAATAGGATATATTGTGGGGATTCTGTCTGTCTCATTTTCTGAGGGGAGGACACGGCTGTGGGGCCAGGGCAGCAGACAGCACTCAGGTTTTTGCTGTGGTTATGGCATGTCCTGGGTGCTGTTTTAAGTGGGTTCTGTGTTACAGACAAGCACCCTATACTCTACCACCAAACTTATTCCCCTATGTCTTTCTCCTCTCTTCTTTAGTATTTTTAGCTTGAAATAGGGTCTTACTGAGTTGCCCAAGCTGGCCTTGAAGCTGTGGTCTGCCTCAGCCTCCCAACAGAGATCCCAGGTGTCTGCTACACTATAACTCAGCACAGTCCTTGGAGCACCCCTTTGAGGGGGATGTTTTTATTCTCTCCATCACATGGGGAAGTGACTTGTCTTAAGCCCCGTCTGGAGCACCTATCATGATAGCCTGGGGCTGTTACAGCTCATAGTTGGAATCAAAGTTTCAGACTTTGAAAAAAACTGTTTGCTACCACAGACGTGCAGGGAGAGTCCTCTGGTTGTACTGGTAAGCGTGCCAAACCTCCTTTTGAAGGCTGTTTGGGTGGTCTGGTCTTTTCATGGTATCTTCTGAAGGAATAGGGAAATGGAGATACTAGCCCTGTGTGCCTCGTGGTAGGGACAGTGCTGCACAGAGCCTGCAGAGAGAAGAGGGGTAATTGCAGGATGAGAGAGTGGAATCAAACTCTTAACAATCACCAGACACTCGTAAGATATTGAGGGTGGCACATGGGCTTGGGCCTCTGTGTAGTCTTAGAACTTTGAAGATTCATCACGTTCTCAGGTGGAAACCAGGAAAGATGGGGATATAGGAGACAGATGCAAGCTGGGGAGGTTGGCGGAACCCAGTAGCAATAGGAAGATGGCAATGGCTTGCTGACTTCCAGTTTCCCGAGGACTGACCCTCCTATCTTTCCTGCCAATCTGGGCCCATATAGCTGTCACTGGCTTTCCAGCTCCAGACAGTAGGACAGGAAGTTAATGTGGAGCCATCGATGGTCTAGCCAGTAATGGGAAAGCCTGGGAAAAGGCTGTGCACTGGGCATAGGCCACAGATAAGGGTCACAGGAGGGCCTGTGAGAGGCTGCAGCAAGAGCTGCCTCAGTCCTTTCTCTCCTTGTCCTGCAGCACCAGCCGCACAGTCCAGGGACCTTGGCAAGGACTGCACCGACCAGCCGGAGCTGGCCAACTGTGCGTTGATTCTGCAGGCCCAGCTCTGTGGCAATGAATATTACTCCAGCTTCTGCTGTGCCAGCTGCTCCCGCTTCCAGCCGAATGCCCAGCCTGTGTGGCAGCAGGGATGAAAGGCTGGCTGTGGCGCCAGCTCTGGATAGTTTGCCGGGGAGAAGGGATGGTAAGACATGGCTTGCAGAGGGAGTCGTCTTTCAGATCTTGCCCCTCTCAGAAATCCAGGGTTGAGCCCCCAGCAGCTGCCAGTGCCGGCTTCCCTTGTAGTGCTCAGCAGGGTCTGTCTGGTATGACCACAGGCTGCTGTGAAGAAGAGGAACCCTTTACACCTCCCCTCTATAGTATCTGCTGCACCGAGCACCTTTTATCTGAAATGCTTTGGACCAAAGTGTTTTAAGCTTTTAAGTATTTGTAGACTTTACTAATTGAACATCCCTAACCTAAAGTTCTGAAATGCTCCGAAGCTTGAAAGACCCAATTGCCATGTCAGCTTTCAAAACTGTCCGTGTTTCAAAGCACGTTTGATTTTGGGTGAGAGGGGCTCAATTTGAGAATCCACTTAGCACACTGCAGAGCCAGCTGGATGGGGTGTCTGTGATGGTAGGGGGGCGGTAACTGCTCAGTCAGACAAGCATTCCTGCTAGAATCCAGGTCTGTGGGGAGAGGTGAGCAGTCATTCAGGCTTGTCCATCTTCCTAGGCAGTGGCAGTGGCACAGCTGCCTTCACCACCATCACTGTGTGAAGCTCACAGTATAATGCTGGGGAAAAGCACTCAGCAAGGTGGAGGCCATAGGCTGTGATGCAGGGATGTGGGATGGAAAAGCCAGACAGTCTGAAAAGGTTCACTCCTTACACAGCTCACTGGCCTGCTCCGAGTAGCGAAGAGTCATGCTTCCTTAAGTAGGAATCTGTGGAGCTTATCTGTTGCTAGAGAAACTCAGACTATGCTGCAAACAGCAGCTGGGAGCTGGTGAGATGGCTCAGTGGTTAAGGCACTCACTGCCAAGCCTGATGGCTGTGTGTGCTCTCTGGAACCTCCCTGGTGGACAGCAGAACTGACTCAGGCCAGCTGTCCTGACTGCATACACAGAAGCACAGCTGTAAAGTCTATAGAACAACAGCTGTGAATGGTGCTGCATGCCTACAATCCCAGGGCTTGAGAGGCTGAAGCAGGAGAGCCACAGTGTGAGGCAGCCTGGGCCACAGTGAGCTCCTGTCTCAGAGTAAACAACCCATAGAACCCAGCATCAGCTGGATGTAATGTGACAGGGCAGTGATTTTAGTAGTCTGAGCTGCAGGAAGGCATGCATCTTTTACAATCTCTGATTTCTTAATGCTCTAGGAAGATGCCTGGATTTAATGAGCTTCCAGGGCTCGTCCCACGTTTTCTCTGACTCCTCTGGAAGACTGTCTAGTAACACAGGTTACTATGGGAGCAAAGTTCTGACACTTGCTGGAACACAAAGCTTCCTGTGTGAGTGGTGTCTCAGGTCATTTTGCTCAGAGAGCTGAGGAATATCTAGGTTCCAGACATTTTTGTTGCAGGTTGGAGTAGGGGCTGAATTGGGGAGTGAGGGACGAACTGCTCCAGGTCAGGGTGCTGAACTACACGCTACACAGAGCACACAAGTAACTCCTCAGTCTAAAGCACAGCTTGGGAACCTCCCCTCTTCCACTGATAGTCTGACTTAATTGGCCTTGTGAGTAGGCTTGGTATTATAGGTGGTGTGTGAACATGCCTGTGTGTGTATGCACTGGGGGATCTCATGCATGCTTAGAACATGTTCCACTGAGTTACACCTTGGGTAATTCCAATCTATAGCTAAGACTGAGAAGCAGTGCTATTAGGCATGGTGGGACACACACACCTTAAAGCCCAGCATTTGAGAGATAGAGGTAGGTGGATCTCTGAGCTCAAGGCCAGCCAGGGCTACATAGTGAGACCCTGTCTCTACACCCACAGCTCCACTCTACCCCTGGGCTGGGGCTAATAGTCTCTGGCTTCTTGGTGTAGACCATACTATTGCTGCAGATCCCAGTCATACCCTGAAATTTAAGGATATACTAATCCCCCCAAAAGATTTTACAGTCACAAGTTAGAAATGAGTGGTAAAAAGAGAGTTAGATTAAAAACAGAACTATAAACTCATTTGCAAATAAGAACAGCCCTTCATGGGCAAAAACTCTACCACGAACATTTATTTTTGTTAAAGCAGATTATAAATTCTCATCAGTACAAATATATATATATATATATATGTATATATAACTTACATTTGATTGTAAGGCCAACGTTCAAAGTAAAAATGAGATGGGGTCTCATGTTGTTACCCATGGTCAAGTAGCTGCAACTGGCATGGGATGTTCTGTTCATGGTTGGGGCAGAAGGGGACACAGACACACACAGCACATAAACCAGAATCTCATCCCTGTAAAACTTATGGGAACAAAACTTCAAGGACAGAACCCATTAAGACCCACATTACAAACCGACACAATAGCCTGCGTTCCCTTTTCTGGATATGATTATGTCATTGTCACCGTAATGCTAAAGGATTAACATAAGGAAATTGCAATGATATGTAAAGGATTCAACATACATTCTCTAGAGCATAGATTTGATTCCATTCAAATGATGACATTAGAATTTCACCATAGGTTTAAAACCAGGACAACACTGCTTGCTCATCTTATTAAAACTACTATCTAGTGACTGCACGGGTCATCAGTATGACCATTTTGCAGTGTGCTAGTTAACATGAATGGTCACAAACAAGCCAGGGCTCCTGCCTACAACTTCCAACCCTTCCTCTTTTTTACTTCAATAGGCATCAATGATAAATCAATCTTATGTACAATTTCTTACATCTAACCCGCTCACTTTTGGCAAGATTACTTACAACTCATACTTTTTAATATTGAGAACTATTTAAAATATTCTAGGTGCATAAAAATAAAGATTTTGGCTTTTTGATATATATATATATATTTATAATATTTATTCTGTAACTCAAAATGGAAGCTCAGCTTTATCCCCAGACTACAGCTCTACTGGGCAGCTGCTGCTGTGCCCTCCCGTGAACCCAGCAGCACAGCCTGCCTGGCTTCACCCAGCCACACTGTCCCCATCGAGCGATCGCTGAGACAGCCCAGGACTGGGAGGAACGGGTGGCTGGCCTGAAAATAAAGGGAGATTGTTTTGCTTCTGTTATGTTTCATATTCCAGTAAATGTGCTTTCAATACAGATTCCTCTTCAGATCTTCTGCCTCTCTGTTGCCAGAGATTTGTTAGGGTCAGAGGGGCCAGAAGGCCAGGTTTCCTTGACTTCTCTAGCCTAGCTGCAGGGCAGTCCTCTCCAGGGAGGCTTGCCTCACTTCTGTGGACGTCACCCCTTGCTGGACTGTGCTTGGACTTGCTCTTTGGGACCTCTGGGATTAGTGAAAAGTGTGCTGATCTGGAAAGCAAAGTCCCCTTTGCTCCTTTGCCCTCCACCCCCTGCTCTTGCCTAAGTACAGAAAACACCTGTCACAGAGACTGCCTAAAGTTCTATTTCAAACGTTTTCTGTAAGTCACTGGAGAAAGGGTTTGTAGGAGAAGGATTTGTACGCTGCTTGGACTTGCTTTCTAGTGCGGCCCACTGAGCTTCAAAAGGATCCACTGGGCAGGTGCCTGGAGGGACTTCTGCATGCCTGTTTCCTGAGGCTAGCCCGCCATTGTCTACACCATTGAAAGCTGCAGAACCATTGAGGTGCTGAGCAGGAGGCTTAAAGAAGGGACTGGTGGTAGCACTACTTGTCTCATATTGAGGGAATGTCTGCTGCTTGGCCAGACTTGGCGAATGATGTGGATGAGTGGTCTGAGGGTGGCTCGCAGTGCCAAACACATTGGCTACCATCTGGGATGGGGTGATGCCCACTACAGGCACATTAGAGGCTGGGTAGGGCATCCCGTTGGCCACAGGGTAGGACTGGGTAGGGACAAAGGCTGGTTGTAGGGGTGGGACCACACCCACGGGCACAGGCTGGGACGTGAGGAAGGCATGTCCTTGGAAAGGAGGTGCTGGAGGGGCAATGGCGGCGGGTGGAGGCGGCTGGAGAACTGGCTGCAGAGGGGCAGTTGAGACCTGCGGCTGCTGGGCCCGCACACTCTTTGACACTTCTTCTAACCAGCGGTCAGCTTCAGAGGGAGTGCGTCTGTGACCAGCCTGGAAGAGACCTGGAGAGGCAGCACCAGAAGACTGACCCCACTCAGTCCCTAGAACCAGAGAGAGAGAGGGAGTGGGGAAGAGTTAGAAGTCTTTCTTACTTGGTAACCTTGGTTATGTGAATGATCCAAAATGTCCCATGATGGAGGGACTGAAGTGTTACCAGCCTAGGACTCTGCTTTAGTGGGATGGTATCCTGTTAGAGCACCATGTCATCTGAAGGCATGTGGAGGCTCAGATGCCCTAAAGCAAGGCAGCTGGCTGGTGTCAGAACCCTTTCATGCTGCCATGGCACATCCCTAGCAGAGAACTGGCTATAATACTCCATGGCTCACAGAGCTGGGCCCAAGGGGCATGCCTGTGTTCACAAACAAGGAGTTTGAGGCAGATGGACTGAGTTACAGGCTACAGAACAAGGCTCTGTCTTAAAAACCCAAATCCTACTGGGCAGTGGTGGCACATGCCTTTAATCCCAGCACTCGGGAGGCAGGTGGATTTCTGAGTTCAAGGCCAGCCTGGTCTACAGAGTGAGTTCCAGGACAGCCAGGGCTACACAGAGAAACCCTGTCTCGAAAAACCAAACCAAACCAACCAACCAACCAACCAACAAACCCCAAACCAAAAACCTCAAAACCAAAACCATGAATAATTAAAAAACTATCTATCCCCTTTCCCCTACTCCAGACGTCAGCAGTAGTGGAGTAAACCTCTAATCCCAGCACTCAGAGGCACAGGCAGGCAGGTCTCTAGCTCCAAACCATCCCAGAAAAGCTAGTAAAGATACAAAAAAGTCTGTCTGTGGCACTTTAGATGAGCCTGCAGTGCATGGTACCTTTACCCATAGGCAGCTGTGTGCTACTAAAATCCAGTGGCTTATTAGAATTCTATGGCAGCCAAGTCCCACAGTCCTGAGAACAGTCCATCTAATCCTTTTATTCCCAGTTATTTCTCACAGCCACTTCTGTCTAGGAAAGAATATAGTTTTCATAGTAGTCCTCATTCAGGTAGCTGGCCATTTTTTAGAACTTGCTCCCAAAATCTATTTCAACATCTCTGGCCACCTTACCCGGATGTATGGCTGCAATTTCCTTGTTAGCAGCATCAGGGACATGGGCCCAAGGGTTGGTTTCACGGACAGGCATTGCTACGGGTGCTAGAGCAGTATTGGCTGGCTTAGCAGTAAGCACATGGGAGGCTGAGTCAGTGCCATTAGCTACAATGGAGCAGACAACATGGATGGAGTTAATTCATGCAGGGTGTCCAAGCTACACGAGATGGGTCAGTCAGGCCAACGTACAACATTGGAACAGACAAGACAGAGCAGTTGGTGCGGGGATGATCATGCAGTCCTGCAGTGGATATACATACCTTTTCACAGAAACAGAGATCATATCAAATAATTGTACTGATAAATGACTGTTCTTTGAAAATATGTATATGAGAGACAAAAATGAAGCCTAATAAATACAATTTCAAATTAAATTGATTGTTTAGCAACTAGGCTTTGGCTTAAAATTAAGTAGATAAAGCATTTTGTTCTACACTTTTCTAAAAGATCAAATCAGGCCAACAATAATAATGGGTTAAGTATAATAATTTCTTAGTATGTTCTCAGCATCAAGATAACAATATTTTATATACACCAAATTTAATTCTTTCAAAAGTCTCATAAATCTGGGATTAGGGAATGAGTTCCAATGTGTTCTACAGATGCCTAAAGCCAGATAGCCCCTGGTATAATACTATGTTTTTACCTCTGCATTAAAACCTAGGATAAAGTTTAATTTATAAGCTTGGTACACCAAGAGGCTAATAATTACTGTAAGAACATATTATAATAAACATATTTAAAACATGAATGTTTTGTTTCTGGAATTTTCTATTTAATGTTTTGAGATAGTAGTTAACCATAGGCAACTGAAACTTCAGAAACGGAGGCCATGAATGAGGGGTCTACAGTTTGCCTATACAACTGGTAAAAACAATCACATGGTATGTGTTTCCATTTACTTTAATACATTTGTCATTTGCTGCTATCTCTGTCTTTTCCCCATGTAATAGTCATAATATCCAGAGAGCTGGGCTTCCTCTCCTCATCTCCTAAGGCCTGTTCCTTTATCAGTCTCTAGTCTGTATTCCAGCTTTCCATCATGTTTTAGCATGGATGATGTCCCTTTAGGACTGGACAACCACACTGGGTCAGGGTATTGGTATTGTTTACCTGGGGCTATGAAACAACAAAACTACATCAGCTAAAGACTGGAAGCCCTCTAAAGACAAAGGACATTGCTCCGTTCAGGTTCTATACCCAGTGCCCTACAAGCAGACGGCAGTGGGATGTAAGTGGGGCAGGAAGATCTGAATTTAAATCCCAGCTGCACAGCTTGCACAATTCACTCAGCCTATCCGAGCCTCAGTCTTCTTCTTTGTAATGGTTACCTTAAAGAACTATTTGAAGATTAAATAAGACAACATGTGAGCATTTCCCAGTGTGTCAGGCACTGTTAAGTGCTTGATATATCAAGTTTACTTTTTCTAGTACTATAAATGCCTGTTAGATGAGAAGAAAAGCTATGGACAAATGATTATGTCAAAAGATTGAGACCCAGAAGCAAAATAAAGAGTTATGGCAGCTTCTTCCAGGGGTAACAGCACTGTCCTGTAGTGCAGCCCTTTCTACTTAAAAAGTTCTCAAAAGACATGGGAACGGGCAATTGTCAGAGCCACTGATTCACTGACCTGTGAGCTGGGAATTTAATTTCGCATAACTGGGGGTTGGGGGGAATGGCACCAACTCCAACCCTGAAGTAACTCTATTGTCACAAAAGCCAATCTAGAGATCACAGAATGAACCAGTGAGCCAGAAGAGAGGCTTCTACTTTATGGATCTTTCAGTATAGAGAAGGCAGGTCTAGGTCTCAATGTTAACGCCGCTGGCATTTTGGGAGGGATGGTAATTTGTTGTAGGTGCTGTCTTGCAATGTTGAAGGATGTTTGGCAGTACTTCGAATGCTGTAATAATCCCAAAATGTCTCCATACAATGAATACCAAATCTTCCCTGAGGTGGACAAATTGTCCTTGATGGAGAATCACAGCTGTTCTGTTCCGTAGGTCAAGAGGCAAATAAAGCAGTGAGTGGAGGCTACAGAGACTTTCTCGGATGCGTAGACAGATGAATTCATGCCAAATGATGAAAAACGGACAGCTTAGACAAGAGAACAAAAGCCCAAAGATGTGACTGACAGGGAAACGAGGGATGCTGGCAAGCTCAGGATGCCAACTTCAGTTCAGGAGAAGCATGCTCACAGGATTAGTTTTAAAGAGAAAAACTGAGGTCAGAGGTCACCCACCTTGTAACACAGGAGACTGTGGTGCCACCAATGTCACTGGTTTGGTCATTGGGGCGGAGGAGAAGGGGTCCTCAGAGGGCGTGCTGAAGGCACTGGTGATCTGGGAACACAAGGAGCTGATGCTCTCGACCTCTCCTTCCACCTCGGGCACTGCAAGGCAAAAAGGAAATGGTTCCAGACAGGAAAGAGAGGAGTCCTGAAATATGACGGTACAGTGTGGGCTGCCAGTTACTCACTTTAGCTCTTTCCCTTGCAGAAGGACAAGTCTCAACTGTCAGGCTACACAATCAGCTTCAGGAAATTAACACCTCAACTTTCAGACAGGAAAGTAGAAAACATCAGTAACGCAGGCACTAAGATCATCTTTCTCTGCAAATCCCTAATTTATCTCTCTTTGAGACATTGTTGGGAATTTGGTGTTTTTTTTTTTTTTAATGTGAGGCTTTTTTGTATAGCTGGGTCTTTCTGGAAGATCTCTGCAACCTATTTTAACTTTCAACCAGTTCCCAGAACCCAATCAATTCTAGAGCTGAAATGTAGGGTGCTAAAGACTCTCTTTAATACTAATTCTGAAAAGCCAAGCAGAAAGATTGCTTTGGCCTAGTGTGGGGGTTCAAGTCATTTGAGATTCTGGGGGAAGAGGGAGGGAGGAGGAGGACGGGGCCCCTCATTTCTGAGCAAACAGTTTATGTGTACTGAGCCTTTGCGCATCTGTGAAGAGAGAGAGAGATTCTGTGCCGCATCTGCCCCAGAGGGAGACTGCAACGAGGTACCTGAAGCACCTACAGTTATTTTGAGGGTGCTGAGAGCTGAAAAGCCTTGCCATCATCACCTAACTCCAAGTGTTCTCTAAGCCTAGATCTACTGCGCACAGGTCTATCTTCTCTGTGCTTGTACAGTGTTGTCAGGAGGAGTGTCTACTGAGCCAGAGCTTCCTCCTGGTCAGTTATGGAGATAGCACGACTCGACTCAGAGGGAAGGGTAATAGATAGGGCCAGTAAAAGCACCAACCAGATCTACCATTTTAGCTGTAGCTCATATGATAAGGACAGAGCTTACAGACAGGCTCAGCTGAACTGAGGATACACAGCGGCCATGAATAAATGAGCGGCCACCTGCTCCTGATGAGCATTAGACCTTAGATTTGGATAAGAGAGCCATTTAGAGTTTCTTCCCCAGGAAGCCAACCTCCCACATATACAAGGGACACTTACCCATTTCTTCTGTTCCTTTGACAGTGCTGCTATTAACCTGTAAATGTTTCTAAAGCCTATTTAATTCTCTGGGGTCCTATGAGCACAGAAAGAATGGAAATTTGGAACTTTTTATGTACAGAAATAGGCTAGCTGAGAGAGAGCACACCCATATCAGGATAAACCATGGACCTTGTGGTTCAGGCTAGAAATTCCACTGTGGCTCTGTCACTACTGATGGAAGAGAAAATAATTATTCATGACCCTAGTTTGCTCTGATATGAAATGACATGCCCTGTAATAGTTTCAGAGAGACAGGCATGACTAACTTAAAGGAATCGGTGTTGTTTCTGACGGAGCTAGAACACAGTACCTGTGTTTTTTATTGGGAAATCAGTCTTCCTCTGCATAGTGGAAGGCAGCTCATTGATGCGTAGGGACAGCTGGCGTTTAAAGGGTGACATCTTCTGGCTAAGAGCAGGAAATCCCCGGAAAGAGCCTTGACGAGCAAGCTGTTCAATTGGTGCATGCCGGCGTGGGATAGCATGGGGATTGTTCATTTCTGAAGATGCAGTGCCATCCGGAGTGGGAGAGGTGGGAGAGGATGGGGATGGAGCAGTGTTGCCAGGAGCCACTGATGGAGCAACTGTCTTGTCTGTCTCAGCTCAAGAAAACCAAAGCAAAAGACCTTAGACCTCAGCAGTGACCTTCAAATATCCTGAGTTCACAGAGCCGAGAGCTCAGAAGCCTTCTCATTCTTTAACTCATTCACTTTCCCATATTCAAATCTAATATATTCTGACAGATGACGGTTTAACAATACCCTGGTTGTTTTATACTCTTTAAGACAGACTTCCAAGCACCTACATAAATGCTCACAGCAAACAGTAATTACTGCCATGGGATCCCAATTCTCTCTTCTGGTATGCAGACATACAAACAGACAAAATACCCATAAAACAAATAAATACATTATGTTGAGGGGTGGGGGGATTCAAGACACAGTTCTTCTGTTTAGTCCTGGCTGTCCTAGAACTTACTCTATAGACCAGGCTGGCCTTGAACTTATAAAGATCTGCCCGCCTCTGCCTTCCAAGTGATCCACCACTGTCCAGTGTAAATAATCTTAAGACACAAATAACCCAGCTCCAATGGAGTCCTTGTGCAAAGTCCATAGGCACCTACACTTACATATCACATACCTCCCCTAACGTATACAAATTTAAAATGAAAATTAATCTAAAAAAAGAATGATGAGTCATCTGGATGGCAAAACCCTATTGCCAAACACACATGATCTGGCATAGGTCACAGAGATCAAGTTAGAATTATGCTGGAGGCTTTCTTCCTACTGTCTAGACTTTAAAGCACAAGATGCTATGCAGGCTTCTGGGGGAAACTGTCATACAGTGCTACCCAGGTGTGGACCCTACAAGCAGAAATAGTGGCTGGCTAGGCAAGATGTGCCCACTGGTTAAACAATGCAAAGTCTATTGTGAGGGTAACCAACTACTTTCTAATTGGATTTGGGCCCCTTTCCAAAGGAGGAGGGTCATATCTGGTACTATAAATCTAGTAAAAAAACCTGTGGTTCACAGGCTGAGGAGATAGCTAAGCAAGTGAAGTGCTTTCTCTGCCAAGTCTGAGGCCTGGAGCTTGGATCCTCAGGACCCAAGAGAATGCCTCCTGGGCATGGTAGTTCACTTGGGATCCAACACTTAAGAAGGGACAAGGGGGATCCTTAAAGCACGCTAGCCAGGTTAGACTATCCAAATCAGTGAGCTCTGGGTTGAACTGAGAGACTCTGTCTTATGAATAAGGTGGAGGAGCTGGAGAGATGGCTCAGTGATTAAGTACACTGGCTGTTCTTCCAGAGGACCTGGGTTCAATTCTAAGCACCCACACAGTGGAGTACAACCACCTGTACCTCCAGTTCCAGAGTCTACCACTTTTTTCTGGCCTCTAAAGGTACGAGGTACACATGTGGCACACACATACACACACGTAGACAAAACTCCCATAACACAAAAATTAAAATTTAAAAAGTTGTTGGGCAGTGGTGGCGCACGCCTTTGATCTCAGCACTTAGGAGGCAGAGGCAGGCGGATTTCTGAGTTTGAGGGCAGCCTGGTCTACAGAGTGAGTTCCAGGACAGCCAGGGCTACATAGAGAAACCCTGTCTCGAAAAACAAAAACAAACAAAATTTATGAAGTTATATAAAAAAAGAATAGAGGGCTAGTGAAGATGACTTGTGGCTTTGGCTTCCGCACACTCTCACACACATATGAGCCTTCATACAAATGTAAAAACACCAACACTCATATCACACACACAAAGACACATGCAAAAACCCCAAAGCCACTTTTGTGACTAAAGCACTCAGGATTATACCAGTCCTGTAACAGGCACAGTAACATCATTAACTCTCGACCACATCATAACTAGTGTGCCGTTGCTATCCCTAAACCCCAGGGCGACCACATCATAACTAGTGTGCCCTTGGTATCCCTAAACCCCAGGGCTGTGCTTTCTCCCCAGGTCTTAAGTCTTTGATGGTATTTATGTCTCACAGAGAGAGAGTGCATCAGAATTAAATCTGTTCCAGGGACAGGAATGGGCAGGGAACAAGGGATGTTTCTCTGCACTTCTTCAACTTCTCTCTCACCTTCCCTAGAACTTACTATAATGGACAGCATAAACGGTTTTTAAGCCAGTCTAAAGAAGGCACTTTTGTAAGATTTTTAGTTTTGTCCTTAAGGTCTTCATGTATTGCTAAGGAATCTGTCTTTGAGTGCATGGTGTGGGCAGGGATTGGGAATGCTAAAAATAGAAGCCAGGACCTTGAACATGTGGGAATGCTCTGTCACTGAGCTTCACCTGCAATCCAAGGGTTCCTTCAGTCTGTAAGACACGTGTCTATAAACCTGTTGAGAAAACCTGAATTAAATAAATACATTACAGTAGAACACACTGTACCTTTCTTGGCATCTTGCAACTGTTTCATGATCTCCTCTCTTTCGGCTTGCTCAGTGGCAGTTGTGACACGGAATGATCCTTCTCTTGTAAAAGTGGTTCTACTGGCATCAAAAGTAGCAGTGACGCCACACTCCTTCTCCCGCTTCTGTTTACGCTCTAAACAGGCTGCAAAAGCACAGCCCACGGCATGGCTCAGTCTTTCCCCCTGTAGAGAGCAGGTTTTGAAAGCTCTATGAGAGAGAGTTACAGCACAAATAACTACATAAAAACACAGCTGCTGTAAATTACAGTTTAAAGTTAACATGCCAGACAAACTGTCTTTATATCTAAGCCTCCAATTTCCCTTTAATTTTTAATTCTGTGTGTGTGTACACGCACGCGTGCATGCACGCGATTGTTTTCTTGTGCACGTGAATACAGATATCCTCAAAGGCCAGAGGCGCTGGATCAGCCTGGAGCTGACGCTTCAGGAGGTTGTGAGATGCTTGACTGAAGTGAGAATATTGTTTTCTTTTTTAAAAACACAAGAAACAGGAATGTGCTTTTCTTTTAATCCCAGGTGTGGGATCTGGGCCTGCCTCAAATTGTCCACAGCGGACGACTATGATTTGTCTCATGCTCTAGCAGGAGGGTGATTTTGCCAGCTGCAGACAGTTTCTGTAATTTTGTGACACTTGGAATTCTGGGAAGTTTTCAGAGGGTACGTAATTGCCAGAACCCTGAGAGGTGGACTGTTGGTTGGTTGCTGTTGCCTGTGGTTTGTGAAGTAGCTGTGTGCAAAGAAGAAAGAATAAATTAGGTATTATGATGGCAGAGATCAAACTTACCCCAAGGAACATGACACCCCTAATCAGCAGGAAGTAGTCTATGGATAACATTGCCCCCTTCCCCCTCTATCCTTTTCTCTCTCTCCTATCTACTGTTAGGGGACTGAAAGGGTAGAAAAAGTGTAGAGAAGGGTGGAAGAAGAAAGAATCCACAAACTAGTAAATGACTGGCTACATTTGACTTGGGTGCTGGGGACAGAACTCAGGGTCAGGGCCAGGGTCAGGGTTAGGAGGGGGTTCTCTGTAAAAGCAATATGTGCTTTTCATTACTGAGCCATTTTTTCCAGCCCTCCAGTTGCATTTTAAAGGGGGAATAGCAGGAATATTTGCCAGACCATTCTAAGAAACCACTGGAGAGGAAGGAATTTCAGGAGCTTGACTACATTGCTAACAAGTCAGGGATTGTCAACAAGAGGTTTACAAACTTTAAAACTCCAGATTATATGGGACTCTGGGCACGCCTTTAATCCCAGCACTCAGGAGGCAGAGGCAGGCAGATCTCTGAGTTAGAGGCCAGCCTGGTATTGAGTTCAGGACAGCCCGTTCTACTCACTCAGAAACCCTGTCTTGAAAACAAATAAATAAACAAAGGGACTAGGAAAGCCTTGCTTTCCCCTTTTTCCAATGTTGGCAGGAGCAGCCTTCCCCTCACGCCTTCTGTGGTGGTTTGAATATGCTTGGTCCATGGGAAGTGACACTGTTGGAGGTGTGATCTTACTAGAGGAGGTGGAGCTTTTTCAGAGGAAGTGTGTCACTGTAGAGGTGGGGCTTGGAGGTCTCCTATACACATACATACATACAAGTCTGGCCAGAGTGATAGTGTGATTCAGACCCTCCTCCTCCTGGCTGCCTTTGGGTCTGAAAGAAGAAAAGCTGAACTCTCCATGAACTCTTCAGCTCAGGGTCCTCTTACCCCTCCCATCTGGAGATTGTTCCCGGAACACACCTGAACTTTTTACCCCAAGGTACCCCCTCCCAATTGGAAACTGCTCCGGGAACATTTTTTAGATAAGGGGTCTCCTGGAACAAACCTAGTCCTACCCCTCCTAAATGAAGACTGTTCCAAGAACATTTTTGAGATAGGGGCCTCCTGGTACTACCCCAGAATGTTCCAATAGATCGAGTACATTGCCAAAATATAGGACACGACCCCTTGGTTATGTAAAGCCCCTTGGCAAAGCCCCTTGGTGACGTAAAACTTGTACTTTTCCCCTTACCCTTCTCCTATAAAAGCCTGTGACAAGTCTGGGCCAATTGCCGAATCTCCTCTGCACCTTGCTGGCTGCATGAGTTTCGACCCCAGATATCTGGTATATGTGCTTTTTATGTGCTTTCTTGTCGTTGCTGTATTAAATCTTACTCTCTATACATCTTAAGTTCGGTCTCAGTGTCTTCTTGGGTGCGCGGCTGTCCCGAGGCTTGAGTAAGTGCCTCCCTTTGGGAGTTTTGGAGTCTTTCAGGTCAACATGTAGAACTCTCAGCACCTCCTTCAGCACCATGACTGCCTGCCTGCTGTGATGCCTCCTGTCATGATGATAATGGACTGAACTGATAAGCCAGCCCCAATTAAATGTTGTCCTTTATTAAAGAGTTGCTCAATTAAAGAGTGAGAGTTGTCTTGGTCATGGTGTCTCTAAGATCCCAGCAATAAACCCTATGAGAGAAGTTGGTACCAGGGACTAGAATATTGCTGTGACAGGCCTGAAAGTGCTTTTGTTTGGAGGAATGTGGATTTTAGAACTTTGGATTAGGAAACCAATGGGATGCTTTAAGTGGGGCTTGATGGGCCATACAAGTAGGAGCATGGCAGACAGTGGAACTGAAGGTGATTTGAACTGTGGGGGCCTGGCTCAGGAAGTTTCAGAGGAGAAGAATTTTAATATGTTGTCTAGAGAATGTTCTTGAGATATTTTGGTGAAGAATATGGCTGCTTTTGCTCTTGTCTGAAGAGTCTGCCTGAAGCTAAGGTGAAGAAATTCAGGTTAATTGCTTTGACAAAGAAGTCTCCAAAAAGCCTAGCATAGACTCTGTCCTGTGGTTCACTCCTATGAAAATGTAGAACATTTTGAAAATAAAAAATGTATGGTTCAAAGACTAAAGGGGCAGCAGAAGTGGAATGGAGCCAAATCCTGTGTTCAAGGATATTAAATGAAATTAAGGGAGTGGTGACCTTGGGGCAAAATCCCACCCATATAAACTTATTGTTTATGTGTTTGCAAATGAACAAGAGGGCCATGTTCTAGTCCTAGCAAGTTGCAGAATTTGGCAGCTTTGGCCACATGGTTCTGGCTTTAGAGTCAAGAATAGAAGGAGTTACTGGGACAAATGATGCTGGTTAGGTGGTGCTAAGAAATTAGCAGTGATTAAGAAGAGACCAGCATCACTGGGATGAAATTTTCTGGGAAATATTTTCCAAGAGCACAATGGAGTTGTGTGTTAGAGATAGACCTTGTGCTGCAGCTGGACTTGGTAATGTGTAAGAATCATTCAAATGGTACTGGTTTTGAAGGCATGAGGGGATCATGGAGAGCAGCTGAGGCTTGGCACTGTGAGAGGCCAGGAAAGGCCATTGGTGAAGGTATAAGGCCTGGGGTTTCATCTCCAGCACCACAAAGAAGAAAAATAAATATAAATAAATCTTCATTCAGGTATAAGGCCTATAATTTCAGCATTTAGTGGGGCTGAGGTAGAAAAACAAGATTGAAGTCAGTTTGGGCTATAGAGCAAGGAGGCTTTGTCTCAAAATAAAAATCTATTTCTATGCATTAATTTCTATCACAGTCCAACCCTTCCTTTCTGTTCTGTGCTATGTGCATGTGAGTGTAGTTGGTGTTGAAATAGGCCAGAGACACTGAATCTCCTGGAGCTGATGTTGTGGGGATCTTAAGACTTTCTATAGGTACTGGAAATCAAACTTGGCTAATCAAGAGAACACAAAATCTATTAGATTTTGTTTGCTTGCTTTTTGCTTTGCAAGACAGGGTTTCTCTTGTGTAGTCCTGGTGTCCTGAAACTGTAGAATAGGCACAGGCTGCCCTTGAACTCACAGAGATCTACCTGCCTCTGCCTCTCAAGTGCTGGTATCAAAGGTATGCACTCCCACTGCCTGGCTATAAACTCTAGTCTTATAAAATAAAACAAAAATGGGGCAGGAGAGATGGTTCAGCAGTTAAGAGCACTGACTGCTCTTCCAAAGGTCCTGAGTTCAAATCCCAGCAACCACATGGTGGCTCAAAACCATTCGTAAAGAGATCCGGCACCCTCTTCTGGAGTGTCTGAGGAGAGCTAAAGTGTACTTACATATAATAAATAAATAAATCTTTAAAAAAACAAAAACAAAAACAAAACAAAAACAAACCAACAACAAACTCTGCAAACACTTTACAGATGAAGAGCTTCAACTCAAAAAGCTCAGTAATATGGTGACATGTTGTATCTGTGCCATCTCGTGTCCCCCACTTCCAGTGCCCAATCTCTTTGCTTTCTGCTTTCTTTCTTTCTTTGTGGTGCTGGGGAATGAACCAAGGTATCAGCCAATGAGCTCACCAGGGCACCTCTGCTTCACTTTAATAACTCTATATCTTGGGCAATGGCTTTGCGTTCTGATTTCCAGCTCATGGGCTCAAAGCAAGCTTGAGAATTACTTGAATAGAATCTTATTAGCGTAAGCAGCCTTAGCATCATGTTCTTATTAAAAAAGTGTAGTGGAAACTGCTTTGCCAACACTAGCTGAAAGCAGCTCAGCTAGAATCCTCATGACAGCATATGCCATGCTGGACTTACCGTGTCTTTGACAGCCATGAAACAATGACAGATCCATCGCCGAGTGGTGCCATCACGACATATGTAAGAAAAGGCTCTGTCAAAGTTCCTATCTGGGGCACAGAATGAAACTTTTTCTATTGTCTGGTCAACTATGAGGTCCTAGAAAATGGAAACCGAAAGCAAGAGAAGGCTTATGAGGAATCTGGTCTTCTCAGAAGCAGCACAGGATGTTCATTTTGCAATGCAGAATCCCTACATAGGTTGCAACTTGATTAGGAGGCATCACTTGGCTCAAACAGTTCTCTAACTTATCTCCATATGCTGAAGTGTGTATGTGTCAGTTGGTTCTAGTTCAGAGCTCTTCCACAGTAGTTGCCACGTTCAATTTGACAGTATGCATACATAAACAAATGGTTAAATCCTCTTGGTTTATTTGCAAATACAGCAAAAACATATAATACTGAGTTCTCACTATATATCATACAAATCAGAATGATAATATGTATTATTCTATACTTCCCCCTTTCAAATAACTGTATCTCAGCTGGAAGTGGTGGCGCACACCTTTGATCCCAGCACTGGGGGGTGGGGGGTGGGGCAGAGGCAGGTGGATTTCTGAGTTCAAGGCCAGCTTGGTCTACAGAGTGAGTTCCAGGACAGCCAGGGATACACAGAGAAACCCTGTCTGGAAAACAAAAGCAAAAACAAAAACAAAAAAACTGTATCTCCATCCAGTATAAAGTTTTTAGTTCAAGTATTCTATTTTTAAGATGTAGAGTTTTCTTTTTTCTGATTCCTTCCTTCCTTTCTTTTTTTTTTTTGAGACAGAGTCTCACCACGTAGCTATAGCTGTCCTGGAACTCAGAGATCCTTCTGGCTCTGCCTCCTGAATTGGGATTAATGGCATGTGCCACCATGCCCAACCCTTACATTTTTCTTTTTTTCCCCAGAACTTCTGAGATTATCTAGCTGTTTATTCAATAGTAGCATTTTTTTTTCATATCCCTCAGTGCAATTTTAATGCCCGCTTTACAAGTTCTATCTGCTTCTGTTAGATTATTTTAGGGTTGCATTTCAGTTTTCTCTGTGAGAATGAATCACAGTTTCTATCTCTTTGTATGCTAGAGATTGGTGCATCACCACAACATAGTTTCTTGCTCAAAGAAAGGTTAGGGACCTTAAGTTCAGACTTCTATGTCTATACTAATTTGTGCAGATCATAGCATGATCTTGTCACAAGCACTAATTCCAACATTGTATTAATCCTTGATAATAGGTAAAATATAAAGGTGGGAAAATGGATCCAATACCGATATACTGCCAATTACAAGCACATGGTGGCTCACGCCTGCAATCCCAGAACCTGGGAGGCTAGGTCAAGAGAACTGATGCACATTCAAGGCCAAACTGGATTGCTGCATACTGAACTCAAGACAAGAGACTGGGCTACACAGAGAGACTGTTCCCCTCCACTCCCCAACTCAACTAACCATCTACCAGTAACTTATCAGTCAACATGGAAAGAATGAAATTCATAAATGTAGGTTCTAAAAAAGCAGCCATCAGAGGGCAAATCAGTTTCCAAATACAGTAAAAAACAAATGCATAGCCATGAGAGTGACAAATTTGCTTGGTATGGTGGCACATGCCTGTTGTTATTCCAGCACTTGGGAGGCTGACGCAGGGGAATTGTTAGATCAAACTCAGCAAGACCGCAAAATCTCTCTCTTTCTGTCTCTCTCTCTGTCTCTCATTCTCTCTCTCAGATTTTCTTATTTACTTTATTCATGAGTACACTGTAGCTGTCTTCAGACACATCAGAAGAGGACACCAGATCCCATTACAGATGGCTGTGAGCCACCACGGGGTTGCTGGGAATTGAACTCAGGACCTCTGGAAGAGCAGTCAGTGCTCTTAACCACTGAAAGCACTGTCTCAGCAAGACCTTTTTTCAAAAATAAATTTCATCCAAAAAATGTATTAAAAGGGTACACGTTTAAAAATATACTTAAAATCTCTTCTGCTGAAAAATGTGTTAAATTTAAGCCTATAAATATTTTTAGCATTTCAAAGGTCTGAAATATTGCTATATTAAGCCATTTAAGAATCATTAAACTGAGCCGGGCGTGGTGGCACACACCTTTAAATCCCAGGGCTCGGGAGGCAGAGGCAGGCGGATTTCTGAGTTCGAGGCCAGCCTGGTCTACAGAGTGAGTTCCAGGACAGCCAGGGCTATACAGAGAAACCCTGTCTCGAAAAACCAGAAAAAACAAACAAACAAACAAACAAAAACCAAACAAGAATCATTAAACTGCTCGTCACACCGGTTTTTGATTCGCATAACTTTATCCAAATTAACTTCTGGTTAAAAAGCATTTCCTGACTTTAGGTCTTAAGAAAATTTATTACTGATTAATTGACCATGCATATCTTGGGCGTTTAGGGTCCCTTTCTCTGAAATGAGTGCTACCTAGAATACCGTGTGAACCTACAGTGGACCTCGCCTCTCAGGGCTCTCAGCAGCCGATTCATTCAGCCCTAAGACATTTCCTTAAGGAACAAGGGCACATTTAACATGTGGCTTGTCATCTAAAAAATTACAGTAAAAGATACATCACCTCTTATATTCAAGAATCTGAAAAAAGTAAATATAGAATAAAAACAGAACTCATCTTAGCATTAACTACTAATGCTTGGTACATAAAATGTGCTACGTTATGTAGAACAAAATGCTGAGAGATGAAGTTCATAAAGGAAATGAGTTCCTGGACACTAAAACAGTCTCTCAAAGGCTGTACTTTGGACACAGTGGCAGGATGTTATAGAGCTACTACAACACTTAATGGCATTTTATCACTAGAGATAAATCACATGAGAAGTAGCATTTAAACTCACAAAACTCTTACCTTAGTTTTCTCATCCACAACTCTGAGCCCATCCGCTGACACCCACAGAACGGCCTTCACTGCTTTCTTTCCCGTCTTTTAAAAGAGAAGGGGGAGGGAGGAGACACATCCATACATAATATTAAAAAGAAAACGAAACTCAGAAAATACAGATTTCCATCTTCCAACAAGTCACAAGGAGAGAGGAAGCGCAGCTTCAGGATAGATAGATGCCCAAAGCCAGGTACTCAAACCAAACTGCAGAGACATTCAGGAAGAAACAAGGCAGAGCTAGGACTTCAGAAACACAACACAAATCCTAAGATAAACTAAATAAAGGAGAAGAGACAAATAAAAGTAGAACCAAGGTAACACATTCCAGAAAAGGCAAAGAAGTCACAACAAGAGTCTTCACCCATTTAAAACTCAGTGGAGAAACCTAAGAGTCTGAGAATAATGAGTACATAAGGAGTTACACCACAAGGAGACCTGCAGGTACAGAGAGGGACAGATAAACCTCAATCAGCTCTGAACCATTCTGCTATCCTCTGAAAACTAGTGTGACCCTTTGTCACCTGAAATTTTCAGTTAAAAATGGCAAGAAACCATAATTAGTCTATGAACAATCTTTTAAAAAGTAATTATTTATCCCCTCAAGATTAACAATAATTTAGCTTAGATTTAAAAAATTACTTATTTATGTATTTTCTGTGTAAGGATGTTTTGTCTGCATGTGTATCCGCACACCAGAAAGGGAATTGGATCCCATGGGATGAGAGTTATCGGCAGTTGTGAACAGTCATGTGGGTGAGGGCACTGAACTCAAACTGCTGAGCCACTGTTCCAGCCCCAATTTAGCCAATTTTTTAAATTTAACATTACATGCAGGGAAACATTCTGAGGGCATAGGAAGATTTTAAAATTACAGCTAAGATAAGGGTTGGTTTTATTTGTTTTTTCGAGACAAGGTTTTTTTGTGTAGCCCTAGCTGTCCTGGAACTCACTGTATAGAGCAGACTGGCTTCAAACTCAGAGATCTATCTACCTCTGCCTTCTGAGTGCTGGAATTAAAAGCATGCACCGCCATGGCTCTTTTGTTTTTTGTTTTTATGTTTTTGGGTGGCAAACAAGAATCACTTTAAGCGAGCTGATAATTTATTTCTTCTTTGAGGGAATCAATGGCACTTAATGCCCTTTCTTAACTTGCCTGTGGATATAAGTAAATTAAAACAAATAAAGGCTGAGGGTGGATATCAGATTGTCATAGAAGTAGACCAAAGGGAATCTGGTGCTAAGTTTAAACAGCAGCTTCTAGAAGAACAGGGAACAACAGAACTGCTACACCCCTCTCCATGTCCCCAAGTCCAGGAATCCTGGTTGTGGAAGCATTGTCTTAGTTTAAAAAGCAGCTAGGACCCACTCCAGGCTTGTCAGCTCCACTGCAGCCACCACTACAGACTGGGTGAGATCTGAAACTTTTTAGCCACTGCAAATAACAAGACCACCTCACAGAGCGCTGAAAAGCAATACTCTGAGAACACATACCATCAAGGCAAAGGGCACATAAGTCTGGGACCCTGAAAATATCTCAGTGTGGGTTTGAAAGTAGACTGGGCATGAAGCAACAGGAGACAGTCAGGAGGAAGGCCTCATGCACCTTCTAGGGAACTGGATCTTAACTCTATGGGCAACTGAAAGCTACTGAAAGAATTAAACACAACCACTGATTTGTATATCTGCTCTTACTTATCACATTTGATTGCGTGTGCACAGAGGACTCACTGGAGTTGGCTCTTTCCCGCTATCGTGTCATCCTGGAGATTAAACTCAGGCCACCAGGCTTGGCAGCAAGGGTCTTTACCAAACACTAAGCTACCGCACCAGCGCTAGATTTGCATTTTTAAAAAAACCTCTTATTTTTAATTGTTCTTTATGTTTGTGCACAGGTCTGTCTGTGGCTGTCAGAGGTGGGTCTGGCTCCTCTGGAGTGTCAGTTACAGGCAGTTATGAGCTGCCTGAGGTGGGTACTGCGGCCTGCACTTGGTTCCTCTGGAAGAGCAGCAATGCTCTTAACTCAGTCAACTTTCCAGTCCCTAGACTTGCATTTTAAAACATCACTTTGCAGCAGTGTACCTGAGGTCAGATAGAGATCAATAAGCAAGATTCCAGGCAGGAAAGAATCAGGATGGAGCTATCTTGACTGAGATTGCAAAGGTGGTTTTACACAGTATAGGGGAGGGGATAGGTTCCTGTCTTGTGTCACTGAGTGGAAAAGTAGCTCTGGCTAAGATAGGAAATTTCAGGAAGTCTAAGGTGTCTGTCAAGCACCCAGCTATGTGGGGTTCAGCAGACAACTGAATAGAGTCATTAAAATGACTTGATTATTGTTTTCATTTGTACATAAGGAGATATGACTGTGTTGTCAAATTGACAAGGGATGGATTGTGACAGCTATTCTGGGTTGTCAACTTGACTATATCTGGAATGAACTGCAATACCAAACTTACAAAGATCTTGTGAAAAGGAATGAAAGAAAGGCTTAGGTCTAGGCATGATGGTACATGCAACTACAGACATGTATTCTCAGGCACAGACCTATGCACAGACATATAGACAAGGTCAGCCTGGTACAGAGTAAGTACCAGGTAAAGGGAAGCTTACGTCCAGGCATGGTGGTATACCTAGTTGCTTAAGTCAAACACTAGTCTAAAGTTGCTGTGGCTGTAATCCCAGCATTCAGGAGGCTAAGGCAAGATCATGTGTTGGAGTAAAATAGATTACATAAGGAATTCCAGGCCAGCCCAATGTAAGGAAGACTCTATCTTAAAAAACAAACAAGGTCAGGAGAGATGGCTTAGTGGTTAAGAGCACTTGATTTTTGGCCAGGTGGTTGTGGTGGTGCATGCCTTTAATCTCACCACTTGGGAAGCAGAGGCAGGTGGATCTATGTGAGTTCCAGGACAGTCAGGGCTATAAATACAAAAACAGCAACCGACTTTAGGAAAAGATTAGCTTTAATAGTTCAGGTCCTGTACAATCAGTTGAGAAAGAAACCCTCCTTTGGTCTGTAACACAGGAATATCGTCTGAGTTTCCAGACTGCCAGCCTACTTGCCAAATGCATAAACTCATGAGCCAACTCTTAAAATACTCAATCTCACACAGATTATCTCGCATGTATGCATGTGCACCCATGTTCACCTATCCTCAAGATGGCGTCTCTGGAGAACCTGACTGGCAGTGAAGTGGAAGTTAGATCAGAACAGGCTGAGAAGTAAATGAAAGGTAAAAAGATTCTAGAAACACAAAACACACTCTTTAAAAAGTTTTATTAAGGGCTGGTGAGATGGCTCAGTGGGTAAGAGCACCCAACTGCTCTTCCGAAGGTCCGGAGTTCAAATCCCAGCAACCACATGGTGGCTCACAACCATCTTGTAACGAGATCTGACTCCCTCTTCTGGAGTGTCTGAAGACAGTACTTACATATAATAAATAAATAAATAAATCTTAAAAAAAAAAAAAAAGGTTTTATTAACTGAGTGTGGTGGCACACACCTCTGATCCCAGCACCTGACAGACAGACAGAAGCAGCCATGTGAGTTCAAGGCTCTGTCTGTCTCAAAACAAACAACTATGACAACAACAGGCTTAATTTAAGGCTAGATGTGGTGCTGAATGCTTGTAATCCTTGTAATCGCAACACGAAACAGGTTAAGGTAGGAGGCATTGACACCAAGACTATACTTTTTTTTCCTTAAAAAAAAAAAAAAAACTTTTCCATAAAAAGGAGAATTACACATAGAGCAATGAGGCAGGCAGATGACAAAGGATGTTTAGAAGATTGTGAAAAATTAGCATGCACTTGCAGTTATTCTAGAGGCATAAAACAAGTCTGGATTCAGTGCTACTATTTAAAAGCTAAACAAAGGATATAGTTTCTGTTCTTCATGTGCAACATATAGGCACATGCATTAAAAGGGTTAGAGTACCTGGGCTTCTTAGAAAGGTAAAATGGTAGCCACCTACCACCACTACTTTACTGCTACTATTAATTTCTTCTAAAGTTGTGATTTCAGGTATACTAAGTTAAGGACATTCGTTTTTTTCCTTTTTTTTTTTTGTTTTGTTTGTTTGTTTGTTTGTTTTTGGTTTTTTGAGACAGGGTTTCTCTGTCTCTGCCACCACGCCCAGCTTAGTTTTTCCTTTTTTATGTTCAAAGAGTTTGCTAAATATCTGCTGTAGGAATAGAGAAGGCAGCTATCCAACGACAGAAATAGCTGTGAATGGCCTAGAAAGCCCTTATCATGTTCACTGCAGATTCATCACACATCACACTATACCACCATAAACATCAGTATTCAGCATTGGCAGCAACAAACAGCAAAAGGTTGGCCAATTGAAGGTAGGGGAAAATAAGTCACTTTAGAATTGTTCTCCTTGATAGATTCCTTATAATATTCAGAGATTTTCTAAAATTCACTCTTGGCTCAATTTTATGGTTATGGAAACAAAAAAATGATAGTAATGTATTATATACAAGACAATTGGATTCTGGGAGAGGCAGTGTCCAGCTGTGAACCCACTAGTGAGCCCATCAGGCTGCTATTGATAGTTCTAAACCCACAGTCACACAGATAGTCTTGTGGGACACAATGTGATTGTGGAAAGAGATCTGTAAGAAAGAAGTGGGGCAGAGGCTGGGAGTGGGAGGGCAGTAAGTGAGGCTGAAAAAGAGTAACCAGAATGCATTATGTGACGTCGTCAAATAACAAAACCTACTAATAAAAAAGGTAGTTCAGAATGAGCATGAAGTGTAGGGCTTATTGTGGTAGAAATACTTCCTCCAAAAGCTGCATAATTTAGACACTAATAAAACTGTGGTAGTGGTACTGTACATGTGAGAAACTAAGAATGAGTTCATTACCGTTGTTACAACACATTCTGGCTTGGTAATCATTTCAAGGTTACGGGTAGAACTCACACTGGCTAATGCTGCCATAAAGCATTTAATACTAAAGATTAAAAAAAGTTCCATACTGAAGACCAAACTTGCCTATTTTCCAAAGAAAGAAAGTGGACCTAACACAGACAGAATTTTAGTAACTTAGAATGTAGTGAAATCTAAGCAGAAGGATCAAGCTAACGTATGCGCGAAAAATGACCAGTGACGAGTGTAACTTCCAAGTGGTCACTTTACTTGCTAAATACCCAGCTTGAAAATGAAAAATTAATATCTGCTTTAAATTTCTTTTATTATGAGCAAATCTTCTAAATTTTATTTTCTTTCTTTTCTTTTCTCTTCTTTTTTTAAGACAAAGTTTTACTATGTAGTCTAGGCTGGCCTCAACTCTTTGTTAATCTAAACCCATATGGCTACTAAGCAAGCAGTCTTTGACATTGAAGAAAACTACTACAGTCAACTACAGCCACTGTGAGACCTGCTGCTAGTAAGAGAACTACACATTCTGTAATTCTTGTTTGCCTAATTTGGAGACAGGGTCTTGCTACCTTTGAACTCTCTGTGTAACAGCTGGCCTTGAGCCTGTGATTCTCCTGCCTTAACCTTCTGGAATTACAGGATGGTGCTACTATGCTGCGGTATGGAGTGCTGGGAATGAACCTTATGCATGACAGTCAAGCACTTTGCCAACTGAGCGGTATCCCCAGTCCTTCAGAGTGATTAAGCAGCAATTAACTTTTAAAATAAATTGAAAGCCAGTGACCACAGCATGCTGGTGACAACCTCTGTAGACTAGAGGAGCCTTCCATTGCTTTCATTTGACACACTAATGCTACGCTGAAGAAATGAGTTATACTTATAGGAACGGGTTTGTTCATTGTTTAAGTCAGGGATTGGCACATTCTCTGTGAAGGCATTGTTAGCCATATACTCTGCACGGCAACTCCTCAACTGTCATTGTAGCACAGAAGAAGCCACAATATGTGAGCAAACGGGCATGGTCTCTTTACAATAAAACTTGATTTTCAAAGACAAATATGGTGGGCTATGCTCTCAAGATTTTTCTAGAATGTAGTCATTAGCTGAGTCTTTGGGAAGATAATTCATTATTCAGCACTGCCCCCCATATTTATAACCTATCCAGTATTAGACTGTGACTCACTCTTTAGGGTTTTGTCTAAATCTAAAATTCTATGATTCCCAAGATCACTAATGAGGTGGCTCAGCATTAAGAGCACTGACTGCTCTTCCAGTCCTGAGTTCAATTTACAGCAACCACATGGTGGCTCACAACCATCTGTAGTGAGATCCAACGCCCTCTTCTGGTGTCTGAAGACAGCTACAGTGTACTCACTAAATCTTAAAAAAAAAAAAAAAAAAAAATCACTAATGAGATAAGAACACATTGCCATAAACAGAACTGATGAATTGATCATTTGGAGACAAGATAGGTTAGGGTAAAGCTTAGTTCTGGAGAGCTGAGGTTTAAAAGGGCGCAGAGTGTTCTCATGTCAGCCAAAGAAAAGAGATGCCACAAAGACCCCAGCAAGCAAAGTTCCCAGAAGCAGCACCTATACTCAGAGATAACTCAGTCACCACAGAGTAATAATGACATAGTAGCTAGGCAAGCATGATACAATGTCCCTTATAATAAATAAGAGACCTTTTTTTTCCACAGGGAACTTGGATTCAGCTGTTGTTGTTTTAAATTTTATCTAAAAATTGAAGAGAAAGGCCTTGAAGTCACTAACTTGGTACTGGAATTTCTGAGGATAATGACACGCTGAACAAATATACGCACACTCTCCAAAGCAATAAAGCATAGAACCCGACTCCCCCAGATCGAAGGTAGGCTCCATGTCTAACGGCTGCTTCATTAAAAGTTCCCATTCTTTTCCAACTACATTACCAGAAACTCTGTCTGCAGCCTCAGTCTCAGTGCTCTCTCCAGAGGCCTTCATTGTAATATCTAAGTTTCCCTTCTGTTCTAACAGCATTTGTTACTGTTGAAAACTTTGGTAATATTTCACTGACTGACTCTGTATTATAGAGTGAACTTGAGAATATACATGTCATTTATTCGTCCACTAAATCTGAATATTGTAGAGTACAAACTGAAGGCCACATACTACTCTGGGCACTGAAAATTTCACCACAAACAAAACAGGCGAAGATCTGAGTCCTCGGAGAACTTATGCTACAGTGATAATGAGACATGGAAACAAATAAGGAAAGAAAGTGCATGGAACGACAAATGAGGTAACAGCAAGACAAAGCTGGGAAGGGAACAGGGAGCATGTGTGCAGACAATGGGAGTGGGACTCTAAGACAGCTGTAAAGAAATGCTTCATTTAGACAAGACTTCAAGCAGAGGAAAAAGATGGGGAAATGAGTCGTGCATATCTATGTCTGGATGGTATGTGTTCCACACAAGTTACAGAAATACAAAGGCCCTGACATAGGAGTATGCCTAGTGTCTCTTTTGAAATTATTAATAAACAGAGTAGGATGAGTTGAGAGGAACAAGGACAGAGTGAATATCTATACTATGACTTATAAGGTCCAGAAGATTCTTTGGTAAAGACATTACTGCTGAGGTTGGTATTAATCATGAGGCAAAATTAAATAAAGGGGGCTCAAGAACCTGTCTTGGATTCCTATGCCATACCATTTCTATGACAGAAATAACAGTACAAAGGTCAGAACATCTGGCATACACAATATTGTGTGACATCATCTACGGAGAGTTGCATGCAGAGAAGGACCCACAACTAAGGAAGGAGACAGAGATTTAAGGAAAGCTAGGGGGTATACGATTCTCTATACCCCAGATGAACAATGTTTCAAGGAGAGTCAAACCGTGCCAAATGTTGACAGCAGTCTGGGATGAGGGTGGTACTCATTGCAATAATGTGAGAGACTTGAAGGGAGCAGCTAGTGAAAAGCCCAAAGCCAAGGCAGTGGTGGGTACTCAACGAGATCCACAAACAAGATGGTGGAACTGAAGACACCAACACACTTCTCTAAAAATAGGTTTTATCTTTAGGGCAATCTACTGGAGAAAGAGCTGCCGAGGAAGGAGGGGCTGGAGTAAGAGCTGAAACAGGAAGAAACCACTGGACACTGGGCATGGAGAAGATGCTTGTCAATCCCAGCACAGGGCAGAGGCAGAGGATGCAAGTGCCAGCCTGCCCTAATAAAAGGAAGAAGCAACAACATACGGGCACAGGTTACAGACAGGCAAGTGGATGTGACACTGAAACTGAACCCAGAATTTCACTCACACCAGGCAAGTGCTCTACTACAAAGTCACAGGCCTCAGCACTGCTGGGTCAGTGAAGTAGGAAGCAAGCTGAAAAAAGTGAACAGAGTAAGAAATTCTGAAAGGGTTCCTTGTTATTGTTTGTTTTGTTGGGGTGGCAGCTTTTTGCTTTTTTTTCTCACTATGTAAGCTCTGCTATTCTGAAACTCACTATGTAGTCCAGGCTGGCCTCAAACTTCCTGAGATCCACCCACCTCTGCCTCCCAAATACTGGGAAATTCTGAAAGTTTAAGGAAAAACAAAGAAGTATAAAAGTTACCTAAAAACAAGAGAGTAACTGCAATGAAAATCACGACGTCCTATTCACCTTTGTTAGGAAAGGATTGTACATTTCTGTACTGGCTAGTTTTGTGTGTCAACTTGACACAGGCTGGAGCTATCACAGAGAAAGGAGCTTCAGTTGAGGAAATGCCTCCATGAGATCCAGCTGTAAGGCATTTTCTCAATTAGTGATCAAGGGGGAAAGGCCCCTTGTGGGTGGGACCATTTCTGGGCTGGAAGTCTTGGGTTCTATAAGAGAGCAGGCTGAGCAAGCCAGGGGAAGCAAGCCAGTAAAGAACATCCCTTCATGGCCTCTGCATCAGCTCCTGCTTCATGCACTGCTTGAGTTCCAGGCCTGACTTCTTTTGGTGATGAACAGCAGTCTAAAAGTGTAAGCTGAGCCTGGCAGTGGTGGCGCACGCCTTTAAATCCCAGCACTTGGGAGGCAGAGGCAGACGGATTTCTGAGTTCGAGGCCAGCCTGGTCTACAAAAGTGAGTTCCAGGACAGCCAGGGCTATACAGAGAAACCCTGTCTCGAAAACAAAACAAAACAAAACAACCAAAAAAAAAAAAAAAAAAAAGTGTAAGCTGAATAAACCCTTCCCTTCCCAACTTGCTTCTTGATCATGATATTTTGTGCAGGAATAGAAACACTGACTAAGACAATTCCCTAATATGTTTTATATACTAAAGCTGACTTGAGACTTAAGAACCACTGAGATGCTATGAATACAGTGTGTGTATGTGAGGACTTCTGAAAATTAATAATTTACTCCTTAAAATCTAAAAGAGGTAAATAACCAAGACCTTTAAAAGATCACTACATAAGAAAAAAAAGGAGGGCTGGAGAGATGGCTCAGTGGGTAAGAGCACTGACTGCTCTTCCAAAGGTCCTGAGTTCAAATCCCAGCAATCACATGGTGGCTCACAACCATCTGTAAAGAGATCTGACTCCCTCTTCTTGTGTCTGAAGACAGTGTACTTAGATATAATAATAAAAAATAAATCTTAAAAAAAAGGAAAAAAGGAGACAAAAGGTGAATATAAAAGTTTATGGTTACTCTCGTCTTTTGTCTCTTCTTTCCTCTCAAGTCAAGGTTTTGTCCTATTGTACTTGTGTGTGTGTGTGTGTGTGTGTACACACATGTGCACAGAAGACAACTTTAGGTGTCATCCTCAGAAACACTGTCTGCATCCTTTGAGAGAACGTCTCTCACTACTCTGGAACTCGCCAATTAGGCCAGTGAGCCCAGGGATCGTTCTGTCTTTGCCTCTTCAGCATTGATGTTATCAATGTATGTGTGCTATTGTATCTACCCAACAGTTCTTACATAAGTGCTACGGTTCAAACTCAGATCCTCATGCTTGTTAGACTGACTTAAGCTATCTTTCCAGTCCCTGAAATATGCTTTCAAAAGGAAAAATAAAGCAAATCCTAAAAATTATCTAAGAATACAAGAAGTATGACTTGGGGTAGGTCAATGATATCTGCAAGAAAAGTTTGATTTTTGCATATGGGAAATGAACTAAGTAGGCAAGCTCTTGAACTTGTCTTCATATGTGGTAATGTGTAGTCTCATGAACTACCAGCCAATCCACCCAGCTATTGTAAGTAGCAAACCAAAAATCTGGTCAGGGCATATTGTAAGCTACAAAGCTCAATATAATCACTGGTAAATGACGTAAGAAGAGACCTCAGGAATAACGTAGGCATTTTCATCTATAGAGTTGGTTCTCTTATAAAATGTGATAGAGACTTCTTATACTTAGCTCACTAGATTTCTCAAATATATTATATGAACATCTTTCAAATGTTTAAGTGGCATGTAGCTACTTGGTAATAAACTATTTGTTTAACATGGCAGCCACACTAATAGACGTGCACATAATAATCTCTCAAAAGCTGAGAATATCAGGGGCCACAGAGAACAATTAGCTAGTTTGGGAGAAGTTATGCTCGGGTGCACTTTTCCCTCCTTTCCTTTTTAGATGTTCCTAGTACAATTCTGTAACCCATCAGATGTGTATGATTTTCTTCCTGGAGTTTCTGGAAGCACTGTTGTCACCATGGAGGTAAGCAAGAGTGACTGGATCAAGAAGTGAAATTGGGGAAGAAGAAGGTGGCTTTTTGGCTATGACTAATGAATTTGAAATCAAGACTAACTTCTTCCACATACTTTTATGTAAGTGTGTGGTAGAAAAAATTACTATTGTTCTCTTTACATGGAACATTAATCCATACAGATTCAAAGACTAGACAGCATAATAATTTATGAAGAGATGTACTAACAAAAACTCTTTACCACCTGTCATTTATATTGTGTTTTTTTGAGACAGCCTGGCTAACCTCAGAGTTAATATGTAGATGAGCCTTAACTCCTGATTCTTCTTCCTCCATCTCCATGTGTTTAGAATTAAAACATCTCCTACCATCGTGTGTGTATTCTTGGGAACTGACCCCAGGCCTTGCACATGCTAGACAAGTGTGCTACCCTGAGCTATACTCATTGCTTACTTCCATTTTCAGCATGAGTCAAGGTCTTGCTAAAATGGCAAATTTTCAATTATTCTACCTTAGTCTACTGAACAGATAGGATTACCTGTGTGCCAACATGCTTGACCCCTCAAATGCTAATGTATAAGATTCTTCATTTTTAGGGCTGTTAGGATGTCTTAGCAGACTAAGGCATTTGCTGCCAAACCTGAAGACCTCAGTTCCATTCCTGGGGCCCATGTAATGGAAGAACAACTGTATTCTGATAGTGCCTCATGGCGCAAGCACATGCACAGGTACACACACGGACACACACACATGGACACACATACATACTACATGTAATAAAAAGTTAGAAACATTAATTTTTGGCTTTTGCTAAACAATAGCCTACTAGCAAACTCAACACATCAAGTCTTTTCATCCTGTTTCTTAAGAGATTAATGTAGGGAAAGAAAGAATGATAACACCTGGAGTGGTTTGAATATGCTTGGCCCTATTAGGTGGTGTGGCCTTGTTTGAGGAAGTGTGTCACTGTGGTGGTGGGCTTTGAGACCCTCCTTCTAGCTGCCTGGAAGACAGTAGGCTGTTTGTTGCTTCCTTTGGATAAAGATGTAGAACTCTCAGCTCCTTCTCCAGCACCATGTCTGCCTGGGTGCTGCCATGCTTCCTGCTATGATGATCATGGACTGAACTTCTGAACCTGTAAGCCAGCCCCAGTTAAATGTTGTTCTTTATAAGAGTTGCTGTGGTTGTGATGTCTCTTCACGGGAATGGAAACCTTAACTAATACACCTGAAAACCCCAAAAGGCTCAAGATTAAAGAACAGTATTTTAGTTAAAGTACATTCCTGGTGATGTTGTAAGTAATGCTTTTTCTTTCTTCTTTTAGAATAAAACTGGGCTTACTGCAATTTTATAAATTATATAACAAAATTGTTCTGCTATAAAAAGGGTTCTCCCCATAACATAAACATGGTTTCTTTATTTATTTAGAGTCTAGTATGTAGCTTTGGCTGTCCTGGAACTTGCCATGTAGGCCAGGATGGCCTCAAAAAGCACTAAAAAACTTGGAAGTTTTATTTTTATTTAATGCACATAGAGTTGTTTTGCTACATGTATGTCTGTGTACCATATGACAGTATCTACAGAGGCCATTACAGGGCGTCAGACCCTGTGGGACTGGAGTCACAGACAGTTATAAGCTATAATTTGGGTGCGGGGAAGTGAGCCAAGTTCCTTGAAAGTACAAGCGCTCTTAACTGTTGAGCCATCTCTCTAGCCCATGAAAATAATTCATATTGTCATATATGTTCATGGTCATCAAGTTAAGATTGCTTAGTGTTTTTAAGACAATATTGTGGGAGTAAAAGTCACTAGTAGGACTGACTAACTCATTTGTTTTATTTTTTTGAAGCTGTGCCTTGCTGTTGTAGTACTAGCTAGTCCAGAACTTACTACATGGCCCACGCTGGACTTAAAACTTATGGCAATTCTCCTGCCCCAGTGTCTCAAGTGCTAGAATTACAGGTGTGCACAACACCTGGTCACTATTAAAAAGATCTCCAAATAAGCTGAGTGTGAGTCTTTAATTCCAGAACTCAGGAGGCAGCAGCAGGTGGATCTGCAACTTTAAGACCAGCTTGAACTACATAAGAGAGACCCTTTATCAATAAGCAACAAATAAATAAAAATCTCTAGGTTAAAATGAAGTGTTAGGGTCAGCCATGGTGATGTGCAGAAAGCATGAACATCATGAGTGGAAGACTAGACTCTCAGGTATTTAAGGACTGCCTGACTAACAAGATGCTGTCTCATACAGAGGGAAGGAAAGGGAGAGGCACAGAGAGGATAGCTCAAGCTCAGCCACAGTGCTTGCTTATCATGCTCTAGGCCCTGGGTTCCATGAGCTTTAAACTACTGGGAAAAAAATAGTTCTTGAAAAGCTATAATGAAAAAGTAATTTACTAGAAATAAAATTCAAAGATAACTATTATTCTTTAAAATGAAAATTGAATGGCTAGGGATGTAGCTCAGCAGGTGGAGTGCTTGCCTAACATGCGTGCGTGAGTCTTTGTGGCACTAGATGAAGGGATGCTCCCTTTGGTAACTCCAGCACTTTCAGAGGCAGGAGAATTAGTGGTTTAGGTGCTCTTTAGCTAAAAGGCAAGTTCTAGGCCATCCTATGATATAGGAGACCCTGTCTCAAACCCCCCAAATAACAGCCCCCTCGCCCCTCTCCCGCTCCAGGAGAACTGAGGCCTGGAAGCACAGGCTTATATTCCCAGTTATTTGTTAAGCTGAGGTAGGAGGAACATCACTAAATCCAGGCCAGCAAATTAATAAGCTCATGCCTCAAAATAGAAAATAACAAAAGGCTGTGGATACAGTTCACAGGAGCACTGGCCTGGCATGTACAACCCCCAGCACTGCAAAAGAAAAACTGAAAAACAAAAGTGACTGTATAGCACAGTGTTTAAGGGTACGGACTCTGGAGACAGATTATCAAGGTTTAAATCCAAGCTCCACTTAGTGGATTTGGAATTAAAGAAGCCATCTGAATTCAGCTTCCTCACTTATAAATGTTATTCAAAGATTAAAATGATTCATAAGTTTTTCATGTCATATAACTTTAGCATTGTGGCAGTTAGAATCTGAGATTAGGTTGGCCTGTGACACTGGTTGTGAGTACCCACGTGGGTGCTAGGAACTACACTCAGGTCCACTCTAAGAGCAGCAAGCACTTTAACACTGGGCAATTTCTCCAGCCTCTTATTTTGTTCCAGTGTTGGGAGACAGAGCAGAGGGCCTCATGCATGCTAATGCTGGGCACACTCTGTCTCTAGGGGACATTCCAGCCCTGGTACTCGTGAGGATCTGAGCAGTGAACAAGTGTCACTAGGAAAGAATAAGGGCACCTATAAAAAGAGCATCCATGCAGCAGATTTTGGTAGACTATTAATTACAACAGATTTTCCTAGATCAGCAATACAGGTTAAAGATCACAGCTGAATCTTCAAAGGTAAGTTTATGTACTTTCACAATTTATTCCTTTGAAATTTAACTTAGATTAAAAAAATAATATTAAATGTAAATTTGGGGGTCCCTTAAATTTTTACCTGGATCTAATTTTCTTTCTATTTCTGTCAGTTTTGGGCCCTAATTAAGATCTACCTGTTAAAAATATAGATAATGCACTAACAGAACTGTTTTTGAAAGATCACATAGCATTTACATAATAGCAGATGTTAAAGAGATCAGAGATCATTAAAATAACTTACTTGATTCATTTATTGGGTTTTCCCAGAAATGAGATTTAGTATCAAAAAACCCAAAAAACAAAACAAAACAAAACAAAACCCAAAACCAAACAAAAAACAAAACAAAACAAAACAAAAAACCCAGGTAATATCATAGACAGCAACTAATTCATTAATTTTTATTTAAAAGATTTTATTTATTTATTATATGCAAGTACACTGTAGCTGTCCCCAGACACTCCAGAAGAAGGCGCAAGATCTCATCGCAGATGGTTGTGAGCCACCATGTGGTTGCTGGGATTTGAACTCTGGACCTTCGGAAGAGCAGTCGGGTGCTCTTACCCACTGAGCCATCTCACCAGCCCCATTAATTTTTATATATAGTCAGATCTATTTCTGTTTTGCAAAGAAATCAAGGTTTTATTCTTTTAGCAAGTCAGTGCTGTACCGGGTGTAACTCCTTATATGAACAAGCACAATCATGGCATTAAACTTACTTTTCCAAAGAAGCCTTTGAAGAACTTCCTTTCCTGGAGGAACAGGGGACAAGTCGAGTGCTATTATTACATAGGCTAAATGTCCCAGGTTTCACATCAATTAAGACATACAGAAGTAAAAGAGAAGGAAAGATGGGAGAAGGGCTGGGGATGAGTTTTATAGAGTTATCCATACCAGGAGTGACAGGGGAAAGGAAAGGTGCGTGAAAATGCAGGGAAACACATGGCACGACCTAAGAATCCAAGGGAAGAGAAGAACTCAGAGCCTGTATTCATGCAGGACAACTACTCAATTTAGGAATCTCTATTTTTCCAACAGAGATTATCCAAATTTGGCAGCAGAGAAAAAGATTAGAACATACGAGTTGGGCATGATGTTGCATTTAAAATTCATAATAACAAATAAAAGGTTAGTTCTACATACATTTTGCTACTTAAAATCAACGGTAGTCATTGTGGTGGCACATGCCCATCATCCTATCTCCTTAGGAGGCTGAGACAGGGCCTCCTAAGCCCAGGAGGTCAGGGTCAGCCTTGATATCATAGTAAAAACTTGCCTCCTAAATAAAAATAAAACAGGAGCCTGAGAAGCTGCTCGGGTCAGCCTGGCCTTCACAGTGAGATTCCAGATCAAAAGCAAGCAACCAACTTGCTGGCAAAGCACACTTCCCACAGTGTGTAAGGCTGAGTCTGATGCCCCGGCACTGCAAACCTAACAGAACACAACAAAAACAACCCATAAAATTAAGTCACGAGCACACATCCACAGTCTCAGCATGCCCTTCAAGTCGTCACAGGGGTCCCCATCTACTAGCATCAGTCTGCATATAACCCGCTCATCAATTCTACAACACACAGGGATAAAGAGCAGGACCTGCTCCAGGGGAGACTAAGTAAAGCTAAAGTTTACACTGGGGCACAGAGGAAAAATGAGAACCAAACCATGTTCATGGGTCACAAATGGAACAAGAAACAGGGTTTTGTTTAACTGTTCTTTTAAAGCAAAGACTCTTGCATTGATATAGCCATATAATTATCAACTCTCAGGAGAAGGGAGCCATAACAAGCAATGGTCCTACCACCAACTGGTTTTGTTTTGTTGAGACGGTCTTACTATGTAGCCTGGAACTCACTATGTAGACCAGGTTGGCCTGAACCTCACAGTGGCCTCTGCATTCTGAGTTTTGGAATTAAAAGGGTTCACCACCACAAGTAACCCTACCATTAATTTTTAAGTACCGTTTACACAAACTGATTATTAAGTAAAATTTGAAGAACTTATGCAGAGTAGATAGGTTCATATTCTCCCAACTCAGTTTTATATTCCCTTCTTAAGGCTGAACTATACTCTTAATCCTTTACTTTTTATAATCAACGTTTGTTGCTGCAAAAATGTCTAGTAAAAGACCACTGTGGTGAAAAATGAGTTCATGAACTCATTCAGAGCTTTTAAACATGAGAACATTTGAAAGTCATAGATGGCATCAAATATTTCCACAAGACACTCTAAACTGAAGCTGGAAAAATAATCATGTGATCCAGGTAGCTTTGCAGCAAGATTAAATTATTTCTGCTGCCAAGTTTGGTGGCCCTAGTTTTGTTAGACTACGAGTAACGATCAGCTTTCAAGGATGCAGCCAAAGTTACAGATTCACCATTCTCACGGGGTGGGGAGGCAACAGTTAATTCAGCTCCTAGAAAAGCTCTTGTTAAAGACAGGGTTTTTTCTCTTTCTTATAAAAGACCCCAGATGTTAAAGAAAATAAGGTGACATGCAAAATGCATAAAAGACAGATATCAGATTAGAGAATATTAATGTTGTTTTAAAAACAAGTTATGATTCTTTTACCTGCTAAAATAAGAACATATATTAAAACAAATATATCAAATAGTGAATAAAAACCCCAACATACTAGAATTACTATACAATGAAATGAATCTAATCCCAAGGGGGGGGAGACACAGAGAGAGAGGGAGAGAAAGAGGGGGAGAGGGAGAGAGGGAGAGAGGGAGAGAGGGAGAGAGAGAGAGAGAGAGAGGGAGATTGATTCAGAAGACAGTGGAGTGAAATAACCTTTTACAATAAAAGGCATTTTGGATTACAGTGAAGCAAGGCAAAGCATGATATAATAATTATAGAGCTCACCGCTACGTGACAGTATTTATCACCCTATAACATACAGGCAACACAACTAAGCAACAACTGTTTCTAAAATTTATTCTATGCACTCTAAGTACTATAGTAGTAATTAGTGAATTATGTCACCAAATAAATTAGTTAAAAATAATTGTTATGCCAGGGCTACATAGAGAAACCCTGTCTCAAAAAACCAAAAGATGTTACTTACGTACATAAGGGCAAGAGGTGGCCCGAGGAGCACATTTTAAAAACTATCCCAATGCTATTTGCCTCACTTGAGAATGTCAGCTTTGCCAATCACTTCTAAGAGAACCTAATGCAATTCTGTATTATTCGGGACCATGTGGGGGAAGGTCTCTATAACTGTACGTGTAAATCACTTTCAATTTCCTACAAGGTTTAAACCTCTAGAAACGGAATTGTTTGTTTATAGGTCGCTCACATGACAGTCTGTTTTGCTGCTTAACTGGTATCCTAGCTTCGTAATTCTCCATATTTTAAAGCTTTAACGTTCAAACATACTCCAAAGGTATTTTGTTGTTTTAATTCTCTGTAGCTTTATATGCTCCTAAAATTTGTTTCCATTTATTTAAAATTCTTTCAGGAAACTTTGTGATCTTTATGCTAATAAGCAAAAAAAATATTAGTAACATAGTATTTGGTACAATTTTAGAACCAGGCACAGCAGGCTATAGATCCTAGATAAATATTTGTTAAAAGACAAGACAAACTTAGTATTTCTACAGTAAAAATTTGAAAGGAAGGGGGAAAAAAAAAACCATGGAGATATGTGGAGTCAAGGGACAATATCCTGAAGGCTTTCTATTTACTACAAGGTTCTCAGTATAGTACTAAAAGCTTATCTACAGACCCATGATGCTTTTGTCTGTTCACTTTTGTTTTTAGAGACAGGGTTTCTCTGTGTAGCCCTGGCTGTCCTAGAACTCTGTAGGCCAGACTGGCCTTGGAACTCAGAGATCCACCTGCCTCTGCCTCCGGAGTGCTAGAATGAAAGGCATGTGCCACCACCACCTGGTTTAGAACAGCTAAGTTTTACTGAGCATAATAAAAGTTTACCCCTTACCCAATTTTATTTTTAATACACTTGCCAATGTTAAGTCTATACAACTGTCCTAAGTGTCCTGGATATGCCAGGGGGTGATGCCATGTGATTTTTGGAGTCAGGGTCTCTCTGAACCCGGAGTGCACTAACTCACCTAGACTGGCTGGCCAGTGAGCCTTAGAGAGCTTTGTTTATACTTTCCCAGCTCAGGGATTATACCCTTATGGTTTTGTTTTTAACATAGATGCTAGGAAATGTAAACTGAGGTCCTTATGACTGTATAGCAAGCACTTCACCAACCAAGCTATGGCCCTGGCCCTGCATGAAAGGTAAATCTAGGTTATATTATGGTGAATATAAAAAACACATTAAATGTTATCTAAACAGTCCTCAAACAATATTCTTGCTTTAAAAACAAAAGGTGAAATAAAACAAAAAAAGTAGTTTTAAACTAGAAGGTGAGCAGAGTGGAGTGGCTTTCCCAGTATATGGGAGGTGGAGGTCAGAGGAGTAGGATCTTGAGGCCCTGCCTGTTGTCCATCTGAGTACCACATGTATGCCTGGTACTCTTGGAGGCCAGAAGAGGGTGCTAAACCTCCTGGAACTGGACATACAGATGGTTGGTAACCACTACGTGGGCACTAGAAACTGAACCTGGTCCTCTGAAAGAGCAGATCATACTCTTAACCACTGAGCCATCTTTCTGGCCCCTATTTGTTAATTGCAGGTTCTATTTTACACAATAAGCATATTTTTTCCTGTACATTAAAGACCTGTTTCTAATATTTTAAAAAAGTTAAGATCCAGATGAGGTGGCACACGCACCTAACCCTAGCACCTAAGCAGCTGCAGAAAATAACGTGCTCGGAGTTGAGCGGCCTCAAAAACCCAAATGAAACGGACAGACAGACAGCAACCTTTACAACACTAGATAGCAGTGCTAGAGGCTTGGCTCAGTAGAGTGTCTGGCTCCCATGAAGCCCTGGGTTTGATACTCAGCAAGAAAAAAAGATTGACTGTTTCTAAATTAAAAGATTTTCTGAAGTATAATTCCACAGTGGCCTCATAGACCTAAGTAATGTAAATTTTAAGACTTTAATAACAATAATTTGTTTAAGGATAATCTAATCATTTCCCAGGATTTTAAATTAAGAGTTATTTTTATTTTTAATTATGTATGGTTCTGGGTGTGGGTTTATGCCCATGTATGTGTGACCACAAAGGTCAGAAAAGAGTATTAGGTCCCCTGGAGTTGGAGCTACAGGCAGCTGAGAGCCACCTCAGTGGATGCTGGGAACTAAATGTCGGTCCTCTGCAAGATCAGCAAGCCCTTTAACTGCCAACTCATCTCCCCTCTCCTCCTTTCCTTGTTGGTTTGCTTTTCTCATTATTAGTAATATAGTCCTATAAAACATTTTTACACTGGGGATGGGGGCTCATGCCTGTAGTTCCATCGGTAGAGAGGTAAGGCAGGATAAGAAACTCAAGGCTAGCGTAGCCTACATACTGAGCTATACAAAGAAACAATTTGAAAAAAAAAATTCTTTTTTTTTCCTTTTTCTTTTCTTTTTTTGGGTTTTAAGGCATTTATTGTAGAAAGGTGGGAGAGAGAGAGAGAGGGAGGGAGGGAGGGAGGGAGGGAGGGGGAGAGAGAGAGAGAGAGGTGGCAATGGCCACGTGGAGAGAGGGAGCAAGAGAGAAAGAGTAAGAGCAAGAGGGTAAGAGAGGCAAGAAGAATTCTTAAACATTTCTTTAAGAAGGTTAAATATTTATTTTTAAAGCATCCTTAGTTAAACTCATCTAGTTTATCATTATTCTAGAGGAATGGAGAATTATTTTATAAGAAAAAATCTAAATTTTGTATTTCTCTTTCAAACTAGTCTTGATAAGAATGGAAAACTAAATGATCTGAGCCTGTATGTAATTAGGAACAGTCATATAAAGGAGCCAACCAGCAAAGCTAGTTCCATGGACCACAGGCCATAGACATAAGTCCTCTTCTCTTAACCCTGAAGAATGCAAGCAAGCAGCTGGGCTTCTAAAAATGTAAATGTCTACCACACCTGAGATAAACGGGCTTCTGCACACACACGACTGCAGGGCACCATCTGTACAGAGTTGCTTTGTTTTATGTTCAACAATTAGTTATTTTCCTACTTTTCCTCCTACAATAGATTCAGGTATTCCAAAAATAAGTCTATCTCTTTGATATATTTTAAATTTTTACATGAGGGAATATAAGAGGTAACATAAACTATATCAAAAAAGCAGAAAAGTTTCGGTTATTAAGCAAATTGAGAACTAAAAGCACTCATTAGTAGCCAAACTTCGCAACCCCAAAGTGACATGAATTCAATGCTATTGGGGACAGGCACATGCAGAAATAATGCCTCAAGCTTCTACAGCACAGTGGGAATGGCTACACACGGGAGAAGGCAGGCTGGGAAGAGGGCCTGAAGAGCTAGGGGACAGAGCATCCTCAGACATACTGAAAACAGGACATTAACACTTCAGTCTGACCTTTTATCAAATGTGAATACTTTCTCTCCCTTACTAAATACACACCTATGAACGTAGTGTGTAGTCTATGGGGTAACAGGCAAAGAAAGCATTATCCATCCTGAAAGGGAGTTGTCCATTTCAAGTTTATAAAGAAGTAAGAGAAAGTAGGTTGTCCGTGTCACAGGGATTTAAAGATAGATGTAGGTGTGAAGATAATGAGAAGTCCCTCCCAAAGTAAACTCCATCAGGCCTCACACAGGTGCTTTTTACTTTGTCCCGGGAAAGCTGTTTCTTAGAGATTTAAAATTAATAGCGTATAGTCCAGGTATCACAAGTTAGCTGTAACATTTCTGGCTGGTTTTAGAATATTTTCTATCAGATTTCAAACTGCTTGTTTCGTATGGGCCATAGTAAGTGAAAGGTGTATTTTGGATGATGTACGAGCAAAAGTTTGGTCTTTATAATCTGTACTTTTTAAAAAAAAATTAGATATTTTCTTCATTTACATTTCAAATGCTATCCTGAAAGTCCCTTATACCCTGCCCCTGCCCTGCTCCCCAACCCGCCCACTCCCACTTCCTGGCCCTGGCATTCCCCTGTACTGGGGCATATGATCTTCGCAAGACCATGGACCTCTCCAGTACCCTCCCAGAACTATGTATCTAGCTGCATATGTAGCAGAGGATGGCCTAGTCGGCCATCAAGGGAAGGAGAGGCCATAATCTGTACTTTTGAATAAAGGGAAAATGAGATGTTCTTTTTTTTTCTTCTTCTTCCAGTAAGCCTACATCATTTCCCTTGGGAAAACACACTGCTCTTACTGGATACTGACAGAACACAGATCAGGACCAGCAAACCACCAAATACATACAGCTTTCAATCTCTTTACGGCATCTTCACAGATGTGCATTCCTCTTGACTCATCAACTTCTACGTGGCCGAGGTACTGTGGAGAGAAGGGAAGGCGTTAGCTCCACCAATGCTCACTGAGGCACTATTCTCTAGTAGATAGCTGAGGATACACAGGTAAACTTCTGCATTCAAGAAACTCCTGGCTCTTGTAGAAGGTAATCTTAATTTTATTCACTCAGTATTTTCAAGGAATAAAATTTAGAATATTTCAGAGTTATTAGGGGAATAAATGAGAAAGTACATGATAGTCACTAAATGTTACACGAATTATGGGATCAGTAGTGTAATAACCTAAGTGAGATGCAATTCCTCTACCTGTACACTTAAAAACAATCCTAAGAAAAAGTATGTATACCTAGCAATAAAAAGGACAAACAGGAACAGCAAAATGGCTCGGCTGGTAAGGTGCTTGCTGCCAAATTTGACAACCTGATTCCAGTTCAGCCCCTAGAATCCACATGAAGGAGAGACCCAACTCCAACAAACTGCCTTCTGACCTCTACACGTTCACCACAGGGTATTCTCCCCTCAAAGAGAAGAAGAAAAGAACCAGGTAGGAGACATCCAAGAAGCAGAAGATATTAAGGAACACAAAAGCTTGGGAAACTTTTCCTCTGACTTGTTTTTGAAGTCCTGGGCTAAACTTGGGCCGTTTAATAAGGATCTGCTCCTATAACTGGCATATCAAACACTTTCAGAGCTAAATCAATAGACAGAGCATTTCCCAGGTTTCCTGTAGAGCAATAGGTGGTGTATATATGACAGGCTTTGAAAACTGGATAAATATGATTAGCATATCTAAGTAAAAAAAAAAACCCAAAGTCTTTTAAAATTTGGAATTTTCTAGGTATAGATATGATAACTGAAGTAGAAATGCCTATAATCAAAATCCAATCAAAAAGTCATAATCAAAATCCAGATATACTAAAAATACTGCATATATACCTTTAGAATATATGTATAAGGTATATATGAAACATAAATATTTACACTTAGACTTGAACCCTAGCCATAGGATATCTTACTATAGTTATATGCAAATAGTAAAGCTTTAAAAGTTCTGAAAACATTTCTAGTCCTATGCATTTTTATATACAGGATATAAAACAAATGTTATTTACTTGATACAGGATACAAAATAAATGTAGTTACTTACATATGATACAGGATAGAAAGCAAATATACTGGAGTCACATGCATGTGCTCCTATACCCACTTTCTACAGCGCTGGGGCTGAGCCTTTGGGGTTCTGCAGCTAGGCAAGGGATCTACCAACTAAGGTAGATCCTCAGGGGCCCTCCCTCAGAAAGAGTCTTACAATACAATATTCAGCTGGCATACGGCAAAATCATGCATTTAATTCATCTCTGTGGAAAAATAATCTATGGTTATCAACACAAAGACTTTAAAGCAGTTATAAAAAGAATTCAAAAAAAGCAATGGTCAATTGTCTCAAAATAAATACAAAATAGAAAATCTCAACAACAAAAAATAGAAAATGTTTAACAATAAGAAAACCACATTAGAGCCAGGTGTTGTGGCGCACGCCTTTAGTCCCAGCACTTGGAGGCAGAGGCAAGCGGATTTCTGAGTTCGAGGCCAGCCTGGTCTACACAGTGAGTTCCAGGACAGCCAGGGCTACACAGAGAAACCCTGTCTCGAAAACAACAACAAACCAGAAAAGAAAAAAGAAAAAAAAAAAGAAAGAAACCCACATTAGATAACTCAGTGGGAGAGTGGAGATAATAACCTCTAAGCCTGAAAGTTGATCAATTGTAATGAACTTCATACCTAGCATCACATGTCGTTATGAGAAACCAGAGGCCCTAGCCCTGATATGAAAACATAGTTGAAGAGTGTATTGCTAGGTCACGTGGTACTCATACATCTGGTTTTATAAAAACTGTTACCTTCTTTCCTAAGGGGTCTGTATCATGTTCCATCCTCACCTGCACTGAGTGAGTGTTTGGAGAAGCCACATTTTGACCAGCAACTGGTGGTGCCCTTTTCTTTAGGCACAGAGTCTAGTAAACAGGACCTGGATTAGCCTGTAGTTGTCATGTGCCACATCAGGCTCTTCTGTTGGAGTCATCATATCCCCAGTGACTAATAGTAGTGAGCATGTGAGTCCAGGCTAGCTTTGCCCTCCAGGTCCCTCGCCTCTGCCTCTTAAGTGCTAGAAGTATAGGCAAGAACCATCATGCTTGGCTTTCTATACTTCTGTATACTTGTAGACATGATTGGCATATATGTCAAACTTTTACACTTGTGGCTTCCCTCCCTTCCCCCTCTCCTCCCTCCTTTGTTTTTGGTTTAATTTTTGTGTGTTTAAGTCTTTTCCTGTGGCCTAGACTGTACTTCCTATGAAGTGCGAGTGGCCTCAAACTCATGTTCTTCATACCTTAGTCACTTGAGTGCTGAGATTAACATATACCGGCCATGCCTAGCCCATTTTCACAAATTTTTTTTAAAAAGGTTGTAAAACTTTTGTGTATATTAGTGTTTTGCCTACATATGTGTACCATTTGTATGTCTGATGCTGTGAAGTCAGAAGAGGCCACTGAATCTCCTACAACTGGAGTTAGAGATGGCTCTGACCCACCATATGGGTGCTGAGAACTGAATCTAGGTCTTCAGCAAGAGCAACAAGTGGCAGATGTACTGTGTACATAGGCATACATGTGTATACACAGAGGAAATGGTAAAAAAAAAACATTTAAAAAGTACAATTCAGGAGCATTATTATATTTAAAATGCTACTGTTTACACTTATTTATATCCTTAACTTTTTAAAATTATTTCAAACACAAACTCACTATTAGGCAATGACCACTCAGTTCTCTCTACCTCTCAATTCATGGTATTTTCTAATCTTCTCATCTTTAAGAATTAGCTTAATGTAGTTTTTCATTTATGTGAGATCACATAGTGTTGCCCTTTATGTTTGGCTTATTTAACTGAGCTTCACTTATTTCACTTATTTTAAGATTTACCATGGAGTACTATATATCAGATTCCTTTCAATGCCAAATAATAGGTCATTGCATACATCACATTTTGCTTAGTCCTCTGGCTTGTTTCTACTTTTCTGTTACTGTGAGTAAAGCTGCAGTGAAAACTGGTGTATACAGCTCTGTATGAACTCTTGCTTTCATTCCTTTGGGTATCTGTCCAGGAGTGACCTGCTAGGGTAATTCTTTCTTTAACTTGAAGGAAATGACAACTGTTTTCTGTGGTCACATCACCTCATATTCCTAACAGTGTGAGGTATGACTTTTGTTAGTTCCATTAATGTATAAAACTGTTCATGTTTCTACTTGTTTCAACATACTTAAATACTATAGATGGAATTCCTATAGGGTTTGGAAATACTCGTCCACGAGACCATCTCTGTGTAGTCCTTTAGAAAAGTTATCACTTTTTAAAAACAGCTTCCTCATTTTACTCATGGCTAAGGTCTATTCAACTTTTATTTTTCTGCTTTAGACAATTTTAACAATGAATGTATCTAGAATATTCACACTCCATTAAAATTTAAAAATCATTAGCATAAGTTATAACATAACTTACGTAAGTTGCATAACTTAATTTCTTTGAGCATGTGGTAGCGTCTTACTACATTCTTATTTCTAACATGTATATAGTACATATATCCACATACTTTTGCTAGTATATGTATACTTATGTATGCACATACACACTTGTATTTTCTTTTTTTAATTATTTATTTACTTAGATTTATTTATTTTATTATTTGATGTATATGAGTACTGTAGCTGTACAGATGGTTGTGAGCCTTCATGTGGTTGTTGGGAATTGAATTTTTTGGACCTCTGCCCGCTCCGGTTGGCCTCACTCACTGTCTTCATGCACACCAGAAGATGATGTCAGATCTCATTATGAATGGTTGTGAGCCACCATGTGGTTGCTGGGAACTGAACTCAGGACCTTCAGTAGAGCAGTCTTACCTGCTGAGCCATCTCTCCAGCCCGTATTTTCTTTCTTTCTTTCTTTCTTTCTTTCTTTCTTTCTTTCTTTCTTTCTTTCTTTCTTTCTTTTAATTAGGTATTTTCCTCATTTACATTTCCAATGCTATCCCAAAAGTCCCCCATACCCCCCCACCCCGTATTTTCTTTTCTAAGGGTAATTTTTATTACTGCCTCCAAGTTATTTAACATCTCTGATTCCTTTTACAAAACAAAATGAGAGAGTAGAAACTCATGTAAAGTTAACTAGTGTAAAGGTAACTAGTTACCTTTACATGAGTTTCTAGAAATGAATACAAGATTTTCTAGTCATTCTCTTTCTACCATGTAACTCAATCAATTCAATTGGCCACATGTGACTATTCATGCCAACAATAACAAAGAAAGAAGACTTAGTAGAAAGCAGAGTAAAATTTTTTTATATTTGTGCTGACTCTTAGTGGTGTTATCTATTTAGAATGTGGAAATGGAAGTCAACCCTGAGGGTCAGTAGACTGAGAAAAACATGCCAATTGAAATAAACATCATCTCAAAGGCCTCCTTTCTTCTCTGAGACATTATCTCACTGCAAAACTGCAGCTGACTTATGCTTTAATGGCTAAAATATTTGACACTGGAACTTCTTTTGTTTATGCCTTTGCCAAACTCTGAGTAAGGAACTTTTATTCATAAAAATGTGCATTAAAAAACTATTATGTGGAATTGCATTCTTCATGAGTTAAATAATTTTTCCCTTTCCTGAAAAAAAAAATGAAAACTTAAGATCTCCAGGCCCCACTTTGGTAATGTTATCCATGATGTGAGCCTGATGTGAGAGACTACACAGTGAGGAGCAATGCTAGAAAACAGTTCATTATGCATATATAGATTATACTATTCATATAGCAAATATAGTATGCAAATGTACAGAAAACACTATCAAAGTCTTACGTGTCTTTAACCCAGTCAAATTACAATATTCTCATCTTTAAAATTTTTAAATTCCATCTGAGTTAGTCATGACATAATCAGATTTATTAAATGTAATTGTGGAAATTCAGTACTAGAAAGTACTTAAGAGATCCAAACTTTTCCTTTAACCAAATGCCAATAAAGTTAAACGAGAAGAGTAAGTCATACTAACTAGTAAATTCACAGAATCGAGACGAGAGCCCAGGTCTTTTTCAATTACCTGACACTACCTCTCTTTTAAAGTACATGTGTAACTGTCTTGTTTAAATAATGGCTCATAGTTTGCCACTGTTACACGCACTTACTTAGTGTTATTCTTCAAAACAAAGTAGGCAATCAGACAGAGCTGTCATTCATTTTAGTAAGCACCCCCTCCCCCAATGACAGGGCTTTTCTGTGTAGCTGGTCTTGAACTCACAGAGACCCACCTGCTTCTGCCTCCCAAGTGCTGAGATTAAAGGTGTGTGCGACCACTATCCAGCCCCTAAAGTATACTTTTGTGACTCTGTATGTGTAGGTATAGGAGAGGGAGGTGCATGTGGACATACATGTACCATGGTGCAAGCATAGAGGTCAGAGGACAACTTGAAGGAATCAGTTCTCTCCTTCCATGTAGAGAAATTTTAATCCAGCAACATAGCTGTTGGGCAAGTGATCATATCCAAAGAGACTTTCTAGGTCTATACAATTTGGCCTGACTGCAGATATGCCTTTAGTACATACCTTTAATAGCTTACAGTTTAGGTAAGGTCAGTCGGTAGAAGGAAGCAGCCATGTTTGAAAGTAACATTTAATTGAGGGGCAGATAAAGTGACAAATCAGAGAAAGATTTGACGGAACGAGCCAGAGATAGGCTATGCTCAACTCACACGAGAACAGCAGAAGAAAGGCTGCTTAGAAGCAGCACAGAGTGAGCCAGGAAGGGAGGACAGCTCGGTGAGTGTGGTTCAGTTGAGTTCAGGCAACACAGTGTTCAGTTTCATGGAGTTCATGTACTCAGTGCAGTTCAGTTCAAATCAGAGGCAGTTTTTCCAAGCAAAACAATTCCGTGAAGCCAAGAGAAGCCAGTTTGAATCAGTCAGCTTGGAGAGGAGTTTTGAGCCAGAACAGCTGAGCTGAACCAGCCAGCCAGAATTTGGAAAGAACTAGAAAGGGTATTATTCAGTGGTAAGCCTTCAAGACGACAGTTACATCTGACAAATAAAAGTGACTTTTACACTTCCACTGTACAGGTCCTCGCACTCCTTCAGAGCTCTAGCCAGGTCCAGCCCCACTCTTCACCTCTTTGTTGGGTGACTCTAGGAGAGACTTGAGGCATCCAGACTGTGATGGGTACCTGGGCACCTTGACCCTGTACCTCTAGGCCTTGGCCCTGACCTGAGACAGCTCTGAGACACCTTGCCTACTGATTACAGGAACATTGATGTGAGTCTCCCAGACTCCCTAGTATCAGTCTCCACTAAGATTCCATGACATTGGTCAAATCTGAGTGGATTTCATTCAGCTATTCCCTCCCATACAAGCCTGGTCACCAGAGTGACTGGAGAAGCTGTGATCTCTTTGCTCTTGGGTTTCTTTGCCCTGGAATAGCCCTTGAGACAGGGAAATGGGGGCAGGGGGTGGCTATCTCCTCAGGACTGGTTAATACATTTCTCTGGGGGAAAGGAGAAGGTGACAGAGGCTCCTCAGCTTTATCTGTGACCCTCTTCCTCATGAAAAGGGGCTGGGTTTGCATCATACTGCTTGGTTTGGGAAGACAACGTAGTGGACCCGGATCTGGTTTTCTATTATATGGCTGAGTGCTGATGACCCCGACAGAGCTTCCATTTGGTTCTCTCTCCCCTCCCCTCCCCTCCCCTCCCCTCCCCTCCCCTCCCCTCCCCTCCCCTCCCTCCCTCCCTCCCTCCCCTCCCCTCCCCTCCCCTCCCCTCTTCTCTCTCTCTCTCTCTCTCTCTCTCTCTCTCTCTCTCTCTCTCTCTCTCTCTCTCTTCTTTTGAGACAGGGTCCCATGATGCTATGTCTGCTCAACTCTTTAATGGTTTCTCATCTCATCTAAATATAAAAGTCAAAATCCTTAAGATGGAATTGGGCTTGCTGGTAATCATGAGTTTGGGGTTATCCTGAGCTATGTAGCAAGACTCTGTATCTCCCAACTTCCACCCCCAAAATGCTCTAGGCAAATAATTTTTCAGTGTTTAAGGATGGTAATGAGGTCATTTGTAGGAACAATACTTCTAGCTAGTAGACAAGGGCCCAAGAATGAATATATGACACATCTAATATTGGGCACTTGTAATATAGAAAAAGCTTACTCAGAGTTATCTTTTACTGACTCTAATTCTATTTTAAATATGCACACATGCAGTGACTTTCACACAAATATAACTAAGTCAATCAAGAGAAGACTGTAAAGAAAAAAAGATTAAAAAGGGGGGGGGGGCTGGAGAGATGGCTCAGTGGTTAAGAGCACTGACTGCTCTTCCAGAGGTCCCGAGTTCAAATCCCAGCAACAGCGTACTCATATAAATATAATAAATAAATCTAAAAAAAAAGAGAGAAGACTGTACATGCTAGATACAAATTTTAGCAAAATTTACTTCTTCATATTTGTAATTGAATATAAACAGTAATTTAGAATTTATAAAGAGTATTATATCAAAAATGCAGCTAGTAGGTGTGATATTATTTGAAAGTACTGAACTATTGAATCTACCTTCTACCTACCTGCTTTCATGGCTCCCTGCTCCTCTGGTTCTATACACAGTGGCTTTCTCTGTGCCCCTTACTATGCCAGGTGCCTCTTGCTGAAGAGCCACTCCACTGTTGCTCCCTTGGCTACATTCTGTTTCCTTCAATACCTGAAATGCTTATTTTCTGAATTTCTTTGGGTGTTTTCTGAAATGACATTTTGCCCCCTAATGAGGACTTCCAAAACCAAAATATTTTAAACCGTATCAACCCCATTTATTTCTTTCATCCACAATTCCTTTCTGGTATAGCGGATATTCTGTTTTCTCACACTCTCGCATTCGCTACCATGAACAACACTAGGCAGAGATCCTGTCTGTGCTGCTCACTGCATTGCTGGTTCCTAGAACAATACTTGGTAGACAGCAGACATTCAGCAATTATCTGTCAAACATATCAATGAATCAATAATACCAAAGAGAAGAAACTGTAGGATATTCCTTAGATTGGCATTAAACTTAATGCCTAGTTAATAATGAAAATTTTTAGAACTCAATATATAGGAGATGTAATTACTATTTATAGGAGAGAATGTAAACATTAGTGAAGAAAACATATGTGAAGAAAATGAAATAAAACATAAGTGAAACATATGTAAAGAAAATGAAGTAAAAATATCTGATATAAATTTGAAAATAAGTGAAAGTATTTCATTTTTTTATGATGGAGCATCAAGATAATCATCTAGCATTGATGGGACAAGAAATTATAAGTACAGAAGACAAGAGCAGAACTAATGGTGGGAAGAGTTTAAAAGTGAAGACAAGAAGAAGCAAACAGGGCTGGAGAGATGGCTCAGTGGTTAAGAGCACTGACTGGTCTTTCAAAGGTCCTGAGTTCAAATCCCAGCAACCACATGGTGGCTCACAACTATCCGTAATGAGATCTGATGCCCTCTTCTGATGTGTCTGAAGACAGCTACAGTGTACTTACATATAAATAATAAATATTCAGAAAAAAATAGAAGAAGCAAACAAGCCAGTTAGCCCTGAATGGGAATGGGGAGGAGCGGGCTTCTTTTGACTCTTCTTTTGTTGGAGAATGCTGGAAATAAACCCATACCTCACTGAAAATAATTTAATTCTTGGTAACTGAGGATCTGTAGACATCTCAGGACTTGTGTTCTCATTAGAAGTGTTCTTACTTGACCAGACCTGAGAGTAGAGGCTTCTGGGAAACCTCACTTACTCAGGAGCTGAGGAAGGACGATCACAAGTTCAAAGCCTACTAGGGCTACAGAGCAAGTTCAAGGACAGCCTAGATAACTTAGTGAGATTCTTTCTCAAGGAAGTAAAAAGAAGGCAGGGATGTAGCCCAGTGGTAGAGGGCTTGCCAAGCACACTCAAGCACACTCCTAGGAGCCCCACCAACCCACACACAAAACTGTTCTCACTTATACTTGTTCCAGTTCCAGATTATGTAGCACACAGCCTTATTTAGATAACTTAAACACAAAAAGAAAAATCACTAACTGCAATGTATTTTTTTCTTATTTAATTCCATCACTGAAGCAGAATACGGTTTTGGAAGGCTCCTTCACTAGTGTGAGTCATAGGATTACATATTCTATGGGCTATCAGTTTTTTGTTTGGTTTGCTTTTATGTTTTTGTTTATTTCCCCACAGAGAACCACAAAGACATGTGTGTTTTACCTTAACTGGGAAGCTACACTTTCCAGTGCGGACTCCTTCTTCATCTGTCTGCCACTGATGTGGACGGCTGGCCTCTGGGACATAAACGTCTTTCTTTCTCCTGAAGCTTTGCCGTAGTTTGTTCATGTTAACTTTTACAACCTGAAGACACAGTGAAGAAATACCAAAGTTACTTCTTACACAAACTTCAGATGACCATTTTAGTACAAAACCCATCCCAAACCTTGAAGGCCCACATGAGGGTTATAGCTTAGTATGTTAGCGTACTTGCTCTCGGAGTGACAATGAGTCTAAAACTGCTCTCGTTCCGCTTTTTAAAGACAACTACAGTTCCCTCCAATGACAACTGCCCCAACAAGGGCGACCTTTAACTTCTCACCTGCTTGATACCTCTCAAATGCCGGGATTACAGCCGCTGTGCCCTACTGTGCCTCAGTTTGGTGTTAAGGACTGAACTAATATTTTGTGCCTGCCAGGCACACATTTTGCCAACTGAGTTAGTTACATGCCCAACTCCCCATTCTTTCTTCCTGTGGCCTTATCTACCAATGTTACCTCTTTAATATCTAATTCACTCCATGCCCTTTGTCCCATGATTCATTCATTCTCAGACTCTTCCCACCCCTACAAATGATGTAGCTATCTTTATTACTGGTAGACAAAAGAAAGCTTCAAGTCTTCCTGATTTGATGGATATTAGGTAAGAGCCAGGAGAGCTCACAATGCTTGGGTGAACAGTCACTCTTTTTCTAGTCTGTAGGGCAAGCGATGAAAACTACAGCCCCGCACATCAAGGCAGGTAAGCACTCTGTGCCTGGAGCCTTTCCTAGTCCCTTTTCTCTCTTCCTCTCTGCTCACTCCTCATGGAACCCAAAGGCAAAGCTACCTCCTCCAAAGTCCTGATTTTTCTTTGTGGTACCTTTGGTTTAATTACTGTCTCAAACTAAAACATGTCTTTGTTTACATTACCTACCTATTCCCAGTGAGATATAAGTTCTGCAAGGACAGGATGCTATCCTGTTCCCTGTTTATGCCTGCCTTCCTGGAACTGATCAGTAGAGGAGTAGCTCACATATACTTACTGAATGAATGCTGTTCAACCAACACTCATGATTAATAAACAATGCATGCCTGAGGTTTGGGTCAAAATCTAGCTTATGTAGTAACTGGGGCACCCTGTAAGCTTTACAATGAGACAGACCTGAGTGAATGCTGTGCTGCCAGAGATGGTGATGTGACTGAGGCAAGTAAACTCAAAGTTCTAATCCTTAGTTTATACTTCTGTCAGATATGGTAGTAACTCTTACTTCTCAGGGTCACTGTGAGGGTCAGAAATAATGCTACCTAAAACAGCTAATGTTTCAAAAGGGAACTCCTGTTGCTGGGACTGGCCTTGAACTCTTGATCCTGTTTTCTAAGCCTCTCAGGTAGACAGGCCTGTATGTGGCCAGTGTCCAAATCAACTATTTTGAGACTTTTTTGTTTAACTTATTGCAAAAGGCCATTACTTAGACTGCTTCAAATAAAGGCCCATTTCATTCTAATCTGGTCTGACTACTGTTTTCTAAAACATCAATCTGACTGTACAACTATTCTACTTTAAAATCCTCTAATTGGCTCATGTCCCCTTCAAAGTGTAAATGCTCAGCATGGCAAACACAGTCTTATGCCTTCTCTTACCAGCCCCCATTCACATGTTAAGTTCCAGCTCCATTAAGCTACTTACATCCCCTACAGGCAGGCTGTTTTCAGTGCCTCTCTCTACATGGAAAGAAACTATTTCAGTTTGCCTCCTGTAAAAGTCTACTCATGTTCAGTGCAAGCTCAAGAGAAGCCAGCATTTAACAAAACACTCACTGTTGTTCTGAGAAGCCTTTACCTGACCTTGGTTCTTCTACTTTCACATGGTTCCATTTAAGCGTTTTGCTGACTTTTATTACTGTACATTAGAACCTGGCACAATTTCTAGTTCCTTAATAGTAAGCTGTATCCTACTTGTTTAAATAGTACCTATCTCTGAATTCTAATGTGGTGCCTGTCCTTGTATGACATACTGTAATTTTGAAGAAACAACCAACCAACCCCCTATAACACTGAGACTACTTTGTAGGTAGGAAGACACTAGAGATGTCAAAGCCCACTGACAAAGGAGGATTACCCACTGTCTAGACTAGGGCACTGGAGACTATTCACTCTCTGGCATAGATGTATTATTGTAGCATTTTTGGTTGCTAAATAACACGGTGAAAATGTCCAAAAAATTGGTGTTAATATCTTACCACTTTTAGTAGTCAAATGGTTTGCCATCAGCATTTCTGCCACGATTCCTGACTTATGCTTTAAGTAACCACAGGACTGCAGTGGAAAGGCCTAGCAGCCATTGCTTGTTTAGGGGGGAAAGTTAAGGAGTCTGAAGGATTGGACACAACTCTTAGGAAAGGCTTCAGGTTCCTGTCACATATTCATAGAACTATTTTATCAGATTTCCATGTAAAAAGTTTAAGGAAAAGGTAGGGCGATTTAAATAGTAATGACAAAACAGTCCTAAAATAAATTTGCAAGGTAAAAGTGTAATTATGTTATCTTGTTCATTACCTCTTAATAACTATTACTGGCCTAAGGACAAAGGTCCTAGTTGAACATAGGCGATAAATAGATTTTTAAGTATAAGAACTGAGATAGCTAGGTGTGGTAACACACACCTTTAATTCCAGCACTGGGAGACAGAAGCAGGTAAATCTCTGTGAGTTTGAGCTCAGCCTGGTCTACATAGTGACTTCCAGGACAGTAAGGGCTATACAGAGAAAGCCTGTCATGAAAAACTTAGGAAAAAAGAATTATTTTGTTCTATAAGCTAATTCTTTTTAAAGTTCCATTATACTACAATTTGCAAAGATAACTATATACAATCGTCAGAGTGTACATATGCATGTGTGTGTGTGTGTGTTTGCACACATATTCACGCCTGCATTTATCAACATGTGAATGCCTGAGGTCATCAGGCTTGGTGGCAAGTGATCCTACCCAAGAAGCTGTATCACTGTCCCCAGAAAACCTTTTGTACCCCTTAACTGCTCTGTAAAAGGTTGATGCCACGACTCTTATCTCTTTTTTACACTCCTTTCCTCCCTAGACTCTACCCCAGTATTCCTCTAGGTTAAATTCATCAATCTGTTGACTCTCAAGGGCTTCTTCTACTTCCTCCAATCACTGAAAATATTCCCTAAACAGCATGGTTCAACTGTGCTCTCTTATGCTTGCTATCATTCTCTTAAAAATAAGACAAACCATCACCCCATCAGTATGGTTTTTCCCCATTTGTACTTTTTAGTTTGTGTCCTTTCATTCAAATTCATTATGGGCATACTGATGTTGCTTCACACATACTAATAACTTAAATCATCCCCTTTTCTCTCATGCCTAAAGACCTCATCTTCACCTCAATTTATGTGGTTTAATGAAAACTGAAAGCTTATTGTGTGCTGATCTAGCCCTATTGTTAAAACTAGTGCAGAAATTAGTAAGACTGCTTTCTTGACTTTAAGTGACTCTATAATAATAGAGAAACCCTCAAGCCAGTATTTCCCATAAGCAGTCACAATCTGAGTTAGGTTTTAGGAACCAAAATCAGTGACAGATGGTAGGGTATAAGAACAAGAAGTAAACCGGGTGTGGTGGCCACGCCTTTAATTCCAGCACTAGGGAGGCAGAGGCAGGCGGATTTCTGAGTTCGAGGCCAGCCTGGTCTACAAAGTGAGTTCCAGGACAGCCAGGGTTATACAGAGAAACCCTGTCTTGAAAACAAAACAAAACAAAACAAACAAACAAAAACCCACAAAAAACAAAAAACCACAAAAAAAACAAACAAACAAGAATAAAAAGTATTTCAAGTAAAGGCAATGTGGTGGTTTGAACATGCTTGGCCTAGGGAGTGGCATTATTTGAAGGTGTGGCCTTGTTGGAAGAAGTGTGTCACTGTGGCCATGGGCTTTAAGATTCTCATCCTTGCTGCCTCAAAGCAAGTCTTCTCCTGTTTGCCTTTGGAAACAAGATATTGAACTCTCAGCTCCTCCTGCACCATGCCTGCCTGGATGTTGCCATGCTCCCACCTTGGTGATAATGAACTGAACCTCTGAACCTGTAAGCCAGCCCCACCAATTAAATGTTGTCCTTATAAGAGTTGCCTTGGTCGTGGTATCTGTTCACAGCAATGAAAACCCTAACTAAGACAAACAACTACATCAATAAAAGTATAGATGCCAAAAATCCAATATTAGGTGGTGGATCAGCAAGGAGTAACAGAGATGAAGCCAAGGAATCTAAAAGGAACTAGGATTTATGGGAATCAGAAGCTGTTTAAAGGACTTAAACCCTGACTTGGATGGTCAGACTTGTGATTTGGTTTAACCACTCTGGTAGTAATATGGAAAACAAATATGAAGGGGAACGGCTTCCAGACACGTTATAATGAGAACTTAAACTAGGGTAATGGTGGTGGCCCTGGTGGAGACAAGGGAACTGAAAAACTTAGAGGAAAGCAGTAGTGAGAATAGAGTCAAGTTGATACAACTAAGCTCCAGAATGTATTCCCCCAAGATGATAAATCTGTTAAATCAAGGGTTGTTCTCAGACCCTCTCACAGGGGTTGCTTAAAACCATTGGAAAACTCTGATACTTACATTATGATTCATAATAGTAGCAAAGTTAGAGTTATGAAATAGCAACAAAAATAATTTTACAGTGTGGGTCACCACAAAACGAGGAACTGTATTAAAGGGTTGCAATATTAGAAAGGTTAAGAGCCACTGTGTTAAACCATTAATTAGCGTCTGGACTACAATTGGTCCAATTGGTAAAATCAGCCTAACATATTCAATTCTATCTCTGGTTCAGTGCTTCACATAGGCAGTGAGCCAAGTAAACAGCAACAGGGTACAGCTTTACCACAAACAGGTAAATTAACACAAAAAAATTATAGAACAAATAAAATTCATTTTAAAAGTTCATAGCTGTCTGTCAGAAGTTCATTTACAAGCAGATTCAGGGAAAGTTAGACAAACAAAGGGCTTGTTTATTTATGTACTTTGGTTTTTGTTTTGCTTTTGAGATCAGAGTTGACATAGCCCGAGCTGGCTTTGAACTTTATGGGTGGCTGAGGATGACCCATAAAGTTTCTGTTCTCCCAAGTACTGGATTGCATGTATATAATAATTCAGCCAGCCAATCACCTTAATCTTTCTTTTCTCTTCTTTTCTTCTCTTTCCTTCTTTTCTGAGTCCTACTTTTCCAAGGAAACAATTTAGCTCTCAATAAATTTAGCTTTTGGTATATTTGAGTTTGCTTACATTTCAGTTTAACTTAAAAAAAAAAAAAAGGCAGTGTGCTGTAAGCCTGCCCCAATTAAACGTTGTCCTTATAAGAGTTGCCTTGGTCATGGCATCTCTTCACATCAAAGGAAACCCTAACTAAGACAAGAACATTACACTAAGCTTCCATTCCAAGATGAGGTCTGTGTATGCTCACTTCCGCATCAATGTCATTATTTAGGAGAATGAGTCTTTGGTTGAAATCTGAAATTTCTTGGGTGAAAAGTACCTTTCGGGGTTTGGATGAGGACAGGTGTTGCTTGTTCTGTCTCTTGAACCCAGAAAGATGAACTAATCCTTGAAGGAAATGATACTGAGCTTGTTTTAAGTTCAGCTGCTTTGATTCAGCAAGCCACAATGGATGGCATCTATGTGTCTGAAAAGGCAACAGTGCAGCAGGCTGATGTGCAAGACCTAAGTAACCTAGCTTCAGAAACAAGATCCTAATTCCAAGTACAAGATGGGCTCTTTGGGGACAATGAAAGACTTATATTGGGGGGAAAACCCCAAAATAAAAAGTTGAACCTGGAAATATTTAGGGAAAAAATGTAAGGGCAAGGGGTAGAGTGTGACTCAGTGACAGTGATGGGGGGGGCACCCACCTTTTTCTGGGAAACTAGATTGGTGTTACACATTATTTAAAAAGCAGTATTAAAATCAGTATTAGTGCTAGAATTATCTTTCAAGAGCCAGTTGGACTACCCACAAGCTAGCCCTTTTGAACACACATAGACAGACACTGAGGAAACTCCAAGACAACTGAAACTGCTCGCTCTGCTTTCTGAAACTACAGATCCAGTCATGGCTGTTCCAAACATTAAGCAATAGGTTTTCTGCTATCACAAGCCTAAGTGAACCCGACCTAGGCAACACTGCAAGCATCTGCACCTGCTTTCCTAATGTTGCAACCTTATATGCAGTGACAGTTTCTCAAGTAGTCTCTCTTTGCCTACTTTAGCAGTGTAGCCTGAGCTGGTAACATGAAGAAAAGTAGAGCAGATAACAGAGTAGCAGCAGCAATGGCAGAAACAGGAGGACAATAGCCATGAGAGCTGAGCAGCCAGCAGGCCAAGCTGTGAACGTGGCAGTGGCCAGGTGCACTGACAGCTGCAAAGGGGGTGGGACTTAAAGACTGGCAGCTGACAGTGGTGGAGGTGGTGAAAGATGGGGAGTAACTGCCTGCTTGACATTGGCATCAGTGACAACAGCCACATAAAGAGACAGCTGACTGTTCAAAGGGGTAGACTGGGCAAGATGAGGATAGAGGGCTTCAGCTAAAGAAACTGAAGACTGGACAGAGCCAGAGAAGTGACACTGTTCTCCTGAAGAGTTCAAAAAGCTATCAAGGGGCTGATGAGATGGCTCAGCAGGTAAGAGCACCCGACTGCCCTTCCAAAGGTCCTGAGTTCAAATCCCAGCAACCACATGGTGGCTCACAACCATCCGTAATGAGACCTGACTCCCTCTTTTGGTGTGTCTGAAGACAGCTACAGTGTACTTACATATAATAAATAAATAAATCTTAAAAAAAAAAAAGCTATCAAAATTTGAAATCCCAGTACCTAAGCCTGTCTGGAAGCAGCAATGCCAATCGCTGTCCAGAACTAGATAGGAACTCTTAACATTTGCAGGCCCAATAGCCACCTTAACTAGCACATACACATGAGCTATTAACACTAGAGAGTGTTAACACTATCCTAGTCTGCCTCCTGCCACCACATGCTACTCCCAAACACTGAGAGATGCAAAAGCTGACAATTAAGGAGCTCCTTCTGGCCTTCCCTGGGTTTCTGGTACCAGCAGAGCACTTACTTACCTACCATGCACAAGAACCTGGCTTCAATTTTTAGCCCTTCAAAAACTCCACAACCAACCAACCGTGACTCTTCTTGTCACTACAAACTATTTTTAAAGCTTACATTATTACTGCTCCTGCATGTGTGTATATGACATGAGTGTGACTGCTGGTGTGCAAGTGCCACAGCATACCACGTGGAGGTCAGATGGTAATTTTTAGGGAGTCAGTTCCACTATGTGCCCCAGGAATCAACTCAGGCCATCAGGTTTACAAAGTTAATATTTATACCTGCTGAGCCATCCTGCCAAGCCCTAGTTTTATTTTTTAATTTGGAAAACAATTGGTGAACCGAATTTATGATTCATGAATACTTAAGTATATTTTAAGTATACTTAAGTAATATTTTATAGATTAAAAAATGTTATGCATATACTCAAAGCCAGACACTTCAGTGCTAGCACACCTATAAGGCTAAGATGGGAGGATCATGAGTTCAAACCCAGCGTATGCTAAACAGGGAGAGCTGAAAATATAAAAGACAGCAAAACAATATGGCCATCACACATTCATAGGCTGATTTTACTAGGAACATACTCAAGAACTTACCTTTACTTAAAAAACAAAATTTAATTTTGCTCTATGTAGGAACAACTGATTTAGCAAGGAACATATTGGTGACAAAGGGCAGAGTTCCTGAGAATCATAACCTACTTTTTGCACTGACTCTCCTCTCCTAAACATCTGTCAAGTGTAGGAAGGTGCTGGAATCTGGAGAGGCAGACGAGAATAAAAATATGCTCGGTTCCAAGAATGAGAAGTGAGAAGAGGGGATGAGAAGAAGCGGAAAAGTGGCAGGGGAAGGGAAAGTAGGAAGCAAGAGGAGGGGAGGGAAGAATGAGAGGGAAGAGGAGGAGGGCAGGACAGGAATGTGTCTCCCTTCACAAGTATCTTTACATCGTCTTCAGCTTTTTTAACCTCACTAATCATTCTCTTACCTTATTTGCATCCCTGTTCCCTAACCAAAGTTATCAGCAAACACTTCTAAAACATACCTCAAATCTGCCATACTCCATCTCCACTTCCAGAACCACCACAGCCCAATCCAACTTCATCGCTTGTCTGCAGTACTATAAAGTGAAAACTAGGACGTATTTCTATTGTTCCTCTCTGATCAACCATGTACATGGTAGCCAAAACTTTATATTCACTGACGACTGAGTGTAGAAGTCTGTTTTCCCTTTCCATCGTGAGGGTCCCAGGGATCAAATTCAGATCAATAAACTTGGTGGCAGGTACCCTAACCTGCTGGGCCATCTCAAGTCCCAGAATAATCTTTTAAAAATAGATTATGTCACCATGTAAACATCCACTTGCTTTCTAAATGTATCTGCAAATCAAATTGAAACTAAGCTTTTAGTGACTCAGATGCTTAAAACAGCATGCAGATATAAATACTCAGTAAATGTTCATATACTAAGGTATGGCCCCTGCCTGACTCTCAGCTTGGAATGGCAGTCTCCTTAACTAAGTCATTATGGTTCTTTGGTTTCCTGAAGCTTATTTCCAGTTGGAGCCTGTTGTTTCTTTTTCCTAAAACGGTTTCTTCTTGACTTCTCAGGAGCTTATTTCTTTGTCATATGTCCAAGTTTCATCTTCAATGTCATCGATTGATGACATCAATGAGGTCATTTTCACTTTCCAAATAACTTTCCCTATAATTCATTTTTTAAGAAAAGATGTATCTGTTTAAAAGGTTTTAGAATTATTTTTAAATTTCTGTATATGAGTGCCTTGCTTGCATGTATGGATGTGTACTACATGCACACCTGGCTCCCATAGAAACCAGCAGAAGACATCAGATCCTAGTAGAACTGGAGTTACAGGTGGTTATGGGACTCCTTCTGGGTGTTGGAAGCTAAACCCAGGTTGACTCCAAGAGTAGCAAGCAGACTCAATCACTGAGCCATCTCTCCTGTCCTTTACAATTCTTTTTAAAAAAACAAACAAGCAGGGTATCTGTATTATGTATCTCTGACTGTCCTAGAACTTGCTATGTAGCCCAGGCTGACCTCACAGAGATCCAACCATGTCTGTCTCCCAAGTGCTGGGATTAAAGATGTGGGCTTCTAAGGTTAACCCCATTTTATTATACAACTCTTCATTTCTTTCAAAGTGCTTTAACTGGTCACTAACATAAATGTTACAATTTATACTATGATTCATCATACCTACATGTTTCCCTTAATTGCTAATAATACCTCGAATCCAACAAAATACTGTGTAAGATGGAAGAAGAGTCAGGATAAGAAAATTAGACCATATCCAAGTGACTGTGTGTATGTGTATACATACATTTCATCCTTTAACAGTTTTGAATGATTTAAGTATACAGTGACAATAGAGAAAGGGGGCATTTTAAGTAGGATGAGGCAAAGAACCACACTGTACTGTATATGTAAAGATGTGTGTTTTACCAGAGGTAGGAGAAGGAGTTAGGAACAATGCAGCCTTCATTTGTAGGCAGTCAGGATACAGAGTCAAGGGAAACAGTAATCTATGTCTTGGTGGAACTGGCAGTCACCTCCAAGAACACCAAGGTTTTTAAATGAATGATGTAATTGGTAAGCTAAGGAATCAAAATCCAAAAGCCTAACCATCAAGACAGACACTGGCTCACCAGCAGCCTCTGTTCTTTTTCCCTGCTGGATCTTCATCCTTGACATGGGACTTGGGGTGGGCTTTCCTGAGCCTATGCATGCCTGCCTATCTGATCAGAATTACCCACTTACATATAAATTAAGTAACCAGATTTATCCTGGCTTAGTACCTCATTTGCATACAGATAGGACCAAACTGGCCCATTCCTAGGACACAAAACCCTCTGCTCCCAAAGCAGTACTTGGCAACTCATTAGAGAGCTGATTCTTTACTTCCTAATAACCTTGGCTTGCCTGCCCTTCTTGTATTGTCCTTATTCCTCATTCTTCTCAATCATGATACAAAAAACTTGGCTCTGACTCAAGAAACTGGTAACACTAGATGCCATCAACTGCAAAATGTACCACTATTTTATATTTCACTAAAGAAAAATGCTGCTGAAAGTGTTAATAAATCTCCAGTAATTATGAAAAAAATCACCAAAAGTAAAATAAGAGACCCTTCCTAGTTACAGAGATGTTAAAGTCTATGAGGACAAAGTGGTAGACAGGGAGGAAAAGTATAGACAGAAAGAGAAAAAGGAAACTATCATTCTATCAACAATACTAATTGAGTTTTCTAGAAAGCACTGTAAATATGAAGACATGGATCACTGGCTACTCAAGCCTCATCAGCACGAGGAGAAGCCACAGAGCCCATCACACAGCAGCGGCTCTTTAGAGTCTTCATTTGCCTGCTCACGCTGGCCCCTCCTCTTAGCCTTAGACTGTCGACATTACTGTGCTTTAGATGCGCCTCTTCTTGATTACAGAAGATAGTGCAATCTTTTTTTGTAATTCAAATAGAATATGACAGAAAGATACACATGTGTATATACACATATATACATACTTTTCAAAAATTGAGAAGTTGTACTTATGGACTACAGATTATAGCCAATCATGAGAGAAATATAAAGACAATTATAGAAACCTCACACTTGAAAAAAAAATATATGTGTGTGTGTGTATATATATATATATATATATATATATATATATATATAATTAATAATAAAAAGACTCATGGGCCAGGGACACTTTTAAATTAGATTAGAAAATAAAAATAGGATATGTCTGCCTAGCATGTGTGAGGACCTGGGTTCAAATCCCTGCACCACAGAAAAAAAGAAAAGGAGGGGAAAGAAAAGTTGATAAGTTTCTATCTTAAGGAATCATAAATAGAAAAAAGCTCATAATGAGAAAACAGCACTCTTTTTTATATAATATTTATTTCTTTTATATAAGTACACTATAGCTGTCTTCAGATGCACCAGAAGAGGGCATCCAATCTCATTACAGATGGTTGTGAGCCACCATGTGGTTGCTAGGATTTGAACTCAGGACCTCAAGAAGAGCAATCAGTGCTCTTAACTGCTGAGCCAGCTCTCCAGCCCCCAAAACAGCATTCTTAATAACACTTTAGGCTAGATTATCCAGCCAATTACCTCACTATAAAACAATACAAAGTAATTAGCAAAACTATATTTAATAAATAAATAAAACCTCAAGAGTTACTAGTGCGCTAGCAATATGGAGCAGAAACTACTAGACACAAATGTATAAGAAGGGTTGACAAATGGCTCAGCAATTAAAAGTAGTTAAGAAGCCGGGCGTGGTGGCACACGCCTTTAATCCCAGCACTCGGGAGGCAGAGGCAGGCGGATTTCTGAGTTCGAGGCCAGCCTGGTCTACAGAGTGAGTTCCAGTACAGCCAGGGCTACACAGAGAAACCCTGCCTCAAAAATCAAAAAAAGTAGTTAAGAGCATTGGCTGCTCTTCCAGAGAACCCAGGTTCAGTTCCCAGCATCCACATGGTGGCTCACTGCTATCCATAACTCCAGTTCCAGGGCATCGGATGCCTCTTTGAATTTCCAAATTCTCTTATAGATATGCTGTACACATACACACAGAATATAATAAGGAAAGATTCTTAAAAATCATGGTAGGGCATGGATATGACCAATATATCCACACATATACATACATTCGTGCATCTATATCAAGCACAAAGCTAATCTATGAACACAGACTTAAATTGGGAACCATGTCTCCTATGCTCCTTTATGCATGAACTCAAGTTCTGCCAAGCCTTCCCTGCCATCATGGCCTCACACTCGTGGAGGGTGTGAGCCAAAACCACTTTCCCTAAATTGTTTCTGTCAGGTATTGTCATCAGAGTGATGCAAAAGTGACTAATACAGTACATAGAGCACCATCGGTGTCAGGTCTGTAAGCTGTTACTCCACATGACTCACAACAGATTTGAGTTCAGTCAAACTGGTGATTTTTCTCTAAGTCTAATTTATTCAACATTAATTTTGGTTTATGTATATTGTAGCCTAAACTTTGCTCAAATAAATTTAGATAATTTAAAATAATGACTTGCTTTACTAGCTGTTAACAGATGAAAATACTTAGTGTAGACAAGTAGAAAAGGTTTTGTTTGTTTGTTTTGTTTTTTCTTTTTTTGTTTTAGTATAGAATAGAGGTTTTTCAGGGCATAGGGAGGGGAGTTAAGAGGGTAAGTAGAGGCAGAGATGGGGGGAGGGGGAGAAGAAAAAGAAGAAGGGAAGGGAAGGGAAGGGAAGGGAAGGGAAGGGAAGGGAAGGGAAGGGAAGGGAAGGGAAGGGAAGGGAAGGGAAGGGAAGTAGAGGCGGGCCATGAGCACATGGGGGGGGGGAATGGGGAGAGTGGGGGGGAAGGGACAGAGCGGGGGCAAGAAGGGAAAAGCAAGAGCGAAAGGTTTCTTACATGTATTAAATTACCCAATGTTCACAGCAATCTGATCAGGTAAACAATGGCACTATTACTGTTTTACATAGAGGGAAACTCTCACATAAAGAATTAAGTAACTTTCCCAATGTCACACAAGTAAAAATAGAAGCTTAAAAATCTCTACTAAGGTTCTCTCTCTCCAAAATTCACACCCTTAGCTACTATGCTATATTGCTTTTCATAATACTTAAAGGAAAGAGGAAAAATGTAAGGAGGACAGAAACCTCACCACTAAAAATTACCCAAAGGAGCTAAGAACACTTAGGCAATACTAATACCAATACAACTCATCACAAGTTGGTGCATCACAGCTATTTCCAAGTGTCTAAGCCTTGATTAGTAGTTTTGAAGTTGGACAGACCTGGCTCTGAATCTTGGCTGTGCCTTTTACAAGCTGTGTGACTTTGGACAAATTTCGTAACTTCACCAAGTGTCAGTTTCCTCATCTGCAAAATGAGAATAATAAATATCTTATACAATTGTTCTCAGTGACACAGGTACAAAAAAAAAAAAGATTTTCAACTTTTGTCAGAATATGGCTTTACTGTAATGAGAGAGTGCACTGAGTCACTGAGCAGTTTCAAGATCCACATGCTGATCAGACAACACAACCTGCCACAGATACAAGCCAAATGCATTAGGGATCCGAGTCTGGCTTTGCAGGCACACGCTGCTGCTGCTACTGAGACTCACTCCCAAGCCCAACCACTGGAGCCTGGGAATAAAACAGAAAAGGAAAGGTCAGGGGATAAGGGACATAAAAGAGCAACTTCAGTGTCAAAAATTCCTGGCACTGTTAGGAAGGAATTTTTATGGGAAGAAAAGAGAAAGGGTAGAAAATGGACCTCGGGATGTGGAATGCAAGGGAAACTGACTCTAAATGACAGAGGGATCGCTAGGATTAATTCTGAAGTCTTACCCATTTTTTCCTTTTTTTCTTTCCAGTTTGCATCATTAAGTTTTATTTCTAATGTGGGACAGATTCTTTCCATTCCTCAAATGTATTACAGGTCACTATGAAGAGCCTAGAATGTAGCTCCCATCTCCAGGGAAGGTGAGAGGAATACACAGACTGGGAGCAGTCCAGGAGTGGTCTGCAGTTCCTGGATCTCTTACCCTCCCTTCGCAACAGAGGAACTGACTCTCATCCATTCAGTTAAAAAGAAAATAAAAATAATAAAATACCTTAAGTATTGGGCAGGGGTATCCTGGTCCTCAGTTGGACGTCAAGTTATGGGTCACCAATGGGGAAGTAGGGGTGGGGGAAATAGTGCCTCGGTCATTCTTGAATTCCACGACTACACCCTTGCCCACAAGGGATTTTAAAAAAGGAGAAGAGCAGGCTGCTGGTGCTATGCAGGGCAGCCTGAACCTGGAAGGAAAGCTCTGGGGGGCTACAGGCAGAGGCAAGCTGAGAGCTGGAGTGAGAGCCTCGGATTGGGCAGTACAGGACAGAATCACATAGGTGCATGGGTAGCCCTGGAAGATGCAGCTGAAGCTTGGCTCAAGGGTACTGAGCAGGACAGGGCAGAGAGGGCCACCAAACTGCCAGTTTTATCTTTTTCATATCAACTAAGACAAAAAAATTTTTTTTCATTTTCCTAAAGCAAACAGAAGCTCTTCTATATGTTAAAGTCACTTATAATTTGACTTTTTTGTTCTATACATTTCTTCCAGTGCTAAGGAAAATATGAGGCCAGTAAAGGATAAATATAGAATTATGGTTAAGAATTTTGTTTATAGGTTCATTTTATTTTATTTGATTTGTATGAGCATTTTACCTGTGTGTGTGTGTGTGTGTGTGTGTGAGATGCACACTTGGGTGTATCACATACACACGAAGTGGTTGTAGAGGTCAGAAGAGGGCATCAGGTCTCCTGGAACTGGAGTTACAGATGGTTGTGAGCCAAACTTGGGTCCTCTGCAAGAGCAAGCAGTGCTCTTGACCACTGAGCCAACTCTCCAGCCCCAGGAAATCTGTTCTTAAAAATGTTTATTAATGTTTCGTGTTTATATGATGTGTGTGAGCCCATGTGCCACAGCATATTTTTCTCCTCTTTCCACCTTTATGTGGGTTCCAGTGATTGAACGTGGGTACAACATTGTCTTCTCCTATTGAGCCATCTTGCCAGCACCAAAATAGAACTCTTTATATTGAAGGTCTCTGCTTCAAGGGGGCGATTACGCATACACAGCTAAGTTATAAAATGGTTTTCAAGACTAAAAACAATTCAGATCAAGAATTTATGGAACACTTACTATGTGCAATATAATTATAATATTGAGAGTATCAGGAGTAGAGAAGAACAGTGATATCATCTTATTAGGTTCTCATAATTCCCAAAATATATAAAAACAAAAACCTATATGACATTAAAATGCATTTAGAAAGAAACAAATTGCTACCTGCTTTAAAAGTTGGTATTACTGAGTTAGAGAAAAATGAAGGTTTCTTGACAGATAAAACATTAAAAAAACAGACAATCCTTTCAGAATATGAAAAATATAAGTTCAAAATATAAAAAAATTTAAATACAAAAGTTACCCTTTGGGCTAGGCGTATGCCACCAACGCCTATTGTCATTTATAAGACTTGCCTTGTTCATGGTGTCTGTTCATACCAATTAACTAAGACAGAGGTTGGTACAAGGTCTGGGGTTATTGCTGTGATAGGCCTGGCCATGCTTTTTTTTTTTTAAAGAATGTGGATTTGGGTACTTTGGAGTTGGAAAGCCATGGGATGTTTTAAGTACGGCTCAATGGGCTATCCTAGCAGAAATATGGAAGGCTCTGTTGCTGTGAGTGGTTTGAACTGTACAGATCTGGCCCAAGAGGTCTTAGAGGAGAAGAATTTCAGTGCATGGCCTAGAGACTGTTTGTATGTTATTTTGGTGAAGAATGTGGCTACTTTTTGCCCTTGTCTGAAGAGTCTACCTGAGGCTAAAGAGATTTATATTAACTGCATTGACAAAGGAAGTCTCAAAAAAACAAAAACCAGCAGAGACTTTGTTCTCTGGTTAAGTCTCATGAAGAGCATTACAAACAAGCAGAGCAAACTGAGAAAGGAAAAATATAAAATATATGGTATTAACAGGGCACCAGAAGTGAAATGGAGCTGAATCCTATGTTCAAGGATATTAAATTGAATTAAGGGAATAGTGTCCTTGGGGGAAAGATTCCACCCAGCTAAATTTAGGTCCAGACATGATAGCACAATCCTTTAAACCCAGGAGGCAAAGACAAGCAGATCTCTGAGTTCAAGACCAGCCTAGAACACAGTAAGTTTTAGGTAAAGAAAAGCTTAAATCCAGGCTTGGTGAACCACACCTTTAATTCCAGTGTTTAGGAGACAGGCATGCAGATCTCTGAGTTCAAAGTCAGTCTATGAAGCAAATTCCAGGGCAGTCAAGCTTAGGCGATGAAGGATTTGGAAAACAGAAAGCTGGTGATAATATAACAGAACAATGGGGGCATGTTCCAGCCCCAGCTTTGGCCACATGGCTCTGGTTTTAGAGTCCAGAATAAAAGGGACTACTGGGACAATTGATGCTGGTTAGCTGGAGCTAAGAAATCAGTGGTGATTAAGAAGAGGCCAGCCTCGAAGATACTGGCACAGGGGAAAATTCCTGAATAGAACAGCAATGGCTTGTGCTGTAAGATCGAGAATTGACAAATGGGACCTCATGAAACTGCAAAGCTTCTGTTAGGCAAAAGACACCGTCAATGAGACAAAAAGGCCACCAACAGATTGGGAAAGGATCTTTACCTATCCTAAATCAGATAGGGGACTAATATCCAATATATATAAAGAACTCAAGGTGGACTCCAGAAAATCAAATAACCCCATTAAAAAATGGGGCTCAGAGCTAAACAAAGAATTCTCACCTGAGGAATACCGAATGGCTGAGAAACACCTGAAAAAATGTTCAGCATCCTTAATCATCAGGGAAATGCAAATCAAAACAACCCTGAGATTCCATCTCACACCAGTCAGAATAGCTAAGATCAAAAATTCAGGTGACAGCAGATGCTGGCGAGGATGTGGAGAAAGAGGAACACTCCTCCATTGTTGGTGGGATTGCAAGCTTGTACAACCACTCTGGAAATCAGTCTGGTGGTTTCTCAGAAAATTGGGCATGGTACTACCAGAGGATCCTGCAATACCTCTCCTGGGCATATATCCAGAAGATGTTCCAACTAGTAAGAAAGAAACATGCTCCACTATGTTCATAGCAGCCTTATTTATAATAGCCAGAAGCTGGAAAGAACCCAGATGTCCCTCAACAGAGGAATGGATACAGAAAATGTGGTACATTTACACAATGGAGTACTACTCAGCTATTAAAAAGAATGAATTTATGAAATTCCTAGGCAAATGGTTGGACCTGGAGGGCATTATCCTGAGTGAGGTAACCCAATCACAAAAGAACTCAAATGATATGTACTCACTGATAAGTGGATATTAGCCCAGAAACTTAGAATACCCAAGATATAAGTTACAACTTGCAAAACACATGAAACTCAAGAAGAACGAAGACCAAACTGTGGACACTTTGCCCCTTCTTAGAATTGGGAACAAAACACCCATGGAAGGAGTTACAGAGACAAAGTTTGGAGCTGAGACAAAAGGATGGACCATCTAGAGACTGCCATATCCAGGGATCCATCCCATAATCAGCCTCCAAACGCTGACACTATTGCATACACTAGCAAGATTTTGCTGATAGGACCCTGATACAGCTGTCTCTAGTGAGACTATGCCGGGGCCTAGCAAACACATAAGTGGATGCTCACAGTCAGCTATTGGATGGATCACAGGGCCCCCAATGGAGGAGCTAGAGAAAATACCCAAGGAGCTAAAGGGATCTGCAACCCTATAGGTGGAACAACAATATGAACTAACCGGTACCCCGGAGCTCTTGACTCTAGCTGCATATGTATCAAAGGATGGCCTAGTCGGCCATCACTGGAAAGAGAGGCCCATTGGACTTGAGGACTATATATGCCCCCGTACGGGGGAACGCCAGGGCCAAAAAGTGGGAGTGGGTGGTTAGGGGGGTGGGGGAGAGGGTATGGGGGACTTTTGGGATAGCATTGGAAATGTAAATGAGGAAAATACCTAATTTAAAAAAAAAAAAGAAGAGGAGGCCAGTGGATAGGTGTGATGGCACACGCCTTTAATCCCAGCACTCAGGGGGGCAGAGGCAGGCAGATTTCTGAGTTCGAGGCCAGCCTGGTCTACAAAGTGAGTTCCAGGACAGCTAGGGCTATACAGAGAAACCCTGTCTTGAAAAACCAAAAAAAAAAAAAAAAAAGAGAAGAAGAAGGAGGAAGGGAGGAGGAGGAAGAGGAGGAGGAAGAAAGAAGAAGAAGAAGAGGAAGAAAGAAGAAGAGGAGGAGGAGGAGGGGGAGGGGGAGGGGGGGAGGAGGAGGAAGAGGAGGAAGAGAAGGAGGAGGAGGAAGAAGAAGAAGAAGAAGAGGAAGAGGAGGAGGAGGAGGAAGAGGAAGAAGAAGAAGAAGAAGAAGAAGAAGAAGAAGAAGAAGAAGAAGAGGAGGAGGAGGAGGAGGAGGAGGAGGAGGAGGCAGAGGCAGAAGAGGCCAGCATCACTGAGGTGAAATCTCTTGGGAAGTGTTTTCTGAGAGCACAGAGGCTGTTTTCCAGAGATAGCCAAGACTGTAACTCATGCTGCAGCTGTACTAGGTAATGTGTAAGAATTGCCCAGGTGGTACAAGTTTTGAAGGGGTTATGAAGAGCGGCTGAGGCTTGGCACTGTGAGAGGCCATGGAAGGCCATTGGTGAAGGTGAAGTCGAAGCTCCAATTGCAGTTGACAGACTAGGACTGAAGGAGTCATTCAAAGGATTTGAAGTTGGCACCATGAAGAGAGCCTATGAGAGGCTATTGGTGAAGCCTAGTTGCAGCAGAAGATCCCAGAGTACTGGAGAAGCCATTACCATGGGATGATCACCAAGAACTGCAGCAGCAGTGGAGTGGATCACCCTGAGCTTAGACTGACACAGAGTGGAGCTGGAGAAGTGGTGCCAGCCCTTATGAGGAGCCCAGAAGATCATGTGTAGATCCCAGACATTGAAACAAGAAGCTGTAACATTGAAGTTGTCTTGGAGACCCCAAGATGTTCAAGATGCCAGAGCCATGGGCTATCTGCTGAGGAAAGCTGCTAACAGGAAGTGGAACCATCCCAGGAGAAAGAAGTTTGTTGCAGTCAACAAAAATGAAAAAGGAATTGGAAGATCTGAAGACCACTTTGACATCAGACATGGAGATGCAGTTTGGAGTTTGCCCAGCTGGTTTCCTGTCTTGCTTTGGGGATTACAGGTAAGTGATTGGGTGAATCTCAAAAGAAACTTTGAACTTTGGACTTTTAACATTGTTGAGACTTCTACAGACTGGGGACTTTGGAAGTTGAACTAAATGTATTTTGCATTATACTATGTTTAGGTATGGCCCCCATAGATTCATGTTTGAACAAGCCTATGGGGGCCTGGGGAGTGGAATGGGATTGTTTGTATATGCTTGGCCCAGGGAGTGGCCCTACTAGAAGGTGTGGCCTTGTTGGAGTACGTGTGTCACTGTGAATATGGGCTTTAATAACCTCATCCTAACTGCCTGGGAACCAGTATTCTGCTTGCATCTTCATCTTCAGATGAAGATGTAGAACTCTGCACCATGCCTGCCTGGATGCTGCCCACCTTGATGATAATGGACTGAACCTCTGAACCTGTAGGCCAGCCACAATTAAATGTTGTCCTTATAAGACTTGCATTGGTCATGGTGTCTGTTCACAGCATCAAAACCCTAAGACAGGCAACAATAATTATATTCTTAAATTTCCATTTACTTCAACTCCTTTTAAATTCTATACTAAAAATCTTCAAAGACTAACAGAAAACACATTTGAAATAACAGGTTATTCATTTACTTTTACTACTTTAGAAACTTCTAAAAAACAAAACAAAACAAAACCCCGTATGAGCTAGGCTTCATTGTCCATACTTCTCTTGGCATTTTGGTCTTTCATACCCCCACAGGAATGGCCCATTAAGCTCTGCTTGCAACAACACTCTAGCCTGGAATTCTACATTCTTCCTGCAAATGGCACAAGTCATGTAGTGAGGTTTATCACAGAAGTCTGCTCCTTGATAAGCATTCGTTCATATGAGCTTATTCTCTCACTGCTCTGACAGAAATACCCAACAAAAGCAACTTAAGGAAGGTTTCCTGTTGGCTCACAGTCTGAGGGTATAGCCCATTGTGGAAGGGAAGCATAATGTGGTTAGTCACATGAAACAGAGAAGAGGAACCAATGTTGCTCTTCTGCTTCCTCCTTCCTTTTTATTCAGTCAGGGACACCAGCCTAATTATAATTCTACCCTCCTCAGTTAAATTACTCTGGAACCCCTCTCATGAAAACATCCAGAAATGTGTCATCTAGGGGACTCTAAATCTAGTCAAACTGATAATCAAGATTCCATGGTTTATAAGTTTTTTTTTAAATATTATTTTATTTTATGTGTATGGTATTTTGCCTGCATGCAATAAATATGTGCACCATATACATGCCTGGTACCATGGATCCACGGGAACTGGAGTCACAGACAGTTTCAAGCTGCCATGTGGTGCTGGGAATTGAAAGCAGGCCCTCCAGAGGAGCAACAGGTACTCTAAACTGCTGAGCCATTTCTCCAGTCCCAGTGTTTAGCTTTTCAAAATCGACTGATGGAAAAGCTGAAAGCCCAGTCTTAAGACAAATCTGAACTTAAATTCCAGTGTCAACAGTAGCAAACTTCAGACAATTTATTTAGGATTTCAGTTCTTCAAGAAAAAAATAAGATTATAAAGTTCGTACCAGGCATGGTGGTACATACATATTGTTAATCACCATGTTTAGGACTAAAATGGTAGTGTCTGCAATTCACTTTCACTTGGGTTTTGTTTGTTGTTGTTTGTTTGTTTTAAAAATAACTCCTAGGACTCAGGAGGCAGAGACGGGCAGACCTTTTGTAAGCTCAAAGCCGGCCTGGCCTACACCGCAAGCTCCAGACCAGCTAAAGCCAAATAGTGAGACTGTGTCTCACTCTCGCTCCTCAACAGAGAGATAATAATGTTCTGGCATTTAAGCAAGGAAATACAGTGTTTGATATAAAATATATGCTGAACTGAAGAATCAGTTCCCTAATTTTCCTCTTCTCTCCTCAGGGTGAAGCTATAGTACTGGCGGTCTCATACAGTCTTTGTCCAGTACCCATTTGGTTCTCTCTGCCTGGATGCCCCTCTTTGTCACATGTAACACTCAAATCCTCCTTGTTTAAGTTTGTAGTTAAATGCTACCTCTTCCTTCTATCTCCCTCCACTAAAACTATACTTTATTTATGTTACTTAACTTATGTTACGTAATGTCCTCTCTGTTGTAAGCACTGTCTCAGCTGCTTGCTTAAAAAGAACATAGTGGTTCATTTTCTTTCCGCTCTACTACACAGTGTAAACCACAGTTCTGTGCATGATAAGCTCTCAAATATTTGACAGTTTTCTATATTTCCTATTACAACTGCATTTCTGGCATTTCAGAATTTAAACTTAAATTGTCATTATTGCTGCCTTCTGAATCTCAGTTCTTCAGTAAGTACCAATATTGTACCTGATTTACTCTCTGTTTGGCCACAGGGTTTCCAATGTAGCCCGTGCTGATCTCCTACTCACAATCCTCCTAAGTTCAGGTTACTAGCATGGGCCAACATGCCTTGCCTTAAAGTTTTAAAGATAAATAAATTCACAGGAGTACTTGAATGGAATGGAAGAAGAGTATCCATTTTTTATTTCTCTTTTACAAACTATTCTTTTGTAAGAAAGCATATTAGTTAGACAGAAAATGTTTAAGAAATCTTCAAACTATCTATTTTACAAACATTTGGGCAAAAATACAGGATACAAGTTCCTTGAGGCAACAACAGAACAAACAAAAACAAAACATTCAGGTCCTATAATAAAAATATTATATTACGCCGGGCATGGTGGCGCACGCCTTTAATCCCAGCACTCGGGAGGCAGAGGCAGGCGGATTTCTGAGTTCGAGGCCAGCCTGGTCTACAGAGTGAGTTCCAGAACAGCCAGGGCTATACAGAGAAACCCTGTCTCGAAAAAACAAAAAAACAAAAACAAAAACAAAATTATATTACTAGTTTGTAATTTTTCTACATGACTGGGAATTCCTGCAACACTTTAAGTAATGAGAACAATTATTTGTCTTCTTAAAAATAAATTACAGCTGGGCATGGTGGTACACTCCTATAATCCTAGTATTTGAGAGGAGGAAAAAGAAGCAAGTGTTCAAGGTACATCAGTTAGATTGGGAATTTAGAAGTCTTGGCTCAAAAACATACAACATCAACCAACCAATCAATCTCTATGTGTCTTAGGGTTTCTATTCTGCACAAACCATCATGACCAAGAAGCAAGTTGGAGAGGAAAGGGTTTATTCAGCTTACACTTTCCACACTGCTGTTAAAAGGAAGTCAGGAAGAAACTCAGGCAGGTCAGGAAGCAGGAGCTGATGCAGAGGCTATAGAAGAATGTTTCTTACTGGTTTGCTTCCCTTGCCTTGCTCAGCTTTGCTTTCTTATAGAACCCAAGACTACCATCCCAGGGATGTTACCACCCTCCCCCTTGATCACTAATTGAGAAAATGCCTTACAGCCGAATCTCATGGAGGCATTTCCTCAAGGGAGGCTCCTTTCGGTGTCATAACTCCAGCCTGTGTCAAGCTGACACACAAAACCAGCCAGTATACTAACTATATACATTTTGGTTTTTTTACAACTCAGATATATAAAGAGATGTTAACTTAGAAGTCTCCATCACCCCCTAGAGACAGGGTTTCCTCTATGTTGACCTGACCTTCCTAAGAACTCACTATGTAAACCAGGCTGGCCTAGAACTCACAGAGATCCATCTACATCTGCCTCCTGAATGGTGGGTTTCACCTCATACTTGAAAAACAAAACAAACAAAAATACCAAAACAACCACATGAAACAAAATTGAAGACACTCTACCACTTAGCCATAAGCATCTCCTTATATTTTCCTAGGAATGAGGATATTTGCTTAGCTAATCACAGTACAGCTAAACAAATCCTTATTACAACAATGTTACACTTACTATAAAATTATTTGCCTTAGAACTACTTATTCCCTCGCTTCAGGAAATGAATTACAACTGTAAGACTTCTTAAGATCTAATCTTCTCAAATAGTTCTTCAGTCTTTCTGTACCTTTTTGACTTGAGATTTTTCAACAAGACAGACTAGTTATTTTGCAGAGTAATACTTCACCTAGGCTTATCTGTATTTATTTGAGATTAAGAGAAACTAAAGGATTGAAAATCATGGAGTTACTTTGCATCCTGGTCCAGAGGCAGAGAGACAGATACTGGACCTGGCACAGCCTTTTAAAACCTCAAACCCCATCCTGCCCTCTCCACCATGACACATCTCCTCTAACAGGACCATACCTCCTAGTCCTTTCCAAATAGTTCCATTATCTGGTGACTAAGTGCGCAAATACATGCACCTATAGGGGCCATTTTTAATCAAACTACCACAAGGGGGGAATGGTTTGTGGGCCAAATGTTATTTAACACTGTAATTTTTAGAAATCTAAATTTCCCTAAAATAATTATAATTTTTAAATTTTTTTGTGTCTTGAGTGTTCTGGCTGCATGTGTATGTATGTCACAGATCCCTTGGAGATGGACTTACAGATGCTGTGAGCTGCCACATGGATGCTAGGAACTGAACCAGGTCTACTGAATAACAGCCAGTGTTCTTAACTACTGAGTCAACTCTCCATTCCCCCATAATTTTAGAAAGATCTACTAATTGAAAACTCTTGAGAACCTGAGAGTTTTATTATGTTCTCTCTTGAACAATACTTGCAAAACCACAAATTTCTTTTTCTTTTCTTTTCTTTTTTTTTTTTTTTACAAAAATCATGAATGACAAATTACTGCCTACTTTTCCTTACTAGATTCCTGTTCATGAATAAGGTAAAGTAGCTATTGACTATTTGTGAAAGAGATGGCTGGCTCTCCACCAGTATTTCTTGTACTTCTAATTCAGATGTTTGCAGGGGTCATGTTTCAGGTAAGAAGACACTGTTGTTTTCTGAGCTGATTATAAAGAAGCATGTGGATTAACTACTGTTGATAGAGATAATTAAGCCTGGTTCCTGTACAGTTTCTTACACAGCAAAAAGTTACCATCTCACAATGATATGGTGGACCACTATAGGACCCATAATTACCATTATTATTTTATAGTCTGTGTGTGCATAAAATTCAAGGTCATATACTTCCCCTGCTTTCCCATTTGATGTTTGTCTGTGACATAATACATTGTAGACTGTCTTCATGTCATGTGGAAATCCATCCTTTGCCCATCATTTATATTGCAAATGTAAAACATTACTGAAAACTTATAAGGGCCAGAGGATTGTTGTGAAATACTGTTCTGTACATGACACAGTTTGATACCCCAAATGTACAGAAGCTGCTGTTCCTACTGAGACTTATACAAGATCAAATTCTAGTATGGATAGGCTGCCAAGGCCATAGACCCTAGATGAGGAGCTGATGGAAGCTGGCTGCTGGGGCATTGAGAATCCTCCTTCTTCAGGGTGTTGCTACTGGTAAACTGCCCAAGATGCAGCAAATGGTCTCACAACCATGCACATATGGGTAGCACTAGTTAGATTTAGCAGAATATTTAAAAAATAATAGGACAAGAAGTTGGGAGGGATATATGTTAGGAGGAATTTGGGAGGAGTTAGAGAGGAAAAAAGATGTATGTGTGATCTTATTTCACTCTATACATGTATGAAATCCTCAAAGAATAAATTTAAAAACTTGGGCTGGTGAGATGGCTCAATGGTTAAGAGCACTCACTGCTCTTCCAAAGGTCCTGAGTTCAAATCCCAGCAACCACATGGTGGCTCACAACCATCCATAACGAGATCTGATGCCCTCCCTCTTCTGGAGTATCTGAAGACAGCTACAGTGTACTTACATATAATAAATAAATCTTTAAAAAATTTTTTAAAACTTAAAAAAAAAACATTTATTCATATCTTTAAAAAAAAGAAAAGCTGGGCGTGGTGGCACACGCCTTTGATCCCAGCACTTGGGAGGCAGAGGCAGGCAGATTTCTGAGTTCAAGGCCAGCCTGGTCTACAAAGTGAGTTCTAGGACAGCCAGAGCTACACAGAGAAACCCTGTCTCAAATAACCAAAAAAAAAAAAAAAAAAAAAAAAAAAAAAAAAGAAAGAAAAGAAAAAAAAAAAGGAAAGAAAAGAAAAAAAAAAAAAGAAAAAGAAAGTCATGGAGCTACACTTAACATTAAGCTTAGTTTGATACTAAAGTAACTGTTTAGGCTGAGGACACAGTTATGTATAAGAACCTGGTTTGAGTTCCAGCACTGCAGAATATCCACATTTTCCTGAATCTACTATAGTACCAAATTTAGAATTTTATCAATAAAAGATACCTAACATAATTCTATAGAATAAATACATCTGTCTGGGGCAGAGGAGACTAATGAAAAAGTAGCATCATATTAATGATCAGATTAGAGATGGAAGAAAAAGGGAAACTGTAAGAAAAATCCTTAGTATGGCTTACAAAGTGCCAACAACCATCTCAGCTTCCTTTAAAGCTTTAAATCTTCCACGATTCTCATCTCAAAGTCTGCAGTCCATAATTCTCACAAGCCATTACTTTCCCTGAAATTGATCTGTATATATCCTTCAGAGCCTTGCTCAAGTACCGCCTCTTCAAAGTAGCTGCCCTTACTTAACTACTTTCACACTATCACCAAGCCAGTCACCTCTAAAAGTTCCTAATACTATGAATCTCTCCTTTACTGTTTATTACAATCTTAAATAAATAAATGCTCAGTAACTGTTTTCCCTACAAGAATGTAAGTTGTTTGAGGGCAGAATTTACATACAGCAAATTAATGATCAATATGTATTAATTTGTTATTTTAAAGTTATCAATATTAAGAATCAAAAGCTGATAAGATTAAGATATGGTACTTGAGCCAGATCTTATGAAGCCATTTTTTTCAACTGAGGTACCCTCCTTTCAGTTAACTAGTTTGTGTATCAAGGTGACCTAAGACCAGCCAGTACAGGGGCTAAAACTCCAGAGAAAAAGAAACCACAGGAAAATAACTCTAGACCTCTTGTATTGCTTCTGTCCTCAGAGTAATTTATGAATCCTTACCTGGATAAGGCAAGAGGTCAAAAATTAAGCAAACATCCTATTTTAAAAAAATATATACACATACATATACATACACATACATATACACACACACACACACACACGTATATATACATATATATGTAGAGCTTTCAGATTGACTAAGAGAGAAAAAATTAAGAGTTCAAGACCTGCCAAAATGAAAGGTCCTGGCAACACCCAAGGATTCTACTTGATATCGCTGAAGGGCAAGGCTTGAAGTGGAAACTGGATTTAAAGCAGCCCTTAAAACAAAGGTTTAGCCATCTCAATCCTCCAGTGGGATCAAGGCCACTTGCTTCTCCTTTCAGAAGAAACTTAGATCCTTTCTACAGAACCAAATCATCAGGAGCATCTATGTTCCTCATATGCAAGTTCTGACTAAGTTCATGTCTAAAATTACTAGGGAAGGTAAGTAGGAGAGAGGAGCAGATGACTGGAACCAAGAGAAAAAGCAGACAACATAGAAACAGACAAAACAAAACCCCCAAAGGATCAAAACACTGTAACTGCCAAGTATAAACTTGAAAATAACTATGATTAGTATGTTCAGGAAAATAGGTGACAAAATAAGAATTTTAGCAGAGAATTGGAATGTATAAAAACAAACAACAACAAAGAAACTTGGAATTCTAGAACTAAGGAAAAAACTATATAATTAGCAAAATAACAGATGCCTTTAGCAATAGATTAGACATTAAGTGAACTAGAAAGTACATCTGTACAAAACAGGTGAAGCACTGAGGTTTGAAAAAAGGTTGGAAAATATAGAAAACAGCATGACAGTGGCTAGCGATGAAGTGAAGTTGGTAGACTGCTTGCCTGGCAACATAAGAAGCTCTGAGTTCAATCTCCAACGCTTCATAAAACAGGTATAGTGGCACAGGTCTATAAGCCCAACTCCTCAGAGGTAGAGGCAGGAGGATCAGAAATACAAGATCATTCTTGACTACACATCCTAGGACATATGGAGGTCTGCCAGGGACATATGAGAACGTGGGGCTTTTGTTTGTTGTTTGTTTGTTTGTCTTTAAAGGAAAACAGCATGAAGACACTGGGAACTCAAGGAAAGATTTAACATACCAGTATCTACAATACAGAAGAAAATGACTAAAGCATTAGAAGAGGTAGTACAAACTTGGCAAAAGACAAGTATCAGCAAGGGGCCTCAAGTATCTTAAACAGAGACAACACATGGGTGCATTACTGAAAACAAAACATCACTTCTTTAATCAAAACTATGAACTAAGAATACAATAGAATGATATGCTTAAAAGGTTGAGAAAGCCAGGCGTGGTGGCGCACGCCTTTAATCCCAGCACTCGGGAAGCAGAGGCAGGTGGATTTCTGAGTTTGAGGTCAGCCTGGTCTACAAAGTGAGTTCCAGGACAGCTAGGGCTATACAGAGAAACCCTGCCTCAAAAAACCAAAAAAAAAAAAAAAAAAAGACAATTGAAAGAAAATGAGTATGAACTTGTCTCACAAACAGATCCTTCAAAAATTAAGGCAAAATTTAAAAAGCTGTCTATTAAGAACATTCCAGTGAAATGTCTGGTGTGTGTGTGTGTGTGTGTGTGTGTGTGCTTTAAGACTGGGTTTCTGGCTATACTGGAACTCACTCTGTAGACCATGCTAACCTGGAAGTCAGAGATCCTCCTGCCTCTGCCTTCACAGTGCTGGGATTAAAGGTATGTGCCACCAAGGGGCTGGCCACTGGGAGTTTGACCATACTATAGTAAGTATATGGTCAACACAAATTAGACGTGTTTTTTCATTTGTTTGTTTGTCTTTTCTTTTTTCTCTTTCTCCTCAGGGGGGAAGGGAGCACAAAAGCCAAGAGTGCACCAGGGAAGATTGGGAAGTGACTGTGATCAGGATGCATTATGTGAAAATTCCCAAATAATCAATACAAATATTATGTTGGGAAAAAAATAAAAAGCAAGAAAATTGGGCTGGAGAAATGGCTCAGCGGTTAAGAGCACTGACTGCTCTTCCAGGGATCCTGAGTTCAATTTCTAGCAACCACACAGTGGCTCACAACCGTCTGTAATGGGATACAATACCCTCTCTTCTGGTGCGTCTGAAGACAGTGGGCAGGGTACTCAGATACATAAAATAAGTAAATCTTTTAGAAAAAAAAGCAAGAAAACTCCAGCAGGGCAGGATGACTCATGCCTTTAAATCCCAGCACTCAGGAGGCAGCGGCAAGTGAATCTCTTAGCTGGAGGGCCTGCCTTGTCTATATAAAGAGAATTCTTGGGCTATATGGTGAAACCATATCTCAAAACAAAGAAACAAAACAGAAAAGAAAATTCCAGATGGAAACATGGTAACATGAAAGAAATAACACTACAAAGAAGAAACATGGGTAAAAATAAATAACCATAGATTATTTCTAACAACAATTAAATCAAAACAAAAAAGACTATATGGGAATAATAACTGGGATGAAAGGGCTATCAGGCACAGAAAACAACTGTGAATTGTGTGTAAAACTGGCTACAATAATTCCTCATATTCTTATGTATAACTCTTTTGCAATATGGCTTTGCTAGTCCTCAGATCAAGGGATGGAATCTATCTCTGTTCCATGAGAATTCTGGCTTGGTTGTGCTGACTTGCTATGGCCACTGAAAAGTTAGAAAATGTGATATAGCTGAGACCTGAAAAGCATTTGCACAACTGGATTTGTTCTCACCTGCTACTTGTAGAATTCAAACCATCAGGCAAATGAAGTAGCCTGATGGGAGACTCATACAAAAAGAGAAAAAATATTTCTTTACAAGTAAACTGGACAAAAACCTATGAACCAATAAACATATTAGTTTTATTTTATTTCATCTCATCTCAAACAAATTACCAGATGATCAGAGATCAGCATATTCACAGCTAATGCTACTCCATCAAATATGAACTATAAGACTCTAAGGTTTTTTGGTTTTTTTGTTTTTGTTTGTTTGTTTGTTTGTTTTGTTTTGTTTTGTTTTTGAGACAGGGTTTCTCTGTATAGCCCTGGCTGTCCTGGAACTCACTCTGTCGACCAGGCTGGTCTTGAACTCAGAAATCTGACTGCCTCTGCCTCCTGAGTGCTGGGATTAAAGGCGTGCACCACCACCGCCCGGCTCAGACTCTAAGTTTTAATGCAACAGAAGCTACAGAAATTAAATGTGTATTTACTATGCTTAAATGTGGACCAGTGATCTTCAAGCAGGGTCAGCCGTGCTCCCCTATAGACATATGGTTGCTATAGTTTGGATCTTAAATGTCTCTCAAAGATCTAGGTGTTAAAAGCCCATTCTTTTTTTTTTTTTTTTAATTTGATAGATAGAGCTTGGAACCCAGGGTCTAGCACATGCTAGACAAATGCTCTACAACTGAAATTGAAGCCTAATGAGAAATCTTCTGATCATTGAAGCAAGTTCTGAAAACGGATGGAACACCAGCTCCTTCTTCTTCCCCTTCTGTGTGCTTCCCAGTAGAAAACAGGTGGGCTGGTGCCATGCATAACCACCATGATACTGCTGCCTCACGGGACAACTAATGCTGGCCTTCAACCCGACAGAAGCTAAAACTGTCAAAGAAACAAGCCTTGGTACATGGCTGTGGGGTTATCTGGATCAGCTAACCTGAGATACAAAGACTCCCTTTAAACGTGGCAGAACCAAAGAAGCAAGCCGGGCACGTGCACGCACTGCTCTCTGCTTCCTGACTATAAACACCTGGTGGCCTTAAGTGCCTGCTGCCGTGATGCACCCACTATGATAGACAGTAACCTCAAACTGTGAGCTAAAGTAAATCCTTCCTCCCTTACATTGCTTTTGTTGGGTGTTTTATCAAAATAACAATAGTAATTAGAAAGGTAACTAATATAGAAAACTGGGATCAGAAATGGGGTCACTGCTGTACTAAATCTGATCATGTGGTTCTTAGGTCTTTAGAAGTAATTTATAGAAAGAATCTGAAGCTTCTGACTGAAAGCCTTATAAATACCTTAGGACAAGCTTACTAGACCATTCTGGTGGGAGCCTTGGAAGCTAAGATTGATTAGAAAAGCACAGAGAGTAGCAACCAGGCTCAAGGGGTTTCCGGGGAGAACTGACCCACTCATGAGATATTCTGCTCCTGTTCTGAGAACTTGACTATTTCAATTTAAAAGCACTGGACTAGCTTCTTTGGCAAAAACAGCACAGTATTTAGGCTATGGCATAGCTACTGCCCACTGCTCTTGTTCAGATCTACAGTTAGACAGCAAATAACCAAGAAAAAAATGAGAAAGAAAAATTTTTGTAAGCGGTTTAAATTTCAGATAAGGAGGGTGCTTACAACTAAGTGTGATGGCTAGTATGTCAACTTGACAAAAGCTAGAGTCATCTGAGAGGAGGACACCTCAAGTGAAAAATGACCTGGGTCAGATAGGGTGGTAGGAAGCATGTAAGGCATTTGTAGCCCATTGTGGGTGGTATCACCCGAGATGGCTCCTTATAAGGAAGCCGGCGGAGAAAGGGTAAGAGCAAGCCAATAAGCAGAGCTCCTCTACCACCTCTGCTTCAGCTCTGACCTTCAGGATCCTGCCCTGGAAGGACTGTTAGCAGGAGTGTAAACAAAATAAAACCATTCCTCCCCAAGTTGCTATGGGTCCTGAAAGTTCATCACAATAGATAGAAACCCTAAGACACATGCCATCTGTAACTGTTAAATAGAAACAACACTCCCTTCACAGGCACAGTAGGAAAGGTGTCCTGAAGGCAAAGGTTCCAACTTATAAAAATGCAAATTCGCCTAACTTAGAATGTTGCAGTAGGGCTTCCCTGCTCAAAAACTCTAAGAAAGTGTTTTCTTAGAGTACAGATTCGGCCATCAAAGCATATGGAGGTTGCCAAGACTGAGGTCTAAAGAGGCCAGGCTACATCTTTAACCTCATCAGTACTATCTATGTAGTACTCAATTTGAAGGCATGAAAAACGCAAGACAGAAGAGGTCATGAGTCTTTTTTTAAAAAACAAAACAAAATATTTATTCATTTTATGTATGTGAGTACACTGTACACTGTCTTCAGACACACCAGAAGAGAGCATCAGATCCCATTACAGATGGTTGTGAGCCACCACGTGGTTGCTGGGAGGTGAACTCAGGACCTTTGGAAGAACAGTCTTAACCGCTGAGCCATCTCTTCAGCTGCCTGTCATGGAGTCTTATTTCTTGGTTTCAGAGTGGCTCTCTGAAATGTGTGTCAGAACCAAAGTCCCAACAAAGAAGTTCTAAGAGGTCACTGTCTGAAGTTATAAAAGTGAAGCCCAAGTAAGCCAGCCATTGTGACAAATGCCTTTAATCCCAGTACTCAGGAAGAAGAAACAGGTGGATCTCTGTGAGTCTGGTCTACAAGGTGAGTTCCAGGACAGCCAGAGCCACAGAGAGAGACCCTGTCTGGAAGAACCAACCAAACAACAGAAACATAACAAAACACAACACAAAGTCAAGCCTAAGTTACACTGGAGACACCAGTACTCTAGAGATGCTGAAATAATGGAATGTCTGCTGAGAAAGACACAGAACTGGCTCAAAAGAGAGGCCATGCTTGGTGCTGGCATCAGAGTTGGAGGAATGGGCCTAGACAAAAGTCCTAGGATGCCCAGCTGATTCCATCACAAGCTCCAGATGCCAGACATGGAACTTTATGCTCTGGTGTTTCCCTGTTGAATTTTGGGTCTTGCTTTAATCTCAACTTCCCTTGCAATGCCCTTATTCCCATGGAAATGTTTACTTGGTATCACTGTGTGCTGGAGTGTATAATTTGTGTTTTGTTGATGCTCAAGAGCTCATAGTTGAGAGCCTGAAATGATGGTGGTGCAAATCTTTAATCCTAGCATTTGAGACTCAAAGGCAAATAGATCTGAGTTCAACACCAGCCTGATCTACAAAGCAAATTCCAGGACAGCCAGGCTACACAGAGAAATCCTGTCTGGAGGGGAAAAAAAGACTGCCTAAGTCTTACAAGAGATGCTGTATTTACATGTTTAAATAGTGTTGGACGTACTAAAGAATATGAAGTCTTTTAAAGTCAGACAATATATTTTTGCATTGTGAGATGGCCATGAGCCAAGAGAGACAAGGAGGGAAGGCTACGGGTAAGTGAGATGTTTGAGTTCCCAAGGATTAGAGTTGTAATAGATAATGATTCTCAACGGACAGGATCTAAAAATTAAGGAGACAGAACTCTAGAGATTCCTCTGATGCATTATCTGATTAGGTTATGTGAAGTGGAAAGACATACTCTAAAGGTGGATGAGACTTTTCATGGTTTGAGGCTCAGACCACACAGAAGTGGGAGCAAGTTGTGTATAGTAGGCACCGATTACTGCAGAAGCTAATAACTGGTCAAAGGGCAAAGACCAGTATCTACTAAGTATCTCTATTACATCCTCCCAGGTGCAGGGCAATCACCAGAGAGAGAGCAGAAAGAACATCAGTGCTGGACAGTAAGGAACAGTCCTATGAAATTCTGTCTTCTGGATATGACATAGCCATAACACTCAAGAACTAAGAACACCTGTGCTTACCTAAATTAGATCTGCACAAAACAGGGTATTTTAACATTCCACATGGATGGGATGGGGAAGGGGGCTATTTTAAATCTTTAGTGATACAGCCACCAGTAACCGGTCTATTTCCAGTAAATAACATTCCCCCATCAAACTCAGGCAAGCAAGTCTTACTAAAACTCAGTAGGTCACAAACCAGACCTAAACCATGGCAGTAGTAGGGGTACTTCTGGGAAGTTGAATGAGAATAAAAAGGGGCGAGGAAGGATAATGGGAAAATTAGTTGAGCTAAGTTAAGGTTATAATAGACAAAAACCAAAATTGAACTTGAAGGATGCTAACAGTGAAGGAGCCATGAACTCTTCCTCTGCAATTTCAGAGCATTCATCAGTCTGCTTTTTGACTTTGGATACCAAATGCCAGCTGCCTCTTAGTGTCTGTAGCTAAGACTTCACCATCAGGATGGACTGTACCCTCAAACTATGAGCTAAAATAAATCCTTTCTTTCTTAACTTACTTTCCTCAGTACATTCTTGTTATTTTTAACAAGAAAAAAATGACTAATAAACCTTACCATAGGTCACACAACAAGGCCACCTAATTACAGACTTTAACATCCACAACTGGGGGCTGGAGAGATGGCTCAGTGGGTAAGAGCACCCGACTGCTCTTCCAAAGGTCCAGAGTTCAAATCCCAGCAACCACATGGTGGCTCACAACCATCTCATAACAAGATATGACTCCCTCTTCTGGAGTGTCTGAAGACAGCTACAGTGTACTTACATATAATAAATAAATAAATCTTAAAAAAAAAAAAAAAAAAAACATCCACAACTGTGATCCAAAAATCAAACCTTTTCAATGTATAAGATCGTCTTAGGCAGCTGTTACAGTAACAGGAATTTTACTGACACAATGACCATTTCTGGAGACATTTTCATGAAGTCCATTTCCTGGGCAGGTGCAGTCCCTTACTTGACTGTGAGTAGGCCAGAAACACATTGCTAAACATCCTACAAAAACAGGCCTCCACAACAATGAATTATTTGGCCTAAAATGTTGACAGTGCCAAGAACAAAAATTCCTGAAGTAAAATAGAACAGGGAGTCTTTAGAACAATCTTATCTAACATATATTTCTGCAATTATGAACATCTATATTTGAACTAATTTGGTAATCACTAGTTAGTGAATACCTGAGAGACATATCAGTGCTAAAGTTTAAATTTTATTCAGTTTTAATTAATTTAAACTTAAACAGCCACATATGGCTAATGGCTTCTATACTTGGTAGCATAACTCTAAAACATTAATAGATAACAGTGATATTGAGATTGGTTTTAAAAATTAGTTGGGCTAAACATGGTGGTCCACAACTTTAATCTCAGCATCTGGGAGGCAGAGTCAGGAGATCTCTGTGAGTTTGAGGCCAGCCTGTTCTACATGGTGAGTTCCAGGTCAGCCAGGGATGCATACAAAAAACAATAAATAAATTAGTTGGACAAGGGTGAATTAGTGTGATAAAGTTAAAGTTTAGTCATTGACTAAATTATTAAGTACAAAGAACAATGAGCAGATTTAAACAGTAAAGCTAACACACTTACACAATAAGGAACTGTGAACTCAGCTAAAACACAGCTCACGGGCTTCTTTAGATCTCTATAGAGAAAAGGCTCTAGGCTCACCTACACCCTTATTTGTTTAATGTGATTTGGGAACTGCTACGTTTTAGAGGCCTTCAAATTACACTTAATGAAAGGCTTTGATCAAAATGACTACAGATAATTAAATATTCATTTACTGTATTACTTAATCCTTTACAGCAGTTTAGTATCCTTTCTTATCCTCTTTTTTACCTCTGCCCCCTCTACCTCCAAAGAAGGAAAAGGCTGGTCCGATGTTCTAACGTTGTGAATAACGTCACAGGTTTAAAACAACAACTCATCAGCATTAGGCAGGTCAGTTTTCTGCTCCAGTGGACATTTTGGCAATAAGTTCTCTTACTAAGATACAGTGGCTACTCTGACGAGTAAACACATATCAACAAAGAAAAAAGATTTTGAGAAACCCATTTTTAAGCTGCCTGGATTCTAGAAGGAAAGTCCTTTGTCTTAATTGACCACCACCTGGAAATTCTGCCAAAAAGAGGAAAATAGAAATAAAGAATTCCAATCTAAAAACACGTAGTCATGCTAAAGACCTTGATGGCCCAGAGTAGGTGCTGACCCACAGAGATTTTGCTGAGAATTTGGTAAGTACTCAGCCCAGTTTCGATCACTGAGACTTTAAGAAATCAAGTGAGGGATAAAAGACTATTAGGTGTATGGGGAAGAAGACCTGCCAGTAAAACTAACATTCGGGAAAACCCCCTCCTTGTGAGGTTTTATTGATAGGTCTCATGTAGCCCAGGCTGGTCTCAAACTTGTTATATACCAGTGAATGACCTTGGTCATCTGACCCTCCTGCCTATACCTTTCTAGTGCTAGAATTATAGACATGGGAGAAAAACAGACTACAAACTTTTTTTTAAAGATTTATTTATTTATTATATGTAAGTACACTGTAGCTGTCTTCAGACACACCAGAAGAGTGTCAGTTCTCATTATGGATGGTTGTGAGCCACCATGTGGTTGCTGGGATTTGAACTCAGGACCTTTGGAAGAGCAGTTGGTGCTCTTAAGCGCTGAGCCATCTCACCAGCCCCAAACATTTTAAAGTAACTTTAAACTTAAATAAAAACAAACAAACAAACAAAGACAAAACCCCCATGATCTTTCAATGTAGCCCTGGCTGTCTTAGAACTCACTATGTAAACCAGGCTGGCCTCAACTTCTGCCTGTTTCTGCTCTGGAGTACTGCGATTAAAGGCAATGCCACTATATCCCATAACTTTCAGTGGGTATATTATACCTGAAAACCGATTTGTACAATTGTACTTGTACAGAATGAACTTACTGCAGCTACAGTTACCTGCGTAAGATCAAGACAGATAACCAGCATGGGTGAGAGAGGGACTCTAAAGAGGCCCTCACCCTAGCTACGGAGCTACTGTCAACTACAGGCTGCTAAGAGATGGCAGGTCTAGTGAGGGACAGCTCTGAGAGACTAAAGGGCACACCTGACTTTCTGCACTTCCCAGGAGTCTCTTCCTCCCAGGCTGAAGCCTTGTCAAATTAGGAACCATTAGAAGTGCTGGTCAGCCAAGACTGTAAAGTGATGGTTAGGCTGCCCATGCTCTAGCTTCGTAACAGTGCACATGCAGAAACACTAAGTGGACTCGCTAAGTTATTATAAAAAGTAAAAGAGGATATACAGGTAGGAGGGAGAGGACTGGGGAAATTCAGAGAAAGTAGGAGGGAGACTTGGGGTTGAATTATGCTCAAGATACACTGTACACATGAGTGAAATTGTCAAAAGATAGATAAAGGCTGGGGAGATGGCTAAAGTGCTCACTGTACAAGCATAAAGGCTCGAGTTTGAGCACCAATACTCACATAAATGCTGAGTGTAAACCTATAATCCCAGTGTTGCAGGGAGGAGGGGAGTAGAAAGATCCCTGGGGATTAGGAGGAAAAGAATCTCCCAAGAAAGGGGAAATAGGCCAGGCAGTGGTGGCGTACGCCTTTAATCCCAGCACTCAGGAGGCAGAGGCAGGCGGATTTCTGAGTTCGAGGCCAGCCTGGACTACAGAGTGAGTTCCAGGACAGCCAGGGCTATACAGAGAAACTCTGTCTTGGAAAAAAAAAAAAAAAAACAAAAGAACAAAAAAAAGAAAGAAAGAAAGAAAGAAAAGGGAAATAGAATATAGTATTTACAGAGAGACAAAGAGAGTCTAGGATTAGAGAATTAAATAGGGAAAGATGAAGGGTAAAAGAGGGAAACATGGGGAGGGACAACTAACACTAAAGTTTGCAAAACTATATGGAAACTACACACACACACACACATGTATACACATATATAAACACACACATATATACCTATGTGTATATATATATGAAGTCTCTACAGTAGGTTTCATATATTTGAAAGACATCTACATGCAGTCACCACATAATATAATAGGGGAGACAATGCTCCAAGCTCCAACTAGGCATCTTATGACATTAAATAAAACCTATAATGCCAAGAATGGGTTACATCTTGTTGACCTAAGGAGTCCCACAGAAACTGCCAAACATCACAGGTTGTTCTCCATAACCTAACAGTGACGTCCTATTGCTGAAAACAGCACTTACTGAGGTCATCCAACACAGACAAGTTGAGTTGTTCCTATCTAGAGCCTTCACCCTACTGACTAGTGTTCATGGTGCTAGACAGTACTCTGCAGGTTACCAGAAAGAAAAGGTAATTATCAATTATCCCCCACCTACAAACCCTGTGCTACAACAGTGACCTGCCTCCAAGATATACAGTGTACAGTGTTACAGTGTAAAAGTGGCAAAGATGTTGTGGGAGTAACCTAATTCATGAGGATGGGGCCCATACTTGACTCTGCCAAAGTGGCCAAGACTCTTGACACTGGTTAGGTGATAGGCCTAGGGGAAAACCTAATTGTCCTGCTAAAAAAACAGCACTAAAATGACTCCTGAGACATACTGCCATAGATCAATGCCTCACTCGACCCACATCACAGGAGCTTCTTATAGTGATGGGAATTATCAGAGTCAGAGACTTTTGTAGACTCAGTCCTAAATGGGATCTTTACCAAAACTTCCCTCCAAGGCTTAGGGGTCTATATGGAAGAGGAAACAGAAAGATATTAAAGATCTTAAGAGCCAAAGGTGAAGAATGACCTCCAAGAAACCGTCTTTCTGACAAAACAGGATTGCTGCACATATGAAGTCACAGCACACACAGGACATGCACAGGTTCAAGCCAGATGGGATTTTGGCACTGAGAGGTGGAAAATGGACATGGGCCCTACCCCTAACTAAGGAGATAGCCACAAGTGAGATAGATCAACTGGCAAAAGAAAAATCAGTTTTCTTAATGGAGCTCACTGGTTATATCCAGGCCAGGGCCCATAGTTGATTAACACAAAGAAACTCAATGGTATTTTTGTGGATTTTTGTTTCATTTTGTGCCTAATCAGCAAAGTCTGAATATATACATTCAACAAGAAGTTAGTCAAGGACCTCTCACTGAGTGCTACAGACTGTTATATCAAAACTACAACACTGGGCCGGAAAGAAGGCCCAGTGAGCAGAGTTTGACCAACCTCAGTCTGATCCATGGGGCCACATGATGTAAGGAGAGAAACGACTTCTCCAAGTCTTTGCTGATTAGATGCACTACTCTAGACAACTTTACAAACACATTAGCCTTGGTTTTCTTTTCTGCAAGGGATATAACAAAACTATAATCTACTCCATAGCATTATGTAAACAACTAAACCACCAAATATACATATACTTAGCCTGACTGGCATTTAAATACCATTAGAGAAATACCACTGTGGGCAGGTTCTACAAATAAAGGGCACCAAGCCTGGGGACCTGAGTTCAATCTCTAGGAACCATGTGGTAGAAGGAAAAAACTCATGCACACTGTCCTCTGACATTAATCCATTCACTAAGGCATGCATGCCTCTATGTCTCTGTCCTCCCTCCCTCTCTCTCTCTCTCTCTCTCTCTCTCTCTCTCTCTCTCTCTCACACACACACACACACACACGTCATTAAAAACATCACTGAATTATTAGTTATGAATACAGAGATGCTCAACATACTATTCTGTACAATTTGTATATCTGAAAGGTTTCATAATAAAAAATTGTAGTTAATACATTTTCCTGGTCTGGCTTTCCTTCTATAACAGTGTAATATATAACCTCTAGGGAAGAACTAGCTAATGAGCACTTTACTGCCTTCTTGCTACAAACTCTTGTGAATCGAAAACCATTTAAAAATAAAAGTTAAAATAAAATGTTAAGAAGCCCTCCATTCTGATAAATCTTACCTTACCTTTCTTTATTTTCCACAAACCTAAATATAAAACTGGATATAGAATTCTGTAATGATTGGAGCATTATCTAATAGTATCATAATATTGAATTCAAACTAGGTATAATCTGTCACAAGAAATTTATATAATTGTAACTTCATCAACAAGACAATCAACCAACCATTACACAACTCTGTAAGTTTTCTTGTATCAACGAATGTTTTTACAACTAATTTACAAAAAATTTACCAAGTAGGATTGTACAATTCTAAAAAGAGAGCATATAGTTTTCTCAAAGGAAGCAAAGACACACACACACACACACAAAAACTGGTCAATGACACTAGTTTTTCAAACTTAAAATTGAACACCAATTCCTCAAATAATTCTCAAATTATTCAAATAAGGAGGAAAAATCCACCTAACATAAAATTACTAGCATATTTGGGATAAAGAAGAAAACAAAGTCCAAGCCATAAATCTTATACACTGTCTTGTTTGTATACTTTGTCTCTGTTTTTAATTATAATTATGTATTTATTACTTTGTTATCACAAAATAACATCCAAAATCTTTTTTTTTTTTTTTTGTATTTAGGCATTTTGATAATTAATTTTGACTGCCAACTTGCTTAGGTGGAGAAACACCTAGAACATTTAGTAAAGCATACTTCTAAGTATGTCTGTGAAAGTAGAGACGACAGGCATACGTAACAGCAACTAAAATGGAAAAAAACCACCTTGACTATAGGTAGAACCTCTAACAGGCAAGCAGCCCTGGGGAGATGGGTGGGGGAAACGGAACAAAAGGTGGAAGGAAGCCCGACAGTGTGTGCAAACTCCATTCTTCCTGAGTAGTGAGTGCATCTACTGCTGTTACCACTGCCTGTGAACATCAGACTCCAGTTTCTTAGGCTTTCAGTACAGATTCCACAGTAACATGTACAGGGCCACTGCTGAACTGGCTAGACAGACTTCAACTGTGTAAGACAATCTAATACAATCATTTTATAAAAAATGTATATTTGTATTTTATTCCTCTTGAGAGCCCTAATTACTTTAAAATCATACTCTACTAGACAAGAACGCAAATTCTTACCGAATGTTCATCTTTTTCATTTATTTTATATGCATGGTTTTTTTAAATAAACTTTTTGGTTTTTACTTTTTAAATAAAAAAAATTGGTATTATATCACTTCCCTTCTTCCCTTTCTTCCTCCAACTCTTCTCATGAACCCATTGGCTCTCTCTCAAATGTATGGTGTGCATGTATGTGCGTGTGTATGTGTGTGTGTTCCTAAATACAACCTGCTCAGTATATATAATATTGCTTGTATGTCTATGATCTCAGGCCCCTTGCTTGGTATTGGAAAACCAAGTGAGGTGCTTTTCCAAGAAGACAATTTATTATTCCCCAATCTCAACATTCCCCAGTTACCTGTGACTCTTTGTCTAGACTTGAGGCCCCAAAAGCTTTCCTCTGTTTGATTTGTTTGTTTGTTTGTTTGTTTTTAAGACACAGTTTCTATATGTAGCCCAGGTTGTCCTGAAACTTAACTCTGTAGAGCAGGGTGGGCTAGAACTCAGAGATCCACCTGTCTTTGCCTCTGAAGTACTGGGATTGAAAGTGTGTGGTGCCATCATGCCCAGCTTAAACTTTTTTTTAAAAAAAAAATATTTATTTTATGTATACAAGTATTCTACATGCATGTAAGATTTGCATCATGTACATATCTGGTGCCAAAGGAGGTCAAAGGCATCATTTGGAACTGGAATTACAAATGGTTATAAGCCACTATGTGGGTCCTCTGAAAAAGGAACAAGTGCCCTTAACCAGTGGATCATCAATCCAGTCCCAACTCTTTGGGTTTTTTTGAGATGAAGGTGGGGGGGTCATATTTTGTAGCTAGGCAGGCTGACCTTAAATTAAACCCTCAATCCTCCTGTCTCAGTCTCTGAAGTGTTGAGACTCTTAAGTATATAAAACACTTAAGAGCATGCCTACATACAAACACACAATATTTTGAGACAAATTCTTGCTATGTTAGTCTGGCTGATCTAGAATTTACTATGCATACAAGGTGGCCTGAAACTTACAGCAATCCAACTGCCTCTGCTTCCCAGGTCAATTACCGAGATTAATAATTTATTATTTATTAATCTGAGATTACAGTGTGTGCCACCATATCTGTATATCTACAAGTTGTAGTGTTGGGGATCAATCCCAGGTCTCATGCATTATATTATTTCTCTGGATCTGTAAGATGGTTTAGCGGGAAAAGATGCATGGTGCCAAGCCTGACAACCTGAGTTTAATGCCAAGAGTGTCTACGGTAGAAGGAGAGGACTGACTCCTGAAAGCTGTCCTCTGATCTCTACACATGTGCTGTGGCACTTGTGCAGCGCCCACACACACACCTAATAATATTATTTTAAAAATACAAGCTGTAAGCTGGGCAGTGGTTAGCACACGCCTTTAAACCCAGCATTTGGGAGGCAGAGGCAGGTGGATTTCTGAGCTCTAGGCCAGCCTGGTCTACAGAGTGAGTTCCAGGACAGCCAGGGCTACACAGAGAAACCCTGTCTTTTTTTTTTTTTTTTTTTTTTTTTTTGGTTTTTCGAGACAGGGAACTCAGAAACCCACCTGCCTCTGCCTCCCGAGTGCTGGGATTAAAGGCTTGCGCCACCATGCCTGGCGAGAAACCCTGTCTTGAAAAAAAAAAAAAATACAAGCTGTGACAAATTATATCCCCAGAAGATATCTAGAGTAGTTGACTCCCTATGGGATGCAATGGGATGCTGATAGTCCTGCCTTCACCGGGTGGGGCTTATGGCTGCTTTCCAATTCTCCTAACCTGCATGGACTCTTACAACTTCTTAAAAATGGAATGAAGTGACTCTATGTGACTTCCAAGCTAAGTAAAGTAAGTCATGTCCCTTCACCCTCCTCTCTTGGGATGTTCTTTCTTGAATCTAGTTAGCCATGCTGTGAGAAAGCCAAGCAATCACAAGGAGAAGTGAAGTGTAGGTGTTCTGGCCAACAGCCCAGGGTGAGCACTCAGCCAAGTCAGCACTCACCACTAGACTCAAGAGTGAGCAAGCATTCAAAGAATTCCAGTTCCTAGGTACTGAGTCACACTCCTAGCTACCCCACCTCATGCCATGGTAATGGAGACAAGCAGACCCATCAAATGATATTATTAAAACAAGCATGCCTGCTAGGTGTGGTGGCATACACCTTTACTTTCTTTTTTTATTTTTATTTTTATTTTTTTGGTTCACACAGGCTTGATCCCACCAGCACTGTTTTTTATGCACAAGACCTCTGGATTTGAGTACCCAGCAACCAATTCCCAGTCCCAAATTGGGAATTCCAATGCACAAAGGCAGGGAGGACTTGGGGATCACACTTCCAGTCTCAGAGCTGAATAGCACTGAGGAAGTCCTCACTGTCTGTGTCTTGGAGGAAGCAGGCTACAAGTTGTATGCCTCAGTGACCAGTCATAACAGGACTGAGCATAGTGTCTGATCCTAAATGGGGACCTGCATAAGTCATTGAGATGAATCAGCCTCTAGGAACCAGCAACCAGCTCACCTCACTCAGCACCTGGTCCACAGTATGGACACCTTCAGAAGATACAGCCTAGGGATCCGGCTCCCCAGCCAGCAGGACATCCAGCATGCCCTTCTGGAGGACAACATCAAAGGACCCACTAGGGAAGTCCAGTGCTTGAACATCCATGGTCTCCCAGCACAGACTTGGTACATGGGCATAGCGAACTTTCATGGCCGCCACCACCACTGGAGCATAATCCATACTGGTCACATTAGGGAAGCCACCAAGGAATACTCAATAGCTCAAGGCACTGTTCCCATCACCCTGAAAGAGGAAAATTACTGACCACCAGAACTCTCACCCCAGAGTACATTCTGAACTCTCACACCAGAGTCAGACCCCCTCTCAAATGAAAACTGTTCCGGGGACATTTCTGAGATAAGGGTTTCCTGGAACAAACCCAGTCCTACCCCTCCCAACTAAGGACTGTGCCAGGGACATTTTTGAGATAAGGGTGTGAGTAAAAACCTCAGTCCCAATGAATCAAGTACATGGCCAAAGTGTGGGACGCGGTTGCAAAAGCACTTTGGAAAAACCCTTGGCTGAATCACTTAGTGACGTAAAACCTGTATTTTCCCTGCCCTGCTCCCCCCTTACCTCCTACCTATAAAAGCTGGTGAAAAGTTTGGGCTAATTGCCGGATCTCCTCTGCACCTTGCAGGCTGCATGAGGTCCGGCCCCAGATATATGGTATATGTGCTTTCTGTTTGCTTTCTTGTCGTTGCTGTATTAAATCTTACTCCCTATACATCTTAAGTACCGGTCTCAGTGTCTTCTTGGGTGCGCGGCTGACCCGAGGCTTGAGTAAGTGCCTCCCTTTGGGAGTTTTGGAGTCTTTCATTTGGTGCATTGGCCGGGAATCAGCGCGTTTACCCAGAAGTCCTGGACCCACTCAGAAGTAAGATTTACTGTTCTGCTTTGGTCTAGTGTCTGTGTTCTGTTCACTGTGGGCCTGGGAGAGGCCATCTGAATCTGTATCTGGTGCGATCGCTGTTTTGGGTTTGCGTGACGCTCTGTGCTCAGTACGAGCACCAGAGACCGTGCTCCGGGACTGTGGGCCTGGGAGAGGCCATCTGACTGGAGACCAAGCAGGTCTCAATAGAGAGCACGGGGTGAGTAGAGACAGACGTGTCTGGTGCTCACCGTCCGATCGCCCTGGGGGACGCCCCAGGAAGACAAGGGGAGGGCCAAGGACGCTTGGCGGACCCCTCTGAAGGCCGAGAGACCATCACTTAGGTGGAAGGTCTAAGCTGGCCGGCCTTGGAAAGGCCATCTGAATCTGTGAGTTGCCTGTGGGCGACGGGAAGTCGCCGCTGTTTTTGGTTTCTTTTGTCTAAGTCTTGTGTCTGCTTTTGTCGTGTCTGCTATTATTCTAGAAATGGGACAATCTGCTGGGTGTGTAGGTGTGGAACTGCTGCATTTGTGTATTCTGAGATTGTGGGTTTATTCTGGCAGTGGCTGTGAGAGGACGGCTGTCTATGGCCTCACAATCTGCACCCCAAAAAAAGGATGTTCCAAGGGAGACCCTGGAAGGAGTGCCCAGGGTACAGAACAGTCAAAAAGACCTGGCTGTTGCCTGGCAGAGTGAAGGAGAGAGAGTGTTCTTTCTGCCAGGGCGGGGGTGGATGTGGAGTTCCGCCCCCGTCAGAAAAAGGGAGTCAATGTGGAATCCGACCCCGTCAGAAAATAGTGTTTGGCTGGTTGTGTAAGTCCAGGCGTGGACGAGTGTGCTTGTTTGTGGCCACATGACAAGACTGTGTGTGTGTGTGTGTGTGTTAACCCTTTGTCGACTGTAGACTTGGACTGACGTCAGGACAGAATTTGTCAGCAACAGTTTTAAAAAAGAAAGGGAAAAAAACTCAGTGCTGGTGAGTCCCAGGCTGCTCAAAAGAGCTCTGAAATGCAGAGCTGGGCTAAGAATTTCCGGCTTTGGCAGCGCGGGTAGGGCTTTGATAGCAGCAGTGGCGCTGAGGTTCTGGCTTCTGCAGGCACGGCAGAAGCAGAGGCTGTCTGTGCCCCGAGTTGTGAAATGCTGATAGTGAGTGCAGCGGCCTGCCGGCCCCCGCCTGCCAGTCCCGGAGTGGCCGTGAAGCCTGCCACAGCTGGGGAGGGGCCGACTACAGCGTCCCTCTTTTGCCCCCCCAGAGTCTACCCGCACTCCCTTGTGCCGGCCTGGCTGCGTGCTCCCTCCCCAAAGACAGTGCAGAGAGCACCAGGAATCTATCAGGTAGTTAAATAGTTAAATTGCAGCCTCTGCCTGCCAGCGTTTGTTTGCCACTCCCAGAAGTTTACGCCGCATTCCGGTGCGCAGCGGGGAGACTCGGGCGCTGAGCTCTTCACATCAAAGGATTTGTTTTCAGCCTTTGCCTGCCTCCTGGGTGGGAGAAGGGCTCATTCTCCTGTCCCCTGTATCCTGTCTCTTGTAAACAGAAAAAATTGTGTTTATTTTGAAATATCAGTGGTCTGATGTGAGAACTGCACTCCCTTCTCTGCCCCATGTGTTTTCTCTTCTCAGGCACTGCCCTGAGCTGTGTGAGTTTGTTCTAAGCTCCGGTGAGGGAGACATACAAGGTAAGGAGCACCTGACTGCCAGGCTCTGTTGAGGGTCTCATGTCTGTGGGGCTAGTAAATGTCCCATCAATCTGACCTAGGTAATAGGTAATAAAAAGTTATAGAAGTTAAGAGAAAGATAGAGGTCTGCAAAGAAGAACTGAGAGCAAAGCTTCAGCAGACTCAGAAGAAATAGGTTAACAGTAAAAAGAGGTGAACTATGAAAAAAGTTAAGTGACAGAATATAGATGTAATAATTAGATAACATTCAAAGTAAGCAAAGACAACAAAGATATATATATATAGATAGAAAGAGAAACATTATATGAGATCTCCATTGCAGTTAAGAAACAGGAGCAAAGAGAGAAAAATGACAAAGACTAGAACCTAGCAAAGTGACACTTGCTAATAATACTAGCACTTAGAGATGATCTGTAAGAAATAGGGAGCCAGAAAATTTTCAAAAAAAGATAAGAGAAATGAAATGCTGGTCACAAACGTCAGGGAGACTAGAAAACTTAGTACCCGGCAACAAAAGCAAGCTTTTGGCTGAAGATCAAAGTGTTTACTGTTAAGAAGAGAAGAGCACTGGGTGAGAGACTGTCCTAACAAAAAGAAGAGGAGCCCCCCCTCCTCAAGACAAAACCCTTCACCTGTTTGTGGCTAAAAGTAAGGAAATAGCAGAAGGGGTGCTAACACAGAAGCTGAGTCCTTAAAAGAGACCGGTGGCCTACCTGTTAAAAGCAGCTAAAAAGAGACTGTGTTTCATATTCCTCCACTGACCAGTGCAAAGCAAGTTTAAAAGGTTCCTGGACACTGCAGGCCTTTGCAGACTGTGGATTCCAGGTTTTGCTGAATTAAAAAGATAAACAGCCCTTCGTATAAGAAATAAAAAGAACAACCTTGGATGGCCTTAGATGCTATTGAGACTGCCCTAATGTTGTCCCTAACTTTGGGACTCCTAGATGTGACTGAGAACAAAAGTATTGCCAAAGAGGTTCTTACTCAGAGATTGGGACCCTGAAAAAGACCGGTGGCATACTTGTGAAAATTAGACCTGGTGACTGTAAGATGACCTGCTTGTCTGCACACAGTGGCTTCTAGTCAAGGACGCAGATAAACTGACTCTGAGACAAAACTTGGCACATGCCCTAAAAGTGTGGTTCAGCCCCCTGACCGATGGCTGACTAATGCTCTGGAAAACATGAACTCTTGGCGCTAACCCAAGCCCTGCGGTTGGCTGGGGGCAAAGAAAAAATTCTGGCCCTCCTAGAAGCTCCTGAATGAACTGGGTGAGTTGGAACACCGGGTATCAGCCAAGAAAGCTCAGTTATGTCGTACCGAGGTGCCGAGACGACGAAAAGCGGTGGCTCACCGAGGCCAGAAAAAAGACTGTGATGCTGATCCCAACCCCCACCGCCCCGCGCCAAGTACGTGAGTTTCTGGGGACAGCGGGCTTTTGCAGAAAAAAGTCCCATTCACCTGGACTGAGGAACACCAAAAAGCCTTTGACAGCATAAAGGCAGCCCTGCTTGTTAAAGACGCTGACAAGCTTACTCTGGGTCAGCATGTGACTATACCCACTACCAGAGTTTACTGCTCCTTGGCAGATGACTCCACTCCTGTACATCAATGTGCTGATGTCCTGGCTGAGGAAACTGGAACAAGGAGAGATCTGACTGATCAGCCTTGGCCAGGTGTGCCTGCCTGGTACACAGATGGCAGCAGCTTTGTCACAGGAGCAACAGTAGTTGATGAAAAGCAGCTCATATCCATGGGGCCATCTACCAACAGAGGGGGCTACTTACCTCGGCAAGTAAAGATCAGATCAGCCTTGGCCTGAGAGTTTGAGCTGGTACACGGACAGCAGTAGCCTCATGATTGAAGGTAAGAAAATTTTTCCAAGGTTCAGAGTGCCAAAAGCAATAGTGTCAGATGATGTTGCCCAGGTAAGTCAGGGTGTGGCCAAGCATTTAGAGGTCAAATAAAAATTACATTGTGTGTATAGACCTCAGAGCTCAGGACAGATAAAAATTAGTTTAAAACTCTAAGACAGACCTTGACAAAATTAATCGTGGAGACTGGCATGGACTTGGTGTTCCTTCCCTATGCCCTATCTCTTGATTCAGTTTTACTCTGTTTAAAATCCTTTATGAAACTCCTATGCCCATCATAGTCTCAAATGATGTGTTTAAACCCATGTTGTTAATAATGCTCTGTATGCTAAGTTAAAAGGCTTGCAGGTGGTCTGGTCACAACTGAAAAGGATTGGACTGAGTACGCGGACGACATTGCTCCAGGGATCCCAACAGCCGAGACAGTGAACGAGCTGGGTATCCCAAGGACATCTCACCAGTTCCAGCCAGAGATCTGATCTACGTGCACCTACATCGTGCCCAGACCCTCAAGCCTTGCTAAAAGGGCCCCTGCCTAGTTCTGTTTACTAATGCTTCTTGTTCTGTTTGTGTTCCCATGTTAAAATAGAGTCTTTCATTTGGTGCATTATGCAGTATCTGAAATTCTAAGATTAGAATTATTTACTAAAAGAAGGGGGGAATGAAAGAGGAAAATTACTGACCACCAGAACTCTCACCCCAGAGTACATTCTGAACTCTCACACCAGAGTCAGACCCCCTCTCAAATGAAAACTGTTCCGGGGACATTTCTGAGATAAGGGTTTCCTGGAACAAACCCAGTCCTACCCCTCCCAACTAAGGACTGTGCCAGGGACATTTTTGAGATAAGGGTGTGAGTAAAAACCTCAGTCCCAATGAATCAAGTACATGGCCAAAGTGTGGGACGCGGTTGCAAAAGCACTTTGGAAAAACCCTTGGCTGAATCACTTAGTGACGTAAAACCTGTATTTTCCCTGCCCTGCTCCCCCCTTACCTCCTACCTATAAAAGCTGGTGAAAAGTTTGGGCTAATTGCCGGATCTCCTCTGCACCTTGCAGGCTGCATGAGGTCCGGCCCCAGATATCTGGTATATGTGCTTTCTGTTTGCTTTCTTGTCGTTGCTATATTAAATCTTACTCCCAATACATCTTAAGTACCGGTCTCAGTGTCTTCTTGGGTGCGTGGCTGACCCGAGGCTTGAGTAAGTGCCTCCCTTTGGGAGTTTTGGAGTCTTTCAACCCAGCACGAGAATACGGTCCTCAGGACACAGTTCCGGCTCTAGGAGGGCACGGAGGGAAGCCAAGTCCTGGAACCACTTGCATAGGGTCCAGAGATAGCCACATCTTTGTTGCGCTGGTCCCAGTACTGGACTTGGCAGTACTGGAAGTTCCTCTTGGGAAACTCCAAAGGAGACAAAGGAGTCTGAAGAGAGACCATACTGGGCTATGCCTCAGCCAGGGGAGGACTTGTCCAGCAGTTAATAACCCACTGTCTTTTACCTACCTGTCTTGAGAAGGTATTTGAGGACTGTGGCCCACCAGTACTCCAGTCTGTGGATATGTGACTCTGGATCAGGATCTTGGTTGCCAAGGTGGCTGCACTGGCAGTCTCCCCTGGAAAATGTTCCTTAGGCTGCAAAATCTGAAATCTGCAAGGAAAGGAAATTTCAAATGTAAACACATCTTTTCAATTTCAATCCCTTATACTCTACCTCCATACACTAAAAGGGCAAACAGCAAGAAGGCACAGTGGGAGACGTGCATGCCCGGTAACCAACTTTAATCCCTGGAATCCACAGTAGAATCAGAGAATCAATTCTTCACAAAGTTTTCCATTGTCTTCCATATGGACACTACGGTATGCACCCTTCCTGCACCCCTATCATGTGGAAGCAGCACATGCACACACACACTAAACAAATAAACATGTATAGGAGAAAACAGTCTCTTAAGGTACACAGAAAACAAGTTTCACTAAAAATGGGAGTCAAATCATGCAAAAATAGTTGGATGGATATTGTAGATTCAAGTTCCAGCTTTCCTTTTCCTTCCCTATGAAGCCGGGCCAGGCTAGAACCTGTGATCTAAATACTAGGATTACAGCTGTGCCTATCTTACCTAGCCCCATCTCTGTTTTCTTAAGAGCTACTACTGATCCTAATTAAGTCATGGATTCTCTGTGCCTGATTCTTTATAACACAAATTCTCATGTGGTGGAAACTGAGGGATAGGTTTACAACTTGGGTGATCTGGGTCTAGACTCAGTTGTCATTCTACTCTGCTGTAAGAGCTCTGATACACCCCTAGGGGCAGACCTGTCTTTAAAAGAGGAGATTAAATTAGCAATTCTTGAAATCCAGTCCTAAACAGGTACCAGGCATAGCAAGACAGTATGTATAAAGTTAACAATTGTGCTTTAATATGAGATTGCCTTTCCTATTTTTTGAGGTTAAATTCTTTTATTATAGTATGATAACATAGTACTTGTTGTTGTTGTTTTTTAATGTGTGACTGTGTCAGACATGGTTTCCATTGCTAGAACTATAAGCATGAGAGATCACACACAGGTACTGGGGATATCCAGTCTGGACTTCATAGTAAGTTCTAAGTCAGCCTGAGCAACAGAGTGAGAAACTGTCTCAAAATATCAAAAAACAAAGTGTTGTTTCCCTACAGTCCCAGCACAACAGAGATGGAGACAAGAGAGTCAGGAATTCAAAGTCATCCTCAACTCCACAGTGAATTCAAGGCCAGCTTAGGCTATGAGACCTTGCATCAAAAACAACACAAAACAAAAAAGTTATGATTTCTATCTTTGAGCTTCTATTGTCGTGATAAAACACCATTACCAAAAAGCAACTTGGGAAGGAAAGGGTTTAATCTCATCTTTCAACCTGCAGCCCACCATCTGAGGAAGTCCGCAGGAACCTGGAGACAGGAACTAAATGAAGCAAAGGCTATCAAGGAACACTACTTACTGGCTTGCTTCCCACGGCTTGTTCAGCCTGATGTCTTATAGCATACAGGACAACTGGCCAGGGGCGCCAGTAAACATTAGTTACTACCAACCTTTTTATTCAGAAACACCTCTGTTGTATCATTATGGTGAATTTGTATTGTTTTTGTTTGTTGGTTGGCTGTAATCAATATATTCTATGAAAAAAAATCTATTTTCAATAACAAAATAGTTGTTTGATCTTAAAAAATAAATAAAACAGATCCCTGATTCTAAAATCCTTTAAAAAAAACTAATTTTGTTTATAAAATTTAGATTTTTACCAAAACTAAAAACATCTGCTACAAATACTTTTGCTAACAGAACATGAAGAGTTTTCAATTGCTTAGGTCAAACATAAATATAAAGTGCAGTCCTTGCCCTCAAAAACTTTTTTTTTTTTTGATTTTTGGAGAAAGGGTTTCTCTGTATAGCCCTGGCTGTCCTGGAACTCACTCTGTAGACCAGGCTAGCCTCAAACTCAGAAATCCGCATGCCTCTGCCTCCCGAGTGCTGGGATTAAAGGCCTGCACCACCACGCCCGGCCCTCAAAAACCTTTTAATGTGGCATTTCAACACTAAACTGACCCTAAGTAAGTCAGTGGTAGAATATTTGTCTAGCATGTACAAAGCCCTGGGTTCAATCCTCAGCTCTGCAAAATACTAATGCTAATAATGATGATGATGATGGGTCATTTGTAATTTTCTTTCTTTTTCCACTCCACACACCTTTTGGGATACTGTGAATATAGGGTCTACCATTGTGCTGTATCCCAGCTCTCTTTTATCTTGTGTGTGAGAGGGTACATAGGAAGGGCTTGTATGGCCTTAAAGGAAAAATGAGGGAAGGAGTTAAAAGGTGAACAACATTCACAATTTGTTTTGCACAGCCATTTACTCTCAGATAATGATATTTATTTTTTAAAAAAACAACAGCAGCTGAATTTTATTCCAACAGCTGCACTACCAAAACAATTTCAGATGTAATTTACAAATTAGTTTTAGCGAACAATGCGTTTCAGTTCATTTTTCCATTGGCCTAATTCTTGGACAGACTGCAAAGTTTTCAATATTTTACTTCAATTTTAACAGTTGCATTATCAAAGAGATTAAACAGTAGCAAAACACAGAGAAATAACAATAGGTATAATTGCTTTTCAGATATGTTAAGAAACCATATTACTAGTAAAAATACCTGACATGTATTTGACCAAACTTAACACCAAAAGTTAAAGTTCTAGGATAAATCACAATTCTCCCAGGACATTTTCCATCTCTCTGCTTCTGTAACAGCAAAGCAAATGAAGCCTCTTTACTGTCCTGTGGCTACCGTCAACTATCCCAACACTAATCAAGAGCCAGTACTAGTAAGTGAGAGCCAGACATGGTGAAACAAGCCTGAAATCTCAGAGCTCAGACAACTCAGGACCAAAAGCTTGAGCCCAGTCTCACAGTGAGTCCCGGTCTTAAAACACACACATGCTCACACACATTCATATGTATACACACACACACACACACACACACACACACGTCCATGAACTATTTGGCATTTTAGGATCAGAATAGGCTAGTTGCTACATTTAAAAGAAAATATGAAAATGGATTACTCCTAAAAATACTAAAAAGGAAAAAATATCTAAATTTCTAAAATCTCAATTTAAAACACTATGTAATGGTTAGTTTTTACTCAACCCCATCTAGGAAAGTAGTCTGAATGGGAACAGGTTAGATTAGATTGGCCTGATTTCATACCTTTGAGGGATTTTCTTAATTAAGTTAATAGACGTGGGAAGACCCACCTTGAATGTGGGTGGCAGCAATTCATGGGCTAGGCCCTGGACTGAAAGACAAGGAGAGAGCCAGCTGAACCCTGGCAAGTACACATGCATTTATTTCGCTCTGTGCTTGACTGTGGATATGACCAGCTGTTTTAAATTCCTGTAGCCTCAGCTTCTCTGCTATGATGGGCTGTGACATGGAATTGTGAGCTAAAACAAACCCTTTAAGTTGACAAGTGATTTTATCATAGCAACAGAAATGAAACTGGAAAATACTGGCAATGTGTACTCACAGAACATAAATAATAATTAATGACTGTTAGCTCAAAGATTTGGTTTGCCAAAATTTCCCCTGTATTAAAAGCTCTATCTCCACTGTAACACTTTACCACTACCCCCAGAAAAGACTGCTTAAGAACCTTTTCATCTAAGTGTGCTGGCACACACCTTTAATCCTAGTACTCATGGAGCTGAGGCAGTAGGACCACCAGTCCAAAGCCTACATGGGCTACACAGCAACTTCCAAGTAAGATCATGTAGTGAGACCTTATCTCAAAAAAGCAACAAAGAATCTTTTATTATCTCCCTAAATGTAAATGGACAACAAGATTGCTTACACCTCTAGGCAGGTCCATTTTAGAAACAGCTCAGAGAAGAGCAACCTTAGCCTAAGATTTAAGTTTTAATCAGACCTGGATAATTTTGTATCAACAAGATTCAGTGTGCAACCCTGTCTCAAATAAGAAAGCTAGTATCAACCTCTGCCTTCCACATGCAACTGCACATACACATGTGTATGTTCATGAACCCATACACACACATATATACATAAAAAATAAAACAAAGGATCTTTAGCTAACATTGCTTCACAATTTGGGGGGGGGGGTTCGAGACAGGGTTTCTCTGTGTAGCCCTGGCTGTCCAGGAACTCACTCTGTAGACCAGGCTGACCTGGAACTCAGAAATCCGCCTGCCTCTGCCCACCAAGTGCTGGGATTAAAGGCGTGGCCACCACGCCCGGCTTGCTTCACAATTCTTAACAAAAGGAAAGGAAGTAATTGTACAGGAGACAGATGAAATCAGAGCTTGTTGTCCATTGCTGTCTGTATTTTCTGCTCCCTCAGGAGGGGTGCTTCAATGGGGAGTAGGTCACATACTCAGGTGAGGTCAGGTGAAATCTTAATTGGTCAGATAAAGATAGAGCCTGTGATTGGGTAGTGGAAGGGAGAGGCGGAGCTGAAAGTTTTAGAGAGGGGAAAGAGAAAGAACAAGGCCAGACAAGACAGAGGGAGAGAAAGATGGAGCAGACCCAGTGGCCTGGAGGAGCTGCAAGTAGCTAGGGATTCCACAGCTGGGCAATAGAGTAGTGAAGTGGTCTATTTGTCTAATCTAATCGTGCAGCTTGTAATTACTGAGTTGTGTGTTCTTCACACAGGCATTTTGGGGTTGGAGATTTACCATTATAAATCTGGCTGGTATATTATAAGTCTCTAGTATATACATTTCACAGGGCGAAGGGGATCTGAGTGAGCTGTAGCTGGCTTTCTACAGGCCAGCCACAGGGGGAAGTAAGAGCAGCAGCTCCAGGCATTTCAGGAAAGACTGGTTCGGTTAGCTCAGCAAGCAGAGAGCGCTAACGAGGGAGCAGGTTTTTGCCCAGAGCGGCTTGGCAGCAGGCTGGCAGCGGAAACCAGGGCAAGATGGCCACTGGGGGCTGGCCATGGGGGTGGGCAAGACCACCACGGCCAGAGTGTAGCCAGATTTAGTGTGGGTTTTGATTTTAAAACTACATGCAACTATTCACCACCTATGCAAGTGGAGGGGAGGGAGGAAGGAGAGAGAAGGAACACAAAGATTATACATAATCAAGAGACTTAGAGACTAGAAAAGGACAAAACAACTCATACCACAGAAATACCAATCAAAATACCCACTTCAATAGCTTTTAATTAAGGCAATACAAAAAATTAAAGCAAACAAATTACCTCCCATCAACCACATCCTACATAACTAAAATTAACCAAAAACAAGGAAATAATAGCTCTAATATTTAGATAGCCATAAAAAAGCAAACTAAGTACAAAACTTTTATATCAAAAAGATGTGTAACAGAGGCTGGGATGAATCACATTTGATAAGAGTCCTTGCCTAGCATGCATGTCCCCCTGCACCTCCTACACACCCGGTGTGTAAGTGACGTGTAGAGGTGTATCGTACACCTGTGATCCCTGCATTTCAGAAGGCAAAGGCAAGAAGGTCACAAGTCTAAGGACAGCCTAGTACTATATAGACAAATTAGTCTCAAAAAATATAATTTTAAAATTCACTGGAGAGGGCTGGAGATGGCTCAGTGGTCAAGAGCACTAGTTCCGCCAGGCGTGGTGGCGCACGCCTTTAAGCCCAGCACTTGGGAGGCAGAGGCAGGCAGATCTCTAAGTTCGAGGCCAGCCTGGTCTACAGAGTGAGTTCCAGGACAGCCAGGGCTACACAGAGAAACTCTGTCTCGAAAAAACAAAACAAAACAAAAAGAGCACTAGTTCCTCTTCCAGGGGCCTGAGTTCAATTCTCAGTAACCTCATAGTGGCTTAGAATTATCTATAATGGGATCTGTTGCCCAATTAACAAAAACAAAGAGATAGAGAGAGAGAGAGAAAGGGAGAAAGAAAGAAAAAAATCTTGTCCATGTGTACCTGAAGACTTAAAAATATATATATAATAACAGTCATTAAAAAAATAAATAAATAAAACAACTTTTTTTGAGGCCTCCAATTTAGCCTGTAGCCAAAGATGACTTCTGGTCCTCCTGCCTCTCCTTGAGTGCTGTGATTATAGGTAGTTTATATAGTGTTAGGGACTGAACCAAGGATTTCAAGCATCCTAGACAAGCATCCTCCCAAAGGAGCTATACAATATAGATGATTCTTAAAAACGCAATATTGACTAGAGCAAAGCTGTGTGTGTGTAGTGTATGTATACATACACTACACACACACACACGCGTATACACACATATACATATATATATGTACACACACACACACGTATACACAATATACATATATATACGTATGTGTATATATATATATATATATATATACACACACACACACACAAACAGGTGGGTTCACCTCTATGTAAATGCCAGGGGCGAGCAATCACAAAAGCATCTCCTGCAGGAGGACCTAATTGAGGACTGCCTGAGAGACCAAGGACTGCAGACACAGACAATGGTAGGCAATTGGGAATTGCTGTTAGAAGAGATGCTTTCTTGGGACCAATGGAGCATGGGTAGAGGGTATTAAAGGAGCTGGCAGCAGCATTCAGATGAACTTGTGGGTTTTCTCACTTGCTTTCAGAGTCTGTCTTTGATTCTGCACCACCTCACCTCCAACCCCCAAGGGCAGGTAGAGTGAAGCATTGAGTAGTGCAGGCATAGGCAGCATCTGGTGCCCAACGTGGACAGACTACATTGTCCTCGTTTTGGGTTTTTTTTTTTTTTTTGATTTTTGGTTGGTTGGTTGGTTTTGTTGTTGTTGTTTTGTTTTGTTTTTTTGGCTGCTTGTGAACCTCCTTTGCTCACGGTTTGACATGATCTGCTCTTCTCATAGTACTACTACTGTTGTGCCTTCAGTTGCTTTGCGGTGAGTTGGCCCCTTATGTGTGGATCTCGTGAGGGTGAGTACTCAGACCTCATTTCTGTCTTTTTTTGTCTGTTCATCCTGGTGACCATCGTACTTTCAGTTTTGGTCTCAGTGTGAGGGTGAGCTTGCGGCAGCCATCTTTTCTTCCTTCCTTGTCTTTGTTTAGGTGCGCGTGCTACAGTAAACATGCAGCAGACTTATTTTCTTTCTCCTTTGTCTTTGTTATTTTCACTTTTAGTTCCCATGCATCCTAGTGAGTGACATAGGGGCTGGTCTCCAAGGTGTGCTATCAGGGATCAGCTCCCAAGTGCCTTTCCCATCCCATGGACACTATGCAGGCATAGGGCCTTTGAGCTACACCTGAGGGAGTTCCCTGATTAGTCACCACCTCTTTCATATTTGTTGTATCAGTTCTTCACTTGTTTCCTTTGCGCTAGTTGTCATGGGTTCCCTCCCCTCCATCATCAAGGAACCCCAGATTAGGGGTCTGAAAACCCTTCTGGTTACTCATAGTCTCAAGGTTATGACTCACAACCTGGACCAATTTTGGGAGGAAGTTGCTTTTTCAACCCCCTGGATATCGCCACAGAGCATGTGGGACCCTGACCTCTGAATGCGTGTTCTCTTCTTTGCCCACAAGCATAAGGTACAGTCTGGGATTATCCCTCCCTTGTTCTTTGCCCCATCCTCCTTCCAGTCATAGCCAGGCTTAAGAATTCTTCCCCAGAGGAAGTGGTGGCTGCCCATAACAAATACTGCCAGGATCAGGATCAGGCTAATATTCACCTTTCCATTACTGACCCTGTCCCACTTTCTCTGGGCAAACAGGTTGATTTTAACAATGAGGATGAGGGCACCTCTGCTCCAGCCCCCTGGTCGTTCCAAGCCGTCCTCAAGTCCTGCTGTTCCAGGTCCCTCACTCACTAGCCCTTTTGCTCCTGCCTCATTGGAGGTACCTCCAGCTTATTCCTGGTGTGATTTATAGGGACTTTGCCTTCCTGAGGTACCCCTGCAGTGGTCACTCCTGCAATGCCTGTACCTCATGCTGGACTGCCTCTTCCCTGGGGCCTCATTCACCTCATGTATATTGTGAGGCTTTCCTAGTCAATCTTGGCCTTGATGTGGCCTTGAATAGGCCCTGGATTCCCACTCCTCTGGCAGACGTGGCACTAATCAGAAAAGCTGCCAACAATTCTGGCCCAGATTCCCTTTATTCTGAACAAGTACAGAAGCAGTGGGCCATGCACCTCCAGACCTATTACGATGGATATAATCTCTTTAAGGCAGTACTTAACCCTGCTGTGTTTCTTAACTGGAGGTCTGCATATCATGACTTGGCTGAGAATCAGGCTAGGATTAACCTGGAATATAACCTTAACATTACCTTTGATATGCTAACTGGCCACATGGCATACATTAACCCTGCCACTCAGGCCACTATTGGACTGCATGCTTACTTTAACCCTTAAGGACTGCACTCTTGTCCAGCAGTCTGGGGAATCCTTCATGGTCTTCCTGTTCCGTGTGACTGAGGCAGTGGAAAGGCTGGTCGATGCTGGCCCAAGCAGAGACATGCTCATCAAGCAGCTTGCATGGGGAAGGCCTTAACACCCCCACTCACAATTCTGTGGCAGCAGCCATAGGGAATGGTGATACCCATAAATGGGTTGTTGCCACTCATAATTTGGACCCTGGTGCAGGCCCCATTGCAGCCCTGACTGCCTCTATTGACATCTTGGTCACTGAATGTATAAGAGGATGCACCCTCTTCATGAAGGGCCCTCCCAATCGCACCTGTTGGGGCTGTGGCAAGCCTGGTCACCTCAGACGGACTACCCCTCAGCTAGGCCCAAGACCAGATGCCCTTATTGTAACAAAGGTTTCCACTGTGCTAAGGATTGTCACTCTCAAAAGCAGGAAGACATTTTAAACTCCAAAAGGGAGCACCCCTCAGTCCCACCAGTAAGAGGGAGGGAGCCTGCTCAGCCAGGAGTCTTTTGGACCATGCCTGTATTTCCTCATTCCCCAATGTTGACTGTACATTTAGACAGTTAAAGGGGTTGGTTGACACACGGGCAGATGTCACGATAATAGCAAAAAAAAAAAATAATAATAATCACTGAGGTTCCACCATTGGAGATTCCAGTCTGGTCCATCCATTACAGGAGTTGGAGGTCAACAGGACACAAAAATAACTACCTAATCTGTTCATTGGCAGGATTTGAAATGCAGTTGGGATCTTTTACACCGTTGTGGCTGATGTTCCCCACAATCTTTGGGGAAGAGATATTCTGGAAGACATGGGTGCCGTCCTTACTACAGGTGATTCTGAGTTTTTTGATGATGTCATGCAACAAACCACTCAGGTCACAAAGTCGGGAACCACCCCCAATTCTAATGGCCATTGCCCATCCAGCACCAACTGACATCAAGATACCTAACCCTATACTGTTGGCCTGGCTATCTGAAGCTAATATCTGAGTGGACCAGTGGCCCATTTTCGAACCTAAGCTTTCTGTTCTCAAGGAACTGATCATGAAACAATTAGCTTTGGTTCATTTGGAACACTCTACCAGCAGACATAATACTCCCATTCTTGTCATTAAAAACAAGTCAAGGAAATCTAGGCTTCTACAGGACCTGAGAGCCATTATGAACATATGGAAAAAATGGGGACTACTCAAGTGGGACTGCCTCATTCTAGTGCTATCCCACCCAAGTACCATGTGATGATCCTAGATATTAAGGATTGCTTTTTCCAGATCCCTTTGGCTCCCCAGGATAGATGCCGTTTTGCCTAAACAGTATGGGAGACTAATAAACCAGCTAAAAGATATCAGTGGTCAGTCCTCCCCAGGGCATGAAAAATAACCTATTTGTCAGTTATATGTTGTTGAAGCCATACAGGAGTCCCCAGGGATGTCCTTGTCACCCATTACATGGGTTACATATTATGCTTACACATCCTAGCTGCCTGATCTTGAAAGGGTGTCCTCTCAATTGTTGGTTAACTTAGAAAAACTCAACTTGAAGGTTGCTCCCACAAAGATTCAGAGAGTTCCCCCATATACCTTCCTGGGCTTTTCTATTTCTGACAAGATTAAGCCCCTGGCCTGCTCCATCCTGGCAAAAGAATCCTACTTCCTCTTGGAGCTACAATTGTGTGGACCTGTTAACTGGCTCAAACCTTTCCTGTTTATTCCAGACCAGAGATGAGGCACCTCTTTTTCTCTCTTCTTTCTCTCCTAGCAGCCCCTCTGCCAGGGTTAAACTAACATCTGAGGCGAGCAACCTACTACAGAAAGCTATGGCACTCCTTTCTACAACTCTAGAAAGGCATGATCCAGGGAAACCCCTCCTGGCCATAATTCTGTGATCCCTTGAGGGGGTCCTAGGAATGTTATGGCAGAATGGGCCTCACATGTGGTTGCACTAGGGCCATTCTGATTTACTTAAAGTTACCTCAAAGTTTGACACTGTCTTCTGCCTTGCCCTTAAGGAGAGAGGCTTAGCAAGAACATATAACAGGGAACTAGACAAAAGAATTCTACCATTCTCTTTACGGTATTCTCAATCAATATGGGCAGATTCCATCAGCTTTTAAGCAATGGTGGCGAGGTTCACAGGCTCACTGGATAATCACATGCTACCAGATAAGCGACTTACTGCTTTGTCCCAGCTGCCAATTATAATTAAACTCCATAACATTCCTAGCTCTCGCCCCATTCCCAAGGCAACTATGGCCTTTTCTGATACTAATAACACCAGATGTGCAGTTCTTACCCAAAGACAGGAGAAAAAGTACACAACTAAAATTCTCCCTAATCCTGGCTCAGTGAAACTAGGTGAATTATTTGGACTCGTGAAAACTTTTGAGTAGCAATAACAGGAGCCAATATTTTTCTCAGACAGCCAATATGCAATACAAGGTGTCCATATCCTTTCCTTCTATATTAAAGAACAAAACAACCCTATACATGTCTGCATACACTCTATCCAGAAGGTTCTCAAGGACAGAACACATCCCTGGTTCATCTCACACATAAGATCGCATTCTAAGTTGCCTGGAATTATTAGCAGAAGGAAATGAGAGAAGTGCCCTGATTATGACTATAGACATGGAATTGTTAGAACAAGCCAGAATGTTACACCAGCAATGTTTCACCTTTCTTAGAATTTACATAAGCTCTTGCCCAAAATGTCTATGTCACAATGTAAACATCTTGCAAGTTCCTGTGCAACATGTGCACCTCTTGCACCATTGGGCATTTCACGAGTCCTTGGCAGATCAGGAGCTAACCATAGAGGTCTATTCCCCAATGTAATCTGGCAAATGGATGTCATCCATTACCCAGCCTTGGCAATCTTAGGTATATACATGTTGTGGTAGATACTTGCTCAGTCTTTGTATACACGGTGGCCATGACAGGTGAAAAGCCTCTCATGTTATTAAGTCCATGAAATCAGCAATGCTGCTAAAGGGAGCGCCTTGGGCACTCAAGACTGACAGTAGACCCACTTACTCATCTCAGCAGTTCAGTGCCTTCCTATCCTCATGGAGGATCGATCAGTCACTCCTTTGGAATATCCTATAATCCTCAAGGCCAAGCAATCATAGAAAGAGCAAATTGCTCACTGAAGGGAGTACTTGCTCGGGTCATGTCTCAGTCAGGGCTTCTATTCCTGTACAAAACATCATGACCAAGAAGCAAGTTGGGGAGGAAAGAGTTTATTCAGTTTACACTTCCACATTGCTGTTTATCACCAAAGGAAGTCAGGACTGGCACTCAAGCAGGTCAGGAAGCAGGAGGTGAAGCAGAGGCCATGGAGGGATGTCACCTACTGGTTTGCTTCCCCTAGCTTGCTCAGCTTGCTTTCTTATAGAACCCAAGACTACCAGCCCAGGGATGGCACCACCCACAATGGGCCCTCCCACCTTGATCATCAACTGAGAAAATGCCATATAGCTGGATGTCATGGAGGCATTTCCTCAACTGAAGCTCCTTTTTCTGTGATAACTCCAGCTTGTGTCAAGTTGACACACAAAACCAGCCAGTGAAGGGCACCTCCCAGAAATCCAAAAGAGATCCACACCTAGCCTTGGTGGAGAGGTCCTGTTCCATGTGAACTTTCTCTCATTCGATGAGAAAGGGCTGAACCATGCTTACAAACATTAGGCATTTTTGCCGAGGGACACTCCCCTCCCACTAGTTAGATGGAGGGACCCAATAACCTCTCAATGGCAACTACCTGGTCCTTTTCTGACGAGGGGGCGAGGTTACGTTTGTGTTTTCCCCCAAGAGGCAACCATGCCAATATGGGTGCCTTCGAGAGATATTTGCCCTGCCATGGACAGGGGTCAAAGACAGAGTCAGGAGAGGACCAGGATCAGGAGATGTAATGTACATACTATTTATTTTTATAATTTATTTATAGTTTATTAATTTTTCCTCAGCCTGGGTGGACTGATGAGCTCTGGGCTTTGGTGCCCCTGCTCCCCATCCTTTTGCCTGTGGCACTTAACTCCCTGGCCTACCCTGTTCCATTTCTCTTCTAATGTGAGTTTCGGTTTGCCCTTCATGGACCTAGTCACTACTACATGACAACTGGAAGGCATCTGGTCCACGGAGCAGGAAATCCTCTGCTTTGCCACCAATGTCTCCTCCATTGGCCCTTGCATCCAACTATACAATAGGACCATGGGGGACTTTCATGATAATCTAACCTATAGCACCATGTTAGGCATGGAACTTCACATTCCCCTTACTGATTACAAATCCCCAAAGGATCCCCCAAGCATATCATGTCCACCCCTGCCTTGCTGCCCAAGGGTCCCTGAAATGCCCACTTTCATTGGACTTCCTATCCCTTGGGAGCACTGCCATCCCATGCTAGGTATAAAATTCACCTGGAACTACCCAACACTGTCATCTAACCTCACTTGGCATGTGGAGGTTTACCTCACATGATGCTTCCAATATTACTCCCTATGTTAACAGGGATCCCATTAGATTCCAGTATGATCCCATTATGAGCAACTGGGATTTATGTGGCCCCTCTGATTGTTTTTATTTATGTCCCCTTACTCTCTTAAAAGGTGGCTGTCTCTTTAATGGGACATATTTCTATATAAACCAGTCAGTGAAAATGTAGACTGGGGCAATCTCCATGACCACTGGCAGCCACGTTGGCTGGAAAGCCACCCCAATCTGTGTCAGACCTCCTTTTTTCTTTCTGGTCACCAATACCTCCATTGTCAGAGATAGCCTTAACTACTTCAATGAGAAATGTCTCCTGACTGCTTGCTAGATGGGGCATTCAACAATGGCTATCCTGATGAGGGAACCAGAGGCCATTTGGATGCTGGTGGTAAATGCCACCCACATTCATGGCATCACTCTGATGGCCCAGACTCACTTACAATCCCTACACTGGGGAAAGAGGGATTTTGGTATTGCAGCTGCCATCATTGCAGGCACTGCCAAGGCAACAACAGCAGCTGTTGCCTTGATTCAGACAGCCACTATGGCAAAGACTGTCAATGTTGTAAAGTCTCTAAGTCTGCTGAGGCACTACAGGCACGGGAGGTACTAAATCAACATCTTTATGAAGCCATTCACATTTTACAACAACAGATTGACTGACTGGCAGAAGAGTCAGTGTCTCTATTGGCATTCGACACCAAGTTTCACTCAATCTGCCTTACCTCTTACCAGGTATATAATATAACGCCACTGAAGCTCAACGACAGTTGGCTCAATATCTTGAAGGTACCTTGTTGGTCACATTATTACTTTCACTATTTTGTGCTGTTAAGCGAGAATATAGCCAACCTCAACACGACCAGGGTACCCTAGATGCTGGAATCTTGGGGAAAGAATGGGACTATATTAAGAGGCTGTTTGACCCCTCACGAATAGCCACATATGCTATGATGGAAGGAATTGTTATACTAATAATTATTTTGTTTAAGTGTCTCACACAGCATATCTCTAGGCAGTGCTCCATAAATAAGGTGACCCTCCAGGTGCTTGAAAATCCCGAATGTGGACCCCCTAAGGAAGTGATCAAAGCCTGATGGCAGAGATCTGTGAGACCACCATGTAGGCTATTCCTCACACGCACACGCGCACACACACACACACACACACACCTTGTGTGACATGCTTCCGGAGTGATATCTCTTTGAGGGCTGGTAGTCAATCACGGGTAAGATCCTGGAAGCCAGAACAACCTAAAACAGGAACAGCCCAGTATACTGGGAATCCTCTGAGGTGGGGTCAACAATGTCAAAGCAATGGCATCAGGCTCCCACTAGGCTGTCAAAATCTGAAAACAAAAGGGTGGAAATGTAGCAGGAGCACACAGCCACCTCTATGTAAGTGCCAGGGGCAAGCAACCTCAAAAGCATCCCCTGCGGGAGGCCCTAACTGAAGACCACCTGCTAGCCAATCAGGAACTGTTGCTTACAAGAGATGCTTTCTTGGGACCAGTGCAGCACAGGTGGAGGGTATTAAAGGAGCTTGCAGCAGCATTCAGACAAGCTTACTGTGGCTTTCCTCACCTGCTTCTGGAGTCTGTGCTGTTGATTCTGCACTACCACACATCCAACATCCAAGGGCAGGTGGGGTCAGCAGTGAGTACTCCAGGGCACAAGCAGCATATATAATGATTCCATGATACAATTTAAAAACAGCAAAACTAGAGGCTAGAGAAATGGCTCAGTGTTTATAAGTATGACCTGATCTTGCAGAGGCCTTAAATCCAGTTCCCAGCACCAATATCTCGGGACACAACCATCTGTAACTCCAGCTCCAAGGTACTCCAGCACCCTCTTCAAGCCTCCACGGTGACCTATACTTAAGTGCACAGGTTTACATATAGACACAAATACAAACACACACACACACAAACATAAATCTTTGGCTTGTTCGTTTTTTTAAACTACAAAATTTTAAAATTCTGAAGGGAAAGAGGTTGATGAACAAAAATCAAAATAACTGAGGGCCCCAAAGGGAATGGGAACTCCACAGGAAACCAACAGAGTTAACTAACCTGGACGCTTGGGAGTTCTCAGAGACTGAGCCACCAACCAGAGTATTCACAAGCTGGAATGAGGCCCTCTAGCACATATGTAGCAGATGTGCAGCTCAGTCTCCATGTGGTTCCCCCAACAACTAGAGCAGGGGCTGTCCCTAACGCTGTTGTCTGTCTGTGGAATCCATTCCCCAAGTGGACTGTCTTATTTGGCCTTCATGGGAGAGAATGCACCTAACCCTGCAGAGACTTGATGTGCCAAGGTGTGGGGGATATCCAGGGGTGGCCCTCACCCTCTCAAAGAAGAAGGGGTGAGTGATGGGGAAAGGAGACAGTGATACGGATAATAAATAAATAAATAAATGGGAAAACTAAACACAGTTCTGAATAGTTTCACTTACAGTGCCTAAGCTGACTGGAAATCAGGAGAAATATGCCAACTTTACTGCCACTGTCATTTCTTAAACTGGGCAACAGATTCATAAAGAGTACAGTTTTATTATATGTATCATTACTTCTATATACTATTTTTGTCAATATAATATTGTAAACACTTTATAACAAGAAGAAAAAAAGAAAGGGGAAAGAAAGGGAAGGAAGAAAATAGACAGGCGCTTATTAATACAGAGGATCTCTTATTTCTTTCTCAAAAGGTACTGCACTATGACTATGAAAACACAGTTTAATACATTTCTCCTACCAAGGGCATAAAGAGAAACACTAAACAAGCAGAAAATCTGTCTTCATTTTTTTCTTTTAGTTGTATTTATTTATTCATTCATTCATTCATTTATTTTGGTTTTTCAAGACAAGGTTTCTCTGGGTAGCCCTGATTGTCCTAGAACTTGCTCTGTAGACCATGCTGGCTTCACTCATGGATCCGCCTGCCTCTGTCTCCTGAGTGCTGGGATTAAAGGTGTGTTCCACCACCACCTGGCTACAGGTTTATTTTTATGTGTACTGTGTACACCTGTGTGGATGTTGAGTAGAGTGCCTGCAGAGGGATCCTGTGCAAGGGCAGTATATGCTCTTAACTGCTGAGCCAGATCTCCAGCTTCCTATCCTCAAAATTTAAAGATTAACATAAGGTACAATGGCATGGACCTGTGGTCCCAGGTGCTATGAAGGCTGCAGAGGAAGCCTGAAGATCATGAACTTGGGAAGAAAGCATGATGAGACTTCACTGCAAAACAATGAAAATGATACAATGCATATATTGTATAAGATGAAAATGAAAAGTAATCTCCACCTCAATTTTAATATGTAAGGAATCAGGGGTAAGCATAGAGTGTATTATCAAGGAAATAAATACTTGTATTTATATATATCAAATTGCCATGAATATGATAGCTAAAGTTGCAGAGTGAGACAAACAAGTTGAATGGGACCATCACAGCAGGCCACTAAGGCCTAAGAAGCAATCAACTCTTATAAAACCCTCAAAAGAACAAGGTAGTTTCTCTCGGTTTCCTCAGCAGTTGCATTCTCGGAAAACTCAGTCTTATTAAAAACAAGTTAAAAAACTCCTTTGTGTTTAAATATAAAACAAAATGGATGTCATGATCAAGTGAGTATGAACAGGTTTTTCACTTACAGAAAGGCCTGCCTGCACAAATGTTTGAAGGAAACCATACATAGCTGCATCATACTTGGGGTTTTGGTATCTGGGGTTTCTGGCTGCTTCCTGCTTACTGAACACCAAAGCCGTACCCTAATACCAATACTACCCTAATCCTTACAGCAGCAAGAAACATATCCTCAAAGGTCACAGGCAGCAGTACTGTCCCCATTACAAATTAATCCTATCTTAGGCAAAAGAGGCAGGAAGATCACGAGTCAAGGCCAGCCTGGCCTACATTGAGAGAGCCTATAACAACAACTATAACAAAAACTAAACTATAAAATAAAACAAACAATAAAGGCCTTGGGAAAACTGAGGTCTCACTGTAGCCTCTAGACTACATTTGTTTTCATGACACCCTGAACTTAAATGTGATAATAAAAAACCTTACCAATTTTTAACTTTGGCAAGGATAAATTCTTATACAGTGAAAAAAGATACGGTTAGGGTAGATTAAAAACTTAAGGATATTCACCCTAAGTGAGAACAATCTATTGGGGGAGGGAGATGACTCACTGGGCACAGTGCTTATAATACCAGCATGAAGAACTGAGTTTGGATCACCACCATGCACATTTTAAAAAGCTGGAATGGAGGCAAAGGCCTGTAACCTACTGGCTAAAACTTGCTGACCAGCTAGTTTTGCCAAATTGGTAAGCTCCAGGGTCAGTAAAAGACCTTGTCTCAAAATATAAGAGAATGACTGAAGAAGATACACACAGCATTGGCCCATCTTCCACCTACATGAGCACTCATGTAGCAATATACATATGTACGTACACCCATATATAAATTAATTGTAAAAGAAAATAATATAAGCTGGGTGATGGTGGTGCATACCTTTAATCCCAGCACTCAGGAGGCAGAGACAAGTAAATTCCTGAGTTCAAGGTCAGGATGAAAACAGAACAGAGTAAGTTCCAGGATGGCCAGGGCTACACACAGGAAATCCTGTCTCAAAAACAAACAAACAAACAAACAAACAAAACAAAAAACAAAAGAAAGAAAGAAAAAGAAAAGAACAAAATACATTAAACCAAATGCTAGTAGTCTTTTTACCTATTGGGTGGAAATTTTTGAAGATTTTGCTAATTTTGCTAAAATAAGTATGTGTAGAGTTCCATTCAAAGCAGCTGTTAACAGTCTATACACACAGTCTCGGTTATATTTAATACAGTGGTCATTCAAGGCAAGTATCATTCTTCTCCTCATGGTCCTTATAGGACATGCAGTCTGCAAAGGGTCATGGTCACAGCAGAAGACAGCAAGCCTTCTCTCTCATTTCTAATGTTTTATAGACTGTGCAGCTTCACTGAAATCTGGTACAGCAACACAGATTAAAAACAAAAAACAAAAACTTACCATTCTATACAATGAATATGTTACTATAAGAGTGTAAAAGCCTTAAATCTGTTTTTGAGATATGACAGATTATACTGCATGTATCAGTTATTTCTTAAAATGAATAAAATTTAAAAGCTAGCACTGTCTTTAGTCCCAGGGCCTCCTTAAAATACAATCTCTTGCCTTTAAAGATAAAGAAAACAGCTTATGGGCTGATAGTGTCCTTTGTAAAGGCAAGTGGATCTCTGTGGGTTTGAGGCCATTCTGCTCTAGAGAGGGAGTTCCATGATAGCCAGTGCTACATAAAAAGAGACCCTATCTCAAGAACAAAAAGCAAAACTGAACAAAAGCCATCAAAAAAAGGAAGTGAACGGAGGGGAAGGGGGAGAGGGGGAGGGGGAGAGGAGTGAGAGGGAGGGGGAGAGGGAGAGGAGGGGGAGGGGGGAGGGGGAGGGAGAGGGAGGAGAGCTGGGCGTGGTGGCACATGCCTTTAATCCCTGCACTTGGGAGGCAGAGGCAAGCGGATTTCTGAGTTCGAGGTCAGCCTGGTCTACAGAATGAGTTCCAGAACAGCCAGAACTACACAGAGAAACCCTGTCTTGAAAAAAAAAAAAAAAAAAAAAAAAAAAGGAAGAGGAGGAGGAGGAGGAGGAAGAGGAGAGGAGAAGAGACTGGCTGGGAGGCTAGCTTGGTTAATAAAATGTATGTAGTACTAACATGAGGGCCTGAGTTCAAGTTCAATGCCTAAAACCCACATAAAAAGCCAAGCATGCTAGTGTATGCTTACAATCCCAGTCTACAGCCTAGCCTTCCTGGTGAGGTCCAGATCCTACTAAGAAACTATGTCTTAAACATATGGCTCTTCAGGAACGGACAACAAAAGTTGACCTCTGACCTTCACAAGTACACCCCCCACACACACACACACGTAAAGCACATATGAAGAAGAAAATACTGTTACATCTTATATTTTTAAAAGGAAGAAACAAATTTAAAACTCTGAAAAACTTTTTTAAATTTAGAAATAACCTTGACAAAAGTATCTAATTACCTTTCAATGCCAGAAATATTATGAATCAGAATCCTAATGAATCTTTTAGTAAATCTAGTATTTCTAAATCTAAACATAAATTCTGATAAAGAGTTAATGCTTGTTTAAAAAAAAAAATCCTAACAGGTTAAGAAGAAACTGATAGCCAGTAAGAACCCTAGGCTGGGAAGGAGTTCTATAGCAGTGTACTTGGCCTAGCATTTGGGAGATCCAGGGTTCAACCCTCAGCATGCATGCATGCCCGCGCACACCCTGCAACTGCAACAGTGTCATTGAGGCTGGCAAGGTAGCTCTGTGGGTAAAAGTATTTGCTGCCAAGCTGGCAACCTAAGTTTGATCCCTAGGACTCAAATGGTGGAAGGAGAGAGCTGACTCCCACAAACTGTCCTCTGACCTGTATATGTGCACCATAAAGTGACTCACTTCTTTGGCCTAGTCTGTTGGGTTCCATTGTATGAACTTAGTCCAAAATAATTATCTCCTACTATTTAACCATACAAAACTGTTGAAAGAGAGGGGAAAGGAAGGGGAAGCGGCAAGAAATGAAAAAAGAAAAAGTATCTTATAAAACCTCAGCTTTGGGAAATGGTTAAGAGCACTTGCTGTGGGCTGGCGAGATGGCTCAGTGGGTAAGAGCACTGACTTGCTCTTCTGAAGGTCATGAAGCAACCACATGGTGGCTCACAGCCACTCATAACGAGATCTGATGCCCTCTGCTGGTGCGTCTGAAGTCAGCTACACTGTACTTATATATAATAATAAATAAAATCTTTAAAAAAAAAAAAAAAAAAAAAAGAGCACTTGCTGTTGTAACAAAGGATCCAGGCTCGATTCCCAGAACCCACATGGAGGCTCACCACCTCCTCAGGCACCAGCACGAATGGTATACATGAAGTCAAAACTCTCATACCCATAAAATAATAAAATCTAAAATATTAAAATTGTATCTACTTATTTTTTTAATTTATGTGTATGAGTGTTTTGTCTGCATGTATGTCTGTGTACCACTGAATTCCTAGTGACCAAGAAGGCCATAAGATGTCAGATCTCCTGGAGGTAAAGATGGTTGCCACAAAATGGATGCAGAGAATCTAATCCAAGTCATGGAGAAGAGCTGCCAGTGTTCTAAACTTCTAGGCCATCTCTCTAGTCCCCCAAGTGCTTCTTATGTAGTCATTCACCCTCCGAGAAACACTTATTAGAAGTTCATCTTGCCGGGAGTGATGGTGCATGCCTTTAATCCCAGCACTCGGGAGGCAGAGGTAGGCAGATTTCTGAGTTCGAGGCTAGCCTGGTCTACAGGGTGAGTTCCAGGACAGCCAGGGCTATATATACAGAGAAACCCTGTCTCGAAACAAACAAACAAACAAACAAAAAAAGTTCATCTTTTTCTAAGAATGAACATGAGATAGGGTAGCACATTGAGTTAGTTTTTATTTATGACTGACATAACTTCATCTTCTAAGAAGTATTATGCCATGTTTCTGATTTGAGATAAACACCCTCACTGTTCCAAGCACTTATATGCACAAGGCAACTTACAGCATTAAACAAAAATAAAACCAACGGCATACTATGGGCTTGATGTAAGAGGAAAGGGGAATGCTAGGTCATCTCATTTCAGCTGAAGGAATAGAGAAGCAGGATAATTTATCAGCAAACTCAATCATGGACACCTCTCTAAGGGACAGACTTTCCTAAATCACAGTACTAGATGATAGTTTAAAAGAGTCATCCCTCCTCATTAAAACCCAAGCATTTAGGAAAAAAGAATAGGTAATTTAACTGAGATGTCGGGTAATGAAAAACTAAGTTTTCACTCCACGCACTGCTGTGCATGCCTGTACCCCAGCCCGTGATGTCCTGAGAGCTGGGGGGATCACAAGGTCAAGCCAGCTGGAAAGCACAGTGAGCTGCAGGTCAGTTCCAGCTACCTAGTGACACCCTAGGTCCCAAATCATCCCTATTTCAACATAACAAAAAGTTCTGAGATCACAGTGAAGTTTTCATCTCTCCTTTTTGTTTCTGAATAACAACCACAATTGCCTAAGCCCATACCTATTTTATGTGGAGCACTCTCAATTCCTGACCCCTAAAGAAGCCAAACTCCCACTCTTACTGCTGCTGCCTGGTTTTACTCCATGGCCTCCTGGCTTCAGCTCTGCTGACTCTCTCTATTCCCATTACAACCTGAAAGATACTTACACTTACAGTAAGTATGTTTTGAGCCAGCTGTGTTTTATGTATTTGACAGGTTGCCGGGAGTGATGGCACATGCCTTTAATCCCAACACTCAGTTCGATTCCAGCATGTTCTACAGAGCGAGTTCCAGGATAGGCAGTGCTACACACAGAGAGAAACCCTGTCCCAACAAAACAAAACAAAACAACCCCAAACCCAAAAATATAAAACGAAACAAACCATACACACATGTACACATATATATGGTTGTTATTTCAGAAGTTTTACTATGCAATATTGAGTGGAAGCCTCTATAATCATTTAAGTCCACATCTGAAAAACTATGAATATAGCCCCTATCTCTTAGTATGCTAAAAGTACACTCACTTACATTTTCAAGTGGGCTCTATGGTTTCTTACTGGTTTCTGTTTAGATGGCTATATAGTAAGTAACTCCAGAATACTTGTTCATTGATATTCAGTTTCTGTAAGCATGTCTGAGAATTATGGCATGCTTTGACACATTTGGTTGAGACAGTTAAATTTAATTTTAGTTTATACCCTTGCAATCTTAGAGGTTTGTTATTGTAAATTGCAAATTAAAAAAATAATTGTCGACTTGCTTTATTCTTTATATTTACAGTAGTATTTTAAGAAATAAGTAATCAATAATCTTTTAAACTCTGCATATCTTCCCGTTGAAATAACTGAAATGTTAATGCATAGATGTCACAGAAAAATCATTATCAAAGTTACAGTGAAGTGAATTGGGAGGAAGGCACATGAGACTATGTGTGGAGCATGGTAGGAGGTGGTACTTTGGACATAGATGTGGGCTTAAGAGTCTCTTAGACTCTTAACTCTGGAGTATCTTTAAAAAAAAAAAAAAGACAGGGCCCCCAATGGAGGAACTAGAGAAAGTATCCAAGGAGCTAAAGAGATCTGCAACCCTGTAGGTGCAACAACATTATGAACTAACCAGTTCATAATGTTGACTCTTGACTCTAGCTGCTTATGTATCAAAAGATGGCCTAGTCGGCCATCATTGGAAAGAGAGGCCCATTGGACATACAAACTTTATATGCCCCAGTACAGGGGAACGCCAGGGCCAAAAAGTGGGAATAGGTGGGTAGGAGAGTGGGGGGGAGGGTATGGGGGACTTTTGGGATAGCATTGGAGATGTAATTGAGGAAAATATGTAATAAAAAAATTTAATAATAATAAAAAAAAGACAAAAAAGCAGGCTCTCACCATATAGTTCTGGCTGACCTTGAACTCAGAGAGACCCATCTGCATCTATCTGCCTGTCTCCTCTGTCTGCTGGAATTAATGGCATGCACCACCACATGTAGGCTGTAATTCCTTTTTAAAGACATGCTATGAGGTCAGCTAGGCATAAAGATAAGTAATATTTGCATAATGTTCTCAAGAACTTCTAAGATTTCTTTCCAGTGCTAAGGATGCCTATATACCACATTCTCTACACCTAAGTGATATAAGCAGAATCTAAAACTCTGTTTGAGATATATTTCAGCAAAATTGTTGAAAGAAGTTGTTGGGTTTTGTTGTTGTTGTTTGTTTACTTTTGAGACACTGTCTCTCATTATGCAGCCCAGACTGACCCTAACCTTTAGAGTCTTTGCCTCCCAGACACTGAAATTACAGATGGATGCTAGCATGTCTGGCTCCAAATATTTTTAAATATTTTATGCATTAAAACTTTGAGATATAATGAACATATACTAAAGCCCAATTTTTTTATTGTACATTTCTGAGTGTAAACTTGCATAGTCAGGTGGCCTTTATAGCAGTCAGGATAATAAAATACAGAATATTCAAAAAATTCCCTCCACGCCCTGTACAAACAAACCCTCCTTCAACACCTGGAAACTACCAGACAGTTTTCTGTCTCGGTAATTTTACCTGCTTTAAAATATCATAGAGGGTGCTGGAGAGATAGCTTGTGGTTAAGAGGGCTTGTTGTTCTTCCAGAGGACCCAAGTTTAAATCCCAACACCCATGTCAGATAGCTCACAACTGCCTGTAACTAACTCCAGCTCCAGGAAATCTAACACCATCTTCTGATCACTGCAGGCACCTGCACAACACACACACACACATACACACACACACACACACACACACACACACACACGAGAGTAAAAATAAATACATCTAGAAAATATTATAGTGGAATCGTATATAGCCTTGTGAGTGTGCATTCACTCATATTGTAAAACAAAGTGCAAAATTGTATTTCATTGTATGGAGGCACTAAAGTTTCTCAGCTTACCAGTTACAAATACAGCTAGATAATATCTGGTTTGCATCAGTTAAGGCATTAAGCATATAAGGTTCTGGGTGTCTATATGGTTTCATTTCACTTGTATACATATCTTCTAATACTGTTAGATCATTGTAGTAAGTGTATATTTAGCTATGTATGAAAACCCAACAAACTTTTTACAAAGAGTATAACAACAATAAATACAAGTTTTTGAATCTTTTTAAGGGAAAATAAGCTTAGACCTTGTGGTTTGAATGAAATGAACCCATAGATTCATATATTTGCATGCTTGGTTCCCAGTTGGTAGACTACTGAGGATAAGGAGGTGTGGCCTTGTTGAAGAAGGTCTGTAACGGGTGTGGGCTATGAGGTTTCAAAAGACTGTTCCAGGCCCTGTCTGTCTGTCTGTCTGTCCATGCATGCATGCATCTATCCATCCATCCACCTATCCATACACCCTTCCATCCATCCATCCTTTGGTCTCTCACTTTCTCTGCCTGCTACCTATGGTTCAAGATGTAAAGCTCTCAGCTACTGCTCTACCACCATGCCTGCCTGCTTCCAGCCATGATGATAATGGACTAGACCTCTGAAACTGTAACCCAATTAAATGCTTTTCTTTATAGGAGTTGGTCATGGTGTCTCTTCACAGGTAAAAAACAATGATTAAGATAGACATTATGTCACAAACTTCCCAGAAAGATCCCAAATATATCCAGACATTTATCAAAGAAATTACTTTTCTTGTGACCAATTTAAAGGAAGTAAGTTAATAAGGAAGTTGGTTAATACATTTACCAAATAGACAGAGTCTTAAGACTTTAATATGGAATGTTTGAAATCATACATATAAGTGCTAATAGTCACAGGGTATAGGTGTGCATCTATAAAACCATGTGGGTTTTTAATTTATCTTAAGGCTGTAAAAATTAAATAGTGTGTTTATTTTAGATGTATATGATAAGAAAACAGACAGTTGATCTCCCAACTCATGTGTCCATCTAGGCTCTCAGAAGTAGTTCTGTTTTTAATGAGGTGAAATTATGAACCTTCCACTTTCTATCAGTCCCCACTTCCTTCTTTATCCAACTTAGATTTTACAGCTCAACAACACAATTACTCCAGTCCCTCAATTCAACATCTCCTTTGTCTCTCCCCTTTAAATTTTCCTCACAAAGCCTCAAACAACTTTCTCTCTGACGTCAACAAAGCACTGAAGAAAAATCATGGTCTTCTCTCTCTCCTTTGTGTGCAGGGTGACCCCAGCATGCTGGAACAATAAAATTCCTCTTGCTTTTGCATAAAAAGAAAGAAGGAAGGAAAGAAAGAAAGAACGAAAGAAAATGAAAAAAAAGAAAAGAAAAATCACACATCTAGACAGATTAATTATCATAAATTCACAGTCAACAATCTCAAGCACAATACTACCTAACAATCTCCTCTAGTGGGAATTTTTCCTCATTCCTTAACTCTCTACTATTCCTTTTAACTAAGACACTTTTTGGCCACTGACATGGTGCAGCAGGTAAAGGTGTTTACTGCCAAGACTGGCAATCTAAGTTCAGTCTCCAGAACCCACATGGTGGAAGGAGGGAATAAACTCCCACAGTTTGCCCTCTGACTTCTGCACACACACCATGGCACACATGTGCACACACACAAGGCTGATCATCCGCACCATACAATAAAACTTGCTTTTCCTTCTTTATACCACACACTAAGCTCTAACTTCACTTTAATTCCTCAAAATTCAAACTTGTTCCCATTTCAAAGCTTTCCCAACTGTAGAAAATACTTCTCCATCAACATGATGGCTACTTCTGATCCTTTGTGACATTTAAAATATCAGTCCTAGGTGTGGCCTTCAACAAGATCAAAACTGGCTCTTCTGTTCTCTTGCCATGACAATTACTTTAACTGCATATTCTTGTGTTCGTGCCTGTGTGCAAATGTGTACACCTGCACTTACAACTATATGTGCAGACATAGAAGCCTGACAGTGGGTGGCTTCTCAATTTCTTTCAACCTTACTTTTTGAGACAGGGTCTCTTACTGAGCCTGGAGCTCTCCATTTTAGCTAGATTGCAGGGAGCTGGCTGTCTAGAACCAACAGTACTAGGGTTAGGAACATACCACACATAACTTGTTACATAAGTGCTGAAGGTCTGAACTTAGGTCCTTACTCTTACACAACAAGCACTAGACCCAATAAGCCATTCCCCATCTCCTTACTATCACAGAATGATATGTTCTAAAAAGAAGCAAAATTGAATTGAGTTGAGTCTTGGAACCAAACTAAATGTGAATTTCTGTTTTGACTACTTAACTCTGCAACCATAGGAAATTGTTTATTCTCTAAACCTCAAAGTTTTTAATTGGAAAATAAAAACAAAATAGCAACTTGACAGGTTGTTGAGAGGATTAAGTTAGTGAGTAGATGTAAGCCACTGAGAACAAATCTGAGAACACACTGACAGATGCAACTACCTAACCTACAGGACTATCACGTCTTACACATGGATTAAATACAAAAATGTCCCAAGCAGATCATGAAATTTCAATGAGTGATTCCATATACAAAACTCAAAAAGTAACTCTACAAAGCACAGCCTTAAGTATGTATTTGGTCATTTAAGTTATCAAAGTTCCCAATAATTAACAGCAAATATTTAAGTCCAAAATTCAATGAATTATCAGTGTCATAAAACTTTGAAAAGTCATTTACTTGGAATAACTGCTTTTTATTTTATTTTTAATTATAAATTAGCCTTTGCTCTTACAGACCAAGTTAATACATCTAGATACATATACAGTAATGAAATATACTTGCTAAGAAAGATATTTAGAGCTTTGGGGATTGGCTCAGTCACAGTCAAGTGTTTCTTTTGCTATGTAAGTATGAAGACCTGGGTTTGGCTCTCTAGCACACAAATAAAAAGCAGAGCATGGGGCTGGAGAGATGGCTCAGAAGTTAAGAGCACTGACTGCTCTTCCAGAGGTCCCGAGTTCAACTCCCAGCAACCACATGGTGGCTCACAACCATCTGTAATGGGATCTGATGCCCTCTTCTGGTGTGTCTGAAGAGAGCAACTTACTCATATACTTTTAAAAAAAAAAAAAAAAAAAGCAGAGCATGGCAGTGCACACCTACAATCCTCGAACTCAGAAGGCAGAAGCAGGAGGGTCGCTGGGGTTTGCTTGCCAGACAGTATAGCAGAATCAATATGCTCCAGGTTCAATCAATTAGAGACCCTGTCTCAAAAAAGGGTTGGGGTGGGAGGGATGGGGCTAGATGGGGCTCAGTGGTTAAGAGTACTGGCTGCTCTTCCAGAGGACCAGTGTTCAATTCCCAGCAGCCAATAATGACTCACAATTGTCTGTAACTTCAGTTCCAGGGAGTCAGATGCTCTCTTCTGTCCTCCATGGGCACCAGGTATGAACATAGTGCATAGACACACATGCAAACCATACGCACAAAATAAAATAAAAAATTTAAAAAGGTTTAAAGACTGTGAAGAATAGCTGAGGAGATAACCAACATTGACTTTTGGCCTCCATACACATGCACGTGCATACACACACACACACTCACACACAGCCCCTTTCCACAACGATCCCCTGAGCCTCAGATCTAAGTGTTGTGCTGTAGATATATAGGCTGAGACTGGGCTCCACAACTCTGCATTCTCATCAGTTGTTTTGTTTTGTTTTTCTTTCTGTAATGTTCTGTTTGTTACAAAGAGAAATGTTCTTGATGAGGTGTGAAGACTACACTTGTCTGTGGGTATAAGGATAAATATTTAGACTGTAATTACAGATTATACTAATTTAGTACAAAAGTGGTTGTTGCTATACTAAACCAGTTAACGCTGGTTTAGTGAAATGGCAATATATTTCCCCTCCACACAAAAGAATTTGGGGGAAAATTCATGTAACAATTTTCTACTGATTATTTGTGCATACTGAGTCACCAGTTTGAAGACTAGTCACCCTAAGAATCCATCCTTACAGGTCACCCCAAAGACAAATGACAAAGAGCAAGATAAGCACCATCACTAAAAGGAAACAGTTAAAGGTTAGGAGCTTATTTTTTTCTTATTTTGTATTTTTGGTGCTAAAGACTGAACCTAGGGTTTTATGTATGCTAAACTCAGGCTCTCTCACTGAGTCTCTACTTCAACCCTGATGATCATATTTTAAGTGTCCCAAAGGTCAACAATGATGAATTCATCAAATATAATACAAAATTCAAAAATCAGTTACCATTTTCTCCCCATTATGGTACCAAACATTTTAAATAATATTGTTGGTAAGTGGGCTGGTGAGATGGCTCAGTGGGTAAGAGCACCCGACTGCTCTTCCGAAGGTCCGGAGTTCAAATCCCAGCAACCACATGGTGGCTCACAACCATCTGTAACGAGATCTGACTCCCTCTTCTGGAGTGTCTGAAGACAGCTACAGTGTACTTACATATAATCAATAAATAAATCTTAAAAAAAAAAAATATTGTAAAAATGCAAACTGGCACCACCTCTAGAGAGGAACTGTGCAGTGCTTTCCCAAGCCGGAAAGTCTGTTATTATACATTGAATTAATCGTTCTGGTTACAAGAATCTACTCTGAGAATGCAAAAATATGAACAAAGATGTATAACTAACAATGTGCTCTTGTGAGATAGTTTAGTGGCTAAGAGCACTGACTGCTCTTCCAGAGGGCTTGGGTTCAATTCCCAGCAGCCACATGGCAGCTCACAGCTCTAACTCTAGTTCTAGGAAACTCTTCCTGCCTCCACAGGCACCAGGCATGCATGTGGTTATCTTACATACATGCAGGTAAAACACCCATGCACATAAAATACATTTTTAAAAATGTTCATTGAGCTGGACAGTAGTGGTGCACACCTTTAATCCCAGCAGACTGGGAAGCAGAGGCAGGCAGATTTCTGAGTTCGAGGCCAGCCTGGTCTACAGAGTGAGTTCCAGGACAGCCAGGGCTACACAGAGAAACCCTGTCTCGAAAAACCAAAAAAGAAAAAAAAAAAAAAAAGTTGATTGAAATTTTATTTATAACTGAAAATTAAAAGAATCATCTCAATGTTAGTGTTATGAAACTGATTGCACAAATGATAAAATTAGTGAAATGGTCAATAGCAGTTGTAAACTATTTTCAAGTACTTATATTATAATGCATATTATATTTAAAAGGAGTGAGCGGAACAGAATCTACCAAAACTAAGCATGTATGAAAATCCCGTAAGAAAATCTGTTACTTTGTGTGCTAACTAAAAACTGAAGTTCCTATCTATAACCCTGCACTTGGGAGGTTGAGGCATATGGATTCTGAGTGTGATGCCAAGTCTGGGCTACATAGTGAGACTGTCTCAAAAAAAAAAAAAAAAAAAAAAACATGTACAATGCAACACCAAGTGAGTCCCCAGGACCATACCCACTTGTGAGGGGTCAGCTCTTTCTTTGCCAGTTTGTAAATCTTTTTGATTTGCCTGCTTCATCTTTAGTCAGAGCTGACTAGGATTGGAATAGGCTCTTCCTGGTAGTGTGTAGTTGTTGCTGGCCTGGAGCTGGCTATGTAGCACAAGCTGTCCTCTAAGTCACAGAGACCCACCTGCCTCTGCTTCCTGACACACTGGGACTAAAGGCAGGATCGCCATGCCAGGGACTAATTTTTGAGACTTCTCAAGTCCAAAGAATATACTCCTGGTCATCCTAAGGAACTCCACAATTTTTAAGAAAGCAGTTCTGTTGGCTATCATCTTGAGAGGAACAGAGGATAATAATATTAAATTCCACCTGATCTGGACAGAGCTGAAATCACCCACTGCCTATGCTATAAGAACAAGATCTTCCCAGCTGTAAAAAGCCATCCAACAACCTCTGCCACAGTGACATAAATGTCTTGTGTACTCAATAATTATCACTTTAAGAAACTGAAGTAGTATGCCAATAATGGGCACAACAGACATTGCTATAGTGTGCATGCACAAGCACACACACACACACACACACACACACACACACAAACCCAAGAGACGGTTTCTCGATGTGGCTCTGGCTGTTCTGGAACTCTTGCCTCCCTAGTGCTGGGATTAAAGACATACACCACTACTACCCAGCAGCTTTCTTATTCTTTAGCTTTATATTGTTTTTATTTGACACATATATATTTTACAGGAGATAGAATGATACTTTGATACACATGCACAATGTATACAAAAGGGTAACTCGTATATATCACTTCATAGATTTATCTTTTTTTTTGTGAACCATCATCTTTGCTGGCTCTCCTGTCATGCAACCATAGTTGCTCTAGTGCTAGAGAACATTACAAGTTATTCCTCCTGCTTCTGAACCTTCTACACTCTTGTATCACCCTTTCCCTATCCTCTCCACCATCAGATGAATTAGAGGGCAAAGCCACAGAAACTATGACTATACTTCAAAGGCTTCTAGACTTCATTTTAAGAACACAAGAGATGCATACCCCTCACTATCTAGGTCTATTGAATGCAGAAAAAAGACCACAAGAATATGAGTATTTGTTAAAGGAATATAACATTAATATAATTTCAGATACAAATTCTCAATTTATCAAACGAAGTCAAAGTTCTTCAGAGTCTGCTAACAAATCTATAATAATGAAAAATACAGAATTTGGTACAAAATAAATATATGCCAACATATTTCATCTAAATTAGGAAAAATAATTAGATGAGTTAATAATTTTCCACAGGACAAAACTCAACTTTTACAAAATAACAAAAGAAAGGAAAGGCATGGCAAGATGTCAATTGAGCCAGCAACCTGCCTTCCCAGGAAATCAGTTCATATCTGGCAAAAAACTGGCCTCATATTATGAAAAGGAACCCTACAAACAGAAATAAGACATATAAAATCCAAATACAAAACACACACATATATGTATATTTGTACATATATGAAAACAATAAAACATAGATCGATATAGATAGGTATTTCCCTTGCTTTTGCTTTTAAGACATCCAGAAGAGATAAAGGCCTATTAATTACAATCATAAGGGCTGGAGAGGTGGCTCAGTACTGAATACTCTTCTAGAGGATTCTAGTTTAATTCCCAGCATCCATGTGGCATCTCCAGTTCAAGGGATTTGATACACTCTTTGCTCCTCTGCAGGCAATGCATGCACATGGCACACAATCATAGTCTGTAAACAAACCACCCACACATGTAAAAGACAATTTGATTTGTTCAAAAAAAAAAAAAAACCCACAAGGAAAACAATTTAAAAACCGAAATTAGTAGTAAGGATATGGTAAAAGGCTTAGGTAGCCATCTTTGAAAAAAAAAAGTTGTGTGTATATAAATTTTATTAATATATATTATAGATTTAACTCTAACTCAAGAAAAGAGTTCTACAAACCAGTTTCTTTCACAATGCCACATAAATCTTGTAAGTTGTACGATGTTTCATTTTTCTTTTCTTAGTAGTACTGCAGATCAAACCTTGTACCTTGTGAATACTAAGTACACTACCATTGAGGAGCTATACCCTCAGGCCTTATTTTAATTAAAAAACAAACTAAAAGATTACTACTAGTGTTTGTACAGGGTGTGTGTGGGAGCATCCATTTCATGACATGCATACAAAGGTCAGAAGTCAGTTCTTTCCCTCCACCTTTACCTGAGTTCCTGCAATCAAGCTCAGACTGCCAGGATTCCAGGGCAAAGGCCATTATACACTGTGTGGATAACAGCCCCACTTCTTACCAGAGCTCCAGTCCCAGCAGCTAATTATAGGGAGTTGTGAGCTGCCTGAAGTGGTTGCTGGGAACAGAACTCTGGAAGAGTAGCAAGTGCTCTCTTTAAAGATTTACTCCTTGTTTTAAACGGTATATCTGTGAATGCCTGCATGAGTTCATGTGCACCACACACACGCAGATGAGCACAGAGGCCAGAGGGCAGTAGATCTCCTGAAACTGAGTTAACAGACAGTTGTGAAAAACTAGTGTTGGTGCTGGGGTCCAAACCTGATCCCTTAGCAAGAGCAGCAAGTGCTTTTAACCATGGAGCCAGCTCTCCAGCCCGGAGTAGTTAACACTCTTAACAAACAAGCCAGCTCTTCAGCTATCATATAGGATTTTTTGTATGGACATGTATTTTTATTTCTATTGAGTATGTATCTAGCAGTGATATTTTTGGGTTATATGGTAGGGTTTTGACTTTGGTGTTGTTTTTCTTTTGTTGTTTTTTATGTATGTTCCAGAAATCAAGCTTAAGTGTCCAGGTTTGTGTGGCAAGTGTTTTTAACCACTGAGCTATTTCATGGGCCTCCACCTGTGGAGTTTTAAAAAACAGTTGTAACATTTACATATTTGAAAGCAGTGAGAATAGAAATTCCAATTTCTTTTCTTTTTCTTTTGGTATTTTGAGAGAGGGCATAACGAAGCCTCAGCTGACCTTCAACTCTACTATACTGCCGAGGCCGACCACGAATTCCTTATCCTCCTCCCTCACCTCCCAATTATGGAGATTACACTCAGATTCTAAGGGTTCCGGATTCTTCACATCCTCGTCTGCACTTGCTATTATTTCTGTCCCTCCCCACCATGTTGGGGATGAAGCCCAGGGCTACATCCATACAGGAGACTACCACTGAGTGCCAGACTCTCCAGGCCTCATTTTTATTTTGTTTTAATATGGGTCATACTATACAGCCTAAGCTGAACTTAAATGTACAGTTGTCCTGCCTCCGCCTCCCTAGAACTGCGATTACACGCAGATGCGTGTCACCATGTCTAAGACTAGCTGTAGCCATTCTAATAAATGCTAAGTAGATAAGACATTCTAATAGATGCTAAGTTGCATTTTCCTAATTGTTAATGATGTTGAAAATTGTATGTGTTTATTGGCCTTTTATATCTTTGAAAAAATGTCTATTCAGATCTTCTATCAGTAGATTCATTATCTTTTTAAAATGAATTGTCTTTTCATTGTTATGAGTTATAAAATTTTATATATGTTATGGATATAAGTCTTACAAGATATGATTTGTAAATCTTTTCTACCATGTATACACAATTTTCTATATATTTTCTTCTGTATTACATAATCTTTTAATATATCTCTATATAATGTGTATTTTCATTTTTTTTTACCATTTATGACCTATGTTGAGGTAATTTTTGTATATAGGTGTGGAAGGGGCTCAACTTTTTGTGTATATTTATCTAATTGTCCCAGAACCTTGGATGCTGAGGCAGGAGAAGTGCTCTGAGTTAAAGGGCAGCCTGCACTAGACACCAAGTACCAGGCCAGCAGGGCTATAGAGCAAGATTGTGTTTAAAACAAACAAATAAATAAATAAAAGCCATTAACAGTAGCACTATATGGAACCATTCAATAAAAGCAATGGTGTTAATAAAATCACTAATATAATGCTGAACTTTTTTTCTAAAAAGGAGTGTGAGTTAATGTTTCCTTTCCACTGTTAGCAAAAGCGTACTTATTTGGAAGAGGTTCCGGTTACATGCTAGAGACACAGCCTCTAACTACACAATAAAATACTGGCCTAATTTCCCTTGAGTTTTACTCCAAGTTAACAAATTAAGCCAAAACCACAAAAACAAAAGTAGTTAAAAGTGATTTAAAATGTAAATTTTCATTTTTTAAAAAGATTTTTTTTTTTTTTTTTTGGTTTTTCGAGACAGGGTTTCTCTTTATAGCTCTGGCTGTCCTGGAGCTCACTTTGTAGACCAGGCTGGCCTCGAACTCAGAAATCCACCTGCCTCTGCCTCCCAAGTGCTGGGATTAAAGGCGTGCGCCACCACGCCCGGCAAGATTTTATTTTTAATTATGTGTGTGTATACACGTCTGTGTGTTGGGGGAGGGGGTATACATGAGTGCAGCACCCACAGAGTCCAGAAGTCGGGGCTGGACCCCTTAGAGCTGAGTTATAGGAGGTTATGAGCTGCCTGACATGAGTACCAGGAACCAAATGCTAGACCTCTACAAAAGCAGTATGTGATTTTAACAACTAAGCCATCTCTCCAGCCCAATATGTAAAATGTTAAAGTCTACTTTTTTCCTAATTGCCACATGGCAATATAATTACACTAACTGGGATATTAGCTTACCTAATCTGTAAGAGAGAAGTTTGTAAGTCTAAAGTTGTTTTAACTCTAACAATTTACCCATGTCATGTATTGAAGACTTACTACAAACAAGGCGATTACAAAATGCTTCTCATTTATTAACATCAACCTAGTAATGAGTACAGAACTGATTCAATTTTATAGATGAAAAAACTGAGTGTGAAAGGTCTAATAAACTATCCAATCTATAAATTAATAAGATAATTTCTTTATATAATTATAAAAGTTGGATCTTATCAGTTTTATCATGCTTCCTCTAGATGAAATCACATCTTTTCCAATGTTATTACATGACAAACACAGACAGGCCTATGTAATAATGAGGCTAAATTCTCCAGGTCTGTCTTTTTGTTTTAAGAAGATAAAAGAGGGATTTCTTTTAACTAAGGAATACCAAGAGCTAACATGTATTATGGTTTAGAGTCATTGCTCCCTGGCTGGTATGTTTGAATACTTGGTAGCCAGATGGTGGCACCATTTTGGAGGCGGGGCCTATCTGGGGGCAGGCTTTGAGCCCAAGCTATTTCCTGGTTTGCCTAGATGTAACAAGCCATGCCAAAGGCACCAACCAACCACAAAGGACCGAGCCACAGCTGCCATGCTTTCCCTGGCTAGACCAACTTTATTCCCACTAAAACATGACTCAAACCTCTCTCCTACCTTAGTCTTCCAGAGGGACAACGGTTAACTACTATAGAAAATTGGTACCAGGAATGGGGCTGTTGCTGTAATTAGCCTGACAGTGTGGTTCAAAGGCCTTTGGAACTAATTTATGGAAAGAATGTGGAAGAGTTTGGATCAGCAAGCTAAACAAGTCTTGGAATGTTGTAAACAGCTTACCCAGCCATCCTGGTGGGAGTCTGGAAGAACAGAAAGCCATTAGACATGCAGAGAGTAGACTCATGAAGTTTTCAGAGGGAAAAAGATTTAATAGGAATCGGGCTACAGGCTCAATTCAAGTTTCATTCTGGGGATAGGGGGCAATCTGGCTATATCCCACATCCTGATAATTTGACTAAGGTTAAATTCAAACTATATTAATCATTTGGCAGAGCAAACTTCAACACAGCATAGCACCTAGGCTGTGGCACGTTTATTGCTGGCTGCCTTCAACTAGGTTCTCAATGAAAAAAATCTCAGCCAAATGGGGCAGAAAGACATGAAAAATATGCAGTTTGGCAAGGAAATTTAAAGAACAATTTAAAGAAAATTTAAAGAACACGGCATAAGAACATTTAAAGTTGCAGATGAGATGAATACGAAAAATGCCCATATTCCATTATTAAACTGACTATAGTTAAGAAAAGCCATACGCTTTGCAAGACCCCACCCATAGAAAGCTCTATGCAACAGTGCAACCTCTAGTAAATCTTCAATTAAAAGGGGAGTGCCTGGAAAGGGGAAGTGTTTGAACAGAGTGCCAGAGCAGTGGCACCCTGACCCAACAGGGCCACCTAAGATACATCCACCAGGTACTCACAGGCTGCTACAATTGTAATATGTAGGAACCAAGCAAACTACATGCTGAGCTGGCACACAGAATCCGGCACCATCCAGGTGGTGCTGATTTTGGAGGCATACTTGTGCCAAGGTTCCAGAAAAAAGCTAATGAGGCCCAGCAGTGTGAACGGAGAGGCCTTGAGAAAGTGATATATGATGCCGAGGAAGAGGCCTAAGTTGCAACGGAAACCCATCTGGCGATACCAGGAAAACTGTTGAAAAAGCTCCAGGTACTGAGAAGAGACAGCCCTAGAGAACGGTCACGTGTGCTACTAGTGACAGCACTAAAGGCGGAGCCGCAGTCCACTAAAGTATGCAATACCATCACAAAACCCAGCAGCCAGATACAGAGGTTCAGGATTCCCTGCTGAGGTTTAGTCTTGTTTCAGCTAATTTCTACTTGCTAGCCTCATTCCTTAACTGTGCAATGGAAGTAGGCAACCTATTTTTATTTTATAGTTGCCCACAGCTGAGGTCAGAAGAGACTTTGGGCTTTGAACTTTAGTAACTGTTGGTACTGTTACAATTTTGTGGACTCTGGAAGTAGAACCAAATGTATTTCACATTGTGAGCAATATACCTGAGCTTATGAGGGACAAGAACAACACAACAAAAAGTCACAGTCTGGATGTAAAGGTCTCCTAAAAGCTCTGGTGTTTCCGCATTTGGCATCCAGGTAGTACTACTTTGGGGAAGTCGTGGAAACTTTGGAAGATGCAGCTCAGTTGGAGGAAGTGGGTCACTGGACAGTAGGTCCTGAAGATATACAATTCAGCCCCAGTTCCATCTCAAGCTCTCTGCTTTACAATCTACAATACATGGAGCCCTAAGCCACTCTGTCATCCCTGCCTTTACTAAGCTAAAAATGATCCTTTCTTCCTTCAGCAGCTTCTTCCTGGGAATTGGTCAGTGATGAGAAAAGAAAGTAATACATTCTCATAATAAGAAAAAAAATCAATAATAAAGAGGGTCTGGAGAGATGGATCAGCTAAGTTAAGAGCACTTGGTGCTCTTCTAGAGATCACAGGTTCAAGCCCCAGCACCCACATGGTAGCCCAGACCATCTGTAACTCTAGTTCCAAGATATCCAATGCCCTCTTCTAACCTCTGAGGGTAGCAGACATGCACAGTGCACATGCATTTATGCAGGGACACTAATACACATAAAAAACAAAAATAAAAACAAGATTTTAAAACTAGTAATGTTATCCACAATACAACTAAAAATACAACTGAAATATATGAAGGTATACATACAAACATACCTTTCCAAAGCAAAAGGTAATCAAGAACAATCTTATAGCTAAAAAATTTGTAGGTTCTTCCTTTTTCTCTTTGCTATCCCTCCTCTTCGCTAACAAAACTGGGGGGGGGGGGGGTTGGGGGAGGCCCGCAGGTGTTCCATGGTGATACAATACCTATAATTCCAGGACTCTGGAGGTGAAGGCAGAAAAACCAGGAGCTATTTTAAAAGTCTGAGGCCAGCCTAAGGTACAGATAGCCCGTATGAAAAATTTAAAATAAACACACACACACACACACCCTGGGGGGGGGGAGAATCTAATAATCATTTTCTGAATTAAAATATAAACAATATAATCAAATTACTATAATTAAGCTTTTGCTCTCTAGTAAGACAATTCAAGACTTTGATAACTAGTTTAAAGAATGTAAGGTTAGCTGTTATGTCTTACTACATACCTGTATGCCTAGTACTCAGGTCACTAAGGTTGAAGGATTTTGAGTTTAAATCTATCTGGTGACACAGCAAGTTAGTGACCAGACTAAACTATGGATTGAAATCTTCCAAACGAGCTTTTAAAATTTTTAAAAGAAATGCATCCTAGGTATTCTTAGGTCTGCAACTAAAACTCAGTGTTTTAACACTTGCCTAGCACATAAAAAAGTCATGAGTTTGACTTCTAGCACCTCAAAAATCAACTAAACTAAGAAAAAGAATTAAAAGCATAGGTAGCAATAAACAAGCGGGGAGAGGAATGGGAGTGCAGCTCAAAAGGAGAATACTTGCTTGGTGTCTGTAAGGCCCTAGTTTTGATCCCCCTTACTCCAAAACCAAAACAACCAGTGCGAAGGCTCAGCCAGTAAGGAACTTGTTGCTGAGTCTGACAAATGAGTGTGTGTGTGTGTGTGTGTGTGTGTGTTATGTACACACGTTAGTTTAAAAATACAGTCCATGTCTAATTTAAAAATGCGAAATAAATGGAAAGAAACTGAGCTTTTAGTGGGAAGAAAAGGGGAAGTCACTGAACTTCAATGGCTCCTTGGATAATCCTGAGATTCCTTATAAATCCACAGGACTGAGGCTCACCCCGAGGTCCTGGGTCACATCCCCAGCACTAAGGGCTGAGGGAAGCAATATCTACACGGTCCTGCCCTTCCTCTCATCCTGCAGGACTCGGAAGCATCAGCCCATTTACTTGCATGCTAGCATTATTTCCTGAGTGGGAGAAAACACAGAGTTATGGGAAGCAGCAGGGACTGCAGAGGTCTAAGAATAAGTCCAGAAAGTTGCAATAGGACAGTCCTCCTTTGCATATGTCACTGCAGGAAAACTGCCAACAGCAGCTCACTCCCCTCATTTCCTGCAGATCCTCTGGCGCTTCCTTGGCGTGTCGGGCTTCTCATGCTCCCTTAGTTTCAAGCCTCCTTTGCATCAAGATTCCAAAGTGCATGGTTTGTATTCTCCAAAAGTCCCCTTTACTCGTGTCCTACTTCTGAATATGTATCCTAGAGACGTGTACAGTATTTCTACATCTGATGATAAAATTCACAGTACGTTATAAAACCACAATTTCTTTGCAACTAAAGGATTTATGGTAACACTAAGGTTTTAAAAAATCGAGCTTTTCAGGTACTTTACCGAATACTTTTCAAAAAGGTGGTAAGTTTACTATGGGATCTTTTCTGATAAAGGAAGTCTTAAAGTAAAGTAAAAACCACATAGAAAGAGGGAATTTGTGCTTTTACAGGCTGGATTCCCAGGCACCAACATTTCCAAGGATTACTATATGAACAGCTGGGGACAAGAGGCAGAAGAGGCTGAACAGAAGCTATTATAACGGGAAGAGGGACATCCCTGAAATAGAAAATAAGATAAATTAACTGTTACTAAGTAAAGTTTCATTTAAAAATCACTCATCTAAATAAACCTTGATAAGTCTCAAGTTCAGCGGGGAAAGGTTTCTTTGGGATTCAAAATCTATCATTTATTCACCTACAGATTAATGAATTTCATTGTAAAATGAGTTGAGCAATCAAAGCTATTCATAGATAAGTATGATTAAATTATGGGTGAATAATACATTAACTGAATAAAGTCCAGTTATTAAAGCAAGTAATCTAATTGCCCAATGTCCAACATTATAAGGAATGAACTTTTTTTTAAGATTTATTTATTTATTATATGTAAGTACACTGTAGCTGTCTTCAGACACACCAGAAAAGGGAGTCAGATCTCATTACCGGAGGATGTGAGCCACCATGTGGTTACTGGGACTTGAACTCAGAACCTTTGGAAGAACAGTTGGTGCTCATAACCACTGAGCCATCTTACCAGCCCCCAGGAATGAACTTTTCTATTTCTCTCCACAGTTAAGATTTTAATTCTTCCATCACTTAGTTTATATATATATATATATATATATATATGCATACAAAGACATAAGGTGCAATCACAGTAGTGATAGAAATACTGCATTTAATTCAATGTAAAAAAAATTTGAAAGTTTACATTTTTGGAAATTTTATCTACTCCAACACAACCTCCAAATAGTGAATTTATTTTGTGAAAAGACTATTTTTGAAATCAAACATAAAATGATTATATGGTTTTTGGCCTTCCATTTGGAATTTTATTTTGGAATCAAAATTTTGTTTAATTTGGAACTATCTGAAATAGAATTAAAAAGAGGGGGGAAAAACCTAAAAAGTATTGATGCAAAGCTGCAGCAATATTTCTTCACAATTTCATAAAACATTAATGAAAGGTTACATAATCCCCTGGATTAAAGATTTTTAAAGAGACCTGCAAGGATTGTCTTTTTCAGTTTTCAGTACTGCTTTCTTTATTCTTGTATCCACAGACACAGATCTAAAGCAACTCCAGCTAGTTTGAAAATAAGCCATCTGGTTTTCAGCTTTGTTTTATGGTGGTGTTACTGTCACCGAGAAAAGGTCTTCACCAGGAGTGGTGGTGCACCCCTTCACACTAGCACTCAGGAGGCAGAGGCAGGCAGGCAGCTGATCTCTTCAGTTCCTGGTCTATAGAGCCAGTTCCAGGATAGACAGGGTTACATAGAGAAGCCTTGTCTCAAAACAAACAAACAACAAACAGAGAGGGGAAGGGGCAAGGCGGAGGGAGAGGGAAAGAAGGGCTTGCTGTGTAACCCCAGGCTAGCCTCAATCAACATCAATCCTCCTGTTCATCCTCCCAGGTGTCTGAATTATAATTGTGTACCACTATGCCTGGCAGCCATTTGGTTTTCCAGAGGGGGGGTAAAAAAAAACTCATCTAAGAATAAGACAAAACATTCATATACACTTTAACTACAGCTGTAAATACATACTGTAAATTACATTTAGCTTCCTGAGACAAGTATACAAGATATACCGAACCCACTTCACTCTCAGGACAATAGAATGCACAAAACAAAAGTTCCTTCACAACCCACAAGTGTCTCCATAGTTAAGCCTCTACCCCATCAGTACTTGTTCTCCTTTCTCCTTTCTTGGTTTTGTTGTTTAAAGACTGGTCTCTCTCTCTCTAGCTCTCTCTAGCTCAGGACGGCCAATGCCTTCCAGCAATCCTCCTGTCTCAGATGTCAGAGTGCTAAGATTAGTCTCTAAGCATAAGAAATCCTTTCATTTTTCTCACTTGCAGTGTTTTCTTTTGTGCTTGTTTATCCTTTATACATGGAATATTCTAAACCAGTTCAATATTGAGTTAGTTAATAGATGTTAATGTCTTTTACAGTACAGTGAAAGGAAAACTGGTAACAGGAAGGCACAGGTGAGACAGCAGAGGGCCATCTGAGACACCATTGTTTCTCTGCCTCTGTTCCCTGTAAGTGTGCACGCCATGTTCTCAGGATCCACAAAAGTGGATCAGAATCAGAGGCTCATTGCAATTCCTAGTAATGTCAAACTGTCCAAACTGCCGTTATCACCACCTGAGAACTACTGCAAAATAAGTAACTTAATTCCTTAATATTGAAGGGATACTTCTGCCATAGTGTGCGACTCAAAACAGTTTGTCAAACTTTTCTGACTGAAAGACATGGATTTTACACTGTGACTTAAAACATGTATATAAGAAGTTTCCCTAAACAAGATTTTTCTTTATCAAGTTCGAGGCTAGTGTATTCTGTTTTATTTTCAATAATCAATAAATTTTTTTAAGATCTCAAAAAAAATGTTTGGGTTAGGTAAGTAGTACTTTTTGATAGAGCCCATGTCTAGCATGTGTGAGATATTGAGTATCATCCACAGTACTGGGGGGGGGGTCCCTTTATAATAAGATGTGTTCTCTTCCTCCCCCCCTTTACCTCTTCAGCAAGATGGACAGGTATTCTGATATTTTATGATATTTGATTACTACTAGTTTTTATTAAAGCAAGTTGTCCTCAGAATATGACTGATCCCTTGAAGAACACTAAGCATCACTTGGGCTGAATTTTTGACCCCCACCCCTAGGCCTTCTGGTTCAGAAACCTCGGGTGGAGCCAACCAATCTGTATGAAGGCATTTCCAATCTTGGATACTTCCTATGTAACAAACCAGTACTGAGTTCTGCACCAGCCACCACTCTAAAAATTCTACAAATACATTAAAAAAAAAAAAAAACTTTTTGAAATACCTGTAATCTCAGCACTCAGGAGACAGAGGCACTTGAACTCTGTGAGTTCAAAGAGAGCCTGGTCTATACAAAAACCAGCCAGAGCTTCTGCGCAAGACCCTTCCTCAAAAATGTATGCATGAATAAAAAAACAAATACAATTTAAATCCCTGTAAGTAAAAACTGCCAATATTACCAGATAAGTGATAGTACAAGAATTCTAAGTTATTTTCAATTTAGCAGGGCATGCCTATCGGCTTCATGAATACCCTCAATCTGATCCAGTCGGTTTTGCTCCTTTAGTTCGGCTACTCCTCCCCTTTTCCTCTCAAATTCCCCATCCTGTTGATGTCCTTATTTTCCAGTATTTTCGCTGTCATTCTAAAACTCATTTCTAAAGCCCTAGCTTCCAAGCCACTGTCACCTTGCTTTTAAGGACGGAGTCTCTGGTTCAGCTTGGCATATTAGTAGCGATTAGTTTCTCCTGTTCTCGGAAGCCCTCACCAGCACCATTGTTAAATGCTCGTATCCATTGGCCTGGCCAGCTTCCTTCCACAAGACCACTCACCCACTCCCGGGCAAGTTTCCCCCAGATCTCTCTAACTCCCTCCCTCCAGGGAAATTACTCTTCCCCTCTTACCTCCATCCCATTTTGCTTAAGGGAACTTGCACTTTCCCGCTGAACCCTTCGCTCCGAGGGTCCTCAGCTCGGACTCCGGTCCCAGACCTGCTGTGGGGGGCAGGGCGGCCGCGGCCCCTCCCCGGAGGAGTTGCTTCAAGGTCTCCACCCCGCAGACCCTTCCTCCCCCGACAGCTGCCCTGCTCTCGGGGTCGCGCCGTACTCGGTGCCTTTCCTCCGCTCCCTGTCACCCCCCGGACCCCGGCCGCTCTCGGTCTCCCCACCTCCCTCCTCTCTCCGACAGGGGCCACTCCCAGTTCTGTCGGCCCCCGCGGCTCCCAGAGCACCGAGAAACCCCGGTATCCCCTAGACTCTCCGGCCCCGGAGCGGCTCGCTCGCGGTCCCCCCCCTCGCTCGCAGACCCCCGCCGCTCGGGTCTCTTCAGGAAGTCGCGCACACACCGGCCTCCCGTCACTGTCCCCAGGGCCGCTGCCGGGCAGCCCAGGGGACCTCCCGGCCTGGCCCCTGCCGGAGTCCCGCGCCAACCTACCTTCCCAGCTCTAACTCTGCCAGCAGGAACCCCGCCGATCTCCCGCCGCGCCCGACCCCGACGCGACCCGGCCCGCAGCCCTGGCCTCTCGCCCGCGGCCTCCGCCTCCGGAGCGCAAAGCTAGAGTTTCCGGCCCGTCACCGCCTCCGCACCTCAGGCCCGCCTCGCCCGCACTCACCTGCCGCTGGCCCTGAACAACTCCGGCGCCTCAGACTCTACCTCCGCCGCCAGTAGCCACCAAGCGCCACCACCTCCCCCATGACAACAGGCCCGCCCCATACCACACTTTCAACGTATCCATTGGGTGGAGGGGCGGCGGCCCTCTGCTGCGATTGGTTGACTCTTCCTGTCCGTCATCCTGTCTTTACCGCCCCTTTTCCTGGACCGAGTCTTCGCCCCCGCCCGGACCTGGACCGGCCTAGATCATGCTTTAGTTGTAATTGGTTGATGATTGGGCAGTTCGAAGTTATGATAGGCTACTGATAGTGTCTGTTACTTTAACTGGCAAGGAGTGTGCTGGCCACGGTTGGTTCAAGCCCTGTGCACAGTTTGGTTGCGCAGTAGAAAGCAAAGACGGGGCAGACGCTCACGTCCGAGGTTACCGGGAAGGGTTAACTCTTTGTTGTGGGGTTGGCGCAGTCTACTCTTCCTTTTCTAGTTCTCTTCCAACAAGGGGAAACAGCTCTGCCAGCTTAAGGAGGGAGCGCTTGCAAAACATCGACTTCAGGGGTTGTGTTTAAGAACAGTCCAATTCCTCAGCCGAAAGGTATCTCGTAGATCAAAATTTCCCTCGTGTTTTCTTCAAGTTTCCTTGAAGTTCTTTCCGGTAGTCTCCATGCTTTAGGTTCGGGCAGAGCGCGGCTGTTTATTAAGCAGCAGTCGGCTCCCATTGCATTTATAAATATCGCCAAGAAATTATATTTATAATTGTATCTGTCGTATTCTAGAGTTTTCCAGCTTCCAGACCCACTCTCCAGGGTCTGCCAAGTAACCAAACAACCATCATCAAGTTTTAAAAACACGGGCAACAATTTATCCTTACAGTGATTTGGAAATGAGAATTTCACCGCGCCCCCACCACTACCACTTCCAAGCACAACTTGGCTTTTAAGTTTTGGAGCTCTTAAATAGTATTACTAGCTATCTGGCAGATACCAATTAGTCTCAGTCTCTCTCTCTCTCTCTCTCTCTCTCTCTCTCTCTCTCTCTCTCTCCTTCTCTCTCTCTCTCCTTTCTCCTCTTTCTCTCTCTCCCTCCCTCTTCCCTCCTCCCTCTGTCCCCCCCCCCCCAGTTTGCTCTTTTTCTACCTCTCCTATCCTAAGCAGTCTAAATTAGAACCATTGAATGAATCGCAGGGTTTTTCCCCCCATCACTTGGTACAATACACAAGAATAAATGATCGCATTTCTCGTTCATTTGGGTACAAGTCCCAGTAGGCATTTTTGAGAGATCTGGTGTTGCTATAAAAACTCTCTGCTCCTAGAAATGCATTCATCAGTAGCTTTCTCTGCTTTTTCATCCCCAGCGCTTTTCCTGCTCCTAAATAAGAAAATGCTGGCCTGATTACTCTTGCAGTTTCTAAGTCAAATTTAAATATACCTTCTCCACAACCCCACAGGGAATAGGCAAAGCTGTGGTAATAGATTTTTAAGGAGGTCTATGCTCTCAAACACAAGGTCTTGGAATAAAGACCTTCCAGTGGATCCCGGAGTGGACTTTGGAAATTTTGTACTTTGCCTTTTTGCTGTAACTCGTGCCATATCTCTTCTGTTTATTAACCTTCTGCCCTTTGCAGAGCAAGCTCCAGAATCTAAAACTATGTAGCTTATTATTATGAGGTAGGGGTTGGGGGGAGGGGGAGCTGTCTATTTTCTAACCTGTATTTTTAGTTGAGCTGAAATAAACTGCATATTTCTATCATCAAACTAAGCGGAAATTATTCCTCCAGTAACTATACATAACAATGAAGTGGGGTGGGTTTTTTCCCCCTCTAGTTATCTTCTGGAACCTTCTTCCCTTTTCTCTCATCCTCACCTTCCAATTTAGAAATACCCTCCCATTCAATTCAGTGACTCAGAAAAATCCATAAAAGGAAAGTGTGAAAGCCAAAATAACTCCAGAGATGGCTGAATCATTTCACTGAAGGAAAAGATCAGGCATTGACCAAGATAAGATGGAAGTCAGGACAGAAGACCTGAGCTAGCATCTTATAACATGGGAAGTAAATATGCAAATAGGAAGCAGCCTGGAGAGGCTGCATCATCCGAGCATCCTTTTACACAGCCTTTCAATGCCTCACCAGCAGCCTCCTTCCCTAGCCTTGATGGTGTGCTGTAGTACCAATTTTAGAGCAAGTCAGAAGGCAATTAATGTCCTAGCAGATCGGAAACAATAGCGTCATAGGAGGGCATGGCCATTATTATGGTGCTCTGGATAATAATGGCCCTTGCACAGCCACAGTGACGAGGTGCCATACGGAACATAGAATTAGGCCAGTCTCGAGAAGGGGACTCGACCTCTAAGTTTAGGAACTCAGACTGCTATCACAAAAGTTGGTGAATAATTGCCACAAAGGTCAGCCACTCATTGTCTCAACCACTAAAAACAAGCTTTTGTCCTGGGCCGCTCCTACCCATCTACTTCCCAAAGTTCTCCTTTGTAAAATAAGAGGAAATTTAAAATAAATGTGTACAACCAACAGGAAGAGGAAAAGTTGAAAGAAGGAAGGCTTTAAGATGTACACTTAGAACTAACCAAGGGTGCTGGGTTAACAAAACGGCTCGAAGTCTGCACTTTGGTTTTATCTGCACAGGGTTAGCCTGCTACCATTGCTGCTCCAGCCTTGCTTTGCCTCCTTGCTCTGTGTACTTCTCCAGCACTCCCAGCCCCCACACAGCCTCTTAGAAATCAAGAGCCCTGGAGCCTGCTTGTCTGCAGCTCTGTGTTTTGTATGGCTGCCTGTGGAGGTTGCTGCAGATGCTATCTGTTCAGAACCTCTTGATTCAGACCATGATGGCAGGTATGGTAGCGACAAATGTGACTCTAATGTGACTCAAATGTGACTCTACCAACTGAGTGCAAAATGGGGGACTTACTGTGGTACCCTGATATCTGAAGGGTACAGTAGAAGCCCAGGCCTTCATGGGCACTAAAGGCATTTCCTCTCTACCTTCTTCTTACAGAGCAACATTCAACACTCAAGACTCCATTCATTTCTTTTTCTTTTTCTTGTGTTTAGTTTTGGGTTTTGTTTTGTTGTTGTTGTTTTTGTTTGTTTGGTTGGTTGGTTGGTTTTTTTGTTGTTTTGGGCCTTTGGGGGGGGGCTTTTGGTTTTTATTTTATTTATTTGCTTGTTTGTTTGCTTGCTTTTTGGTCTAAAGGAGCCAAATCCCACCTTCGATAAGCTCTATGTCTTGCCTGTGGAATTCTTCAATCCTCCCGATCCCCCATTTCTAGACACAATTCCAGTTCCAGATGGGCTAGAGAAGTAAGTTGCAGTGGGAGCAGACCAGGGCCAGAGTTACCTGCCACCCGCCAGCCATTGGAGGCAAGATTACTGATAAGAGGTAGTTAACAAGGTGGAAAGAGTTAGAAAAGTGGGGCTTGGGGAGGAGAAAGAGCGAGGAAAGAAGAGGAGAAAGCAAGAGAGCAGCCGCCATGCTCTCAGAGACTGAAAACTGGTCTGGGAGCCCAGGAGAGAGCTGAGCCAGCCCTCCCCTCGGGAGGCTGCCCCTCCCAGTGCTGCCTGTGGACTTTACACCGGCTTGCTTAAGTGCACTGATAGGTAAAGTGCAGTGTCTGCCACTCACTCTTTAAAGGAAAAAAGTGCCTGGGATGCATTCTATAAGGCTCTTGTTCCATATCTTCTTGGGAAGCCTCCCCAAGTTCAAAGACTGCTGCTCTGGCAGCTGGTCAGAGCTGACAAAGGAAGGACAGATTTATGTAGCCAAGCCAAGGACATGTCTTCATAAAGGTGACCTCTGGCTGAACACAAGGCAAAAGATGCTTTTACCATCCCAAGCAGAAGAACTTCTAATAGATGGAAGGGCCAAGCCGTTTTCCGTGCTGGAACTGAGCACTGTGGCTTCAAAGTTCAAGACTGGTTTGTGGATGAGAAGGCGAAGTGGGGGAAGAGTGTGGAAGGGGCCCATTGTCATGGGCAGAGAGTGTGGAAGGGGCCGTTGTCATGGGCAGAGAGAGAGAGTGTGTGGAAGGGGCCGTTCTCATGGGCAGAGCTGTTTGCTTTTTTGTTCCAGATGCCTGTGACTTTTTAAAAAAGATTTATTTATTTTATGTACATGAGTACACTGTAGCTGTCTTCAGACACACCAGAAGAAAGCATCCGATCCTATTACATATGGTTGTGAGCCACCATGAGGTTGCTGGGATTTGAACTCAGGACCTCTGTGATTTTTTTTTTTTTTTTATAATGCCATACCATGCCTTACTAGTAAATACTCATTTTCATCCTCAAGAAAAATGATGTGCTGATAGTGTGCTTATTTATAAAATGGGTAAAGTGTCAGCTCATAATGCTGCCATTGTGCTATTGAAGGGGGGGCCCCTAGTTACTATCACCAAATCTCTGGGCGGACCAAGCTATTCTTCTACAACAGGGAGTGGGCCAAGCAAAGTACTTAGCACCATTTAAAGGTTTGTCCATCCCTGTTTTACATGCGTGCAGAGAGTTTCCTGGAAACATGGCTATTTTCCAAAGATTTCTCAAGCAGAATGCCTTCCAGAACTCTCATGCCCCAGCCACATGGAGCCTTACAAGAGAGTAAATTTGAACTTGGACCCTTCTTGCTTTGTTTTGAGACCTGTTCTCACTATGTAGGCCAGACTGCCATAGTTTAATGACAGTTTAATGACAATTCTCCTCCTCCCTTCGCTGCTTAAGTATTGGGACTGCAAGGTATGTACCACTTGAACTTAGGCCCTCTCGAGCCTAACACTCACCCACACCATAGTCATTAACAATGTTGGTTCTGCCATTTACAAACTAACGGTAACTGTACGAAAGCGACAGTTGACTAATTAGGAAAGTTGATTAATCTCCCTAAGCTTCAGTTTCTTGTTTACAAAATGAAATGTGTGTCTGGTATCTTTTGCTGTATATCCAATCACCCTAACAACTTACTAGCTTCAAACATTTATTACGTTTATTATTTCACAGTTATCTCTGAGTTTGAAATCCTGGTGCAGCTTTACTGTGTCCTCTGGCTCTGGGTCTCTCCTACAGTGTAGTCATCTGCTTCTTGGCTCTCTTACGTGGTCTTTGGCAGGATTAAGTTTCTTACAGACTTTACCCTAAAGCCTTAGTCCTTAAGGAGCCTCAGACAGCAGGCCTTCATCAGTGCCTGGCCTTGGAGACATAACAGGGCAGCTTACTTCATCATCAGAGATAGCAAGAAGCAAAGAGAGAAGGCCAGACAAAGAATGCCAGCCCTTTGTACTCTGATCAAAGAAGTGATGTCACATCACCTCTGCCACATTCCTTTAGTTAGCAATATGCTATTAGGCTCTGCCTACATCTCAGGAGAGAAGCTTACACAGTATATAAACACTAACAGGAGGCTCATTATCAGTAACCATTCTAGAACTAGCCTACCTATAGGGCTCATTAAAAAATGAAACAAAATCAGAGAATGTATGCAATTTAGGGCCAGCATATATAATGTAATGTGCAATATAGCAAATATATAACTATTATTGCTATTAATCTTATTACTGAGTGTATATAATGATTGGTTTTCTCTCCTGGCTACTAGAAGGAAACCTTTTATGAGAATAAATGAGATATATCATCTAATCTTGACACATCTTAACTTCTTTTTTTTTTTTTTTTGTGGTTTTTTTTTTTTTTTCGAGACAGGGTTTCTCTGTGTAGCCCTGGCTGTCCTGGAACTCACTTTGTAGACCAGGCTGGCCTCGAACTCAGAAATCCGCCTGCCTCTGCCTCCCGAGTGCTGGGATTAAAGGTGTGCGCCACCACGCCCGGCTACATCTTAACTTCTTAATAGCCATTAGTTATTATTAACATTATTAATGTGTGATACCTAGTTGTCTCTTCAATCTGTTGGAAGGGAATACTATCAAGTGGTGACTTCTACAAGATGATCCAACCTCCATATGTTGTGTTCCCTTTTTCAGTGAGTGGCCTACACTTGCCAGAGCGAAATGCTAGCTTTAGGCGTCTTAAAATATGTCCAACAAAAGTATAGCCTGGTCTAATTTCCTATATTCCTTCTATTGAGGAGAGTGTGCTCAAAACCTGCAAGACAGGCTAATCATGAGAGCTCCTTTAATTCAAAGAAACATGCGAGTCTGGCTCCATCCAGGTTCTGTTGAAGGAGGAGTGTGACCGGAAGAATACGCAATGTCTTACAGGTGTGATCTTTGCCCTCCCAAAAGAAGCTGGTCATTGTGTATTATGTTGAGTCAGTCGTCAGCTGAGGATCCGAAAGAGGAAGGTTCATGTCTCAGCAGACACGATAAGGGTACTTCCACACCTGAGCCATGAGATGAGACCGGATAGCGCATAGTGATTTTACGTTTAGAAGATTGTAAGAAGAGAGTCCAGTTTGCAGCGTGATCACTAGGCAGTCAGAGCGATCCATCGGGGCTGGGTTGAGGCTGGCTTCCTTTTGAGGGAGGAAGATATTGGGGCTTGGCCTCTAGCCAGAGAAAGGAGGAACTATAATCAAGGAAACTCCATTATTTTGGCTTTGAGTCATTTCTCAAGGCTCAGCCATGACTGTTATACAAGAAGACTTTGGGAGGAGGATAAAATTCCTGAAGTATAAATGGTTTTTAAACTAAGACTTCTGCTCCAGCCTCAGCCTGGTCTACTTAGCAAAACCTGCCTCAGAAATAACCCAGCAGTGCCAGTGATGGCTCAGCCTGTGAGAATGTCACCAGAGTAGCCTGGGTCCAACTTCAGATCTTACTTAAGGTTGCAAGGACAGAACTGGCTCCTGAACTTTGTCCTCTGACTTTCACATACATGATGGCATGTGCTTGCACAACACAAGCATAAATTAAGAAGAAGAAAAAAAACACCTAGATCAGTGGTTCTTAACCTTCCTCATGCCCTTTAATATAATTCCTTACATTGTGGTGACCCCAACCATAAAATTATTTTGTTGCTACTTCATTACTATAATTTTGCTACTGTTAGGAATCATAAATATCTGGTATGCGGGATATCTGATCTAGAAACCCTGTAGGGGCTGTGACCCAAGGCTGAGAACTTCTGCTGTAGACAGACAAAAGTCCAAGTCTTTGCAATTCATCCTACCTCCTTTCTTCCTGCCAGGATAGCTATTCAAACCCTCTCCCCCTTCCCCTTCCCTCCCCCTTCCCTCTTCACCCCCCTCCCCCTCCTCCCCCTCCCACCTTTCCTCCTCTACCATCTACATTTCCCGTGTCAATTCTACTGTGTTACACTGTCCACACAAGTAAGCACTTTAGAAATCTTTACACTGGAGCTGGCTCCACATCCAGAGTCATCTCTAGCAACATCTGCTAAGTGTTGTCCCTTAAAACTCAATAAATAGTCCCAGATAATGCTATTTTATACCTTTGCCTCAAAATCAAGGCACCTGTGGGGCTAGGAATAGAGCTGGGTCAATAGCTGGCCCACCTAGCATCATGCACAAAGCTCTGTGTAAACTAGGTGTGGCGGTGCTCTCCTGTAATCTCAGCATTCTGGAGGCTGAAGGGTGAGGATCAGAAGTTCAAGTTCATCTTTATCTGCATATCAAGTTCAAGGCCAGTCTGCTTTTTGTTGAGACCTTGTTTTTTTGTTTGTTTGTGGGGGGAATCTTTGTTTTTTAAAGCACACAGGTTTTTCTGAGCACCTCTAACCCTGGCTGCTTCTCCCCCTGACACATTCCTAAACATTACTACATTTGTACACAGAGTCAAAGCAGAAGTTGCTGGGAATGGACCCGAAGCTTAAAGGGAAGGTATGTACCAATGTCAAGTTCCTCTTTCCAAAGACTTTTATCTTCCTTTCTAAGTTTCCTCTGTTTGAGACAGAAGAGATTAGTGAGTTTCAATACCTCTTAATATTTTGAGAAGACCTCTGTCTGCCCCTTAGCAGACTGGCCAATTTTAGAAGGGGAAGAAAACTGACTCCACACGGGGATGCTGAGTTTATTTTTTCAGCCTTTTCCTACCCTCAGTGAGAGCAGCCACAGCTTGCTTTCACCCTCAGGAAGTGTACTCAGTGGTAGGCTTTCTTTCTTTTCCTGTTAGTTTCCTGCGAAAGAACATCATTGTCTTTTATCAGCAAGTGATAAAAAGGATGTTGTCACTCAAATGGAGACAGACAAATCTATTTCCCATCCCCAGACACAGACCATGCCAATAGCTTAGAGAATTGGTTCAGATTTTAGAAATAACAGCAGAGGCTTGCTTTTCTTTCTTCTCTGTGTGAGGATATATGAGTATGAGGTGTGTGTGCATGTACACATGTGTGCATGTGCACATGTGTATGGAGCCCAGAGGTTGATGGTAGGTATCTCACCATCCTTTATTATTCTTTAACATTTCTTAGAAGTATTTTGTCCCACATAAGAACAGAGACACTAGCCGGGCGTGGTGGCGCACGCCTTTAATCCCAGCACTCGGGAGGCAGAGGCAGGCGGATTTCTGAGTTCGAGGCCAGCCTGGTCTACAAAGTGAGTGCCAGGACAGCCAGGGCTACACAGAGAAACCCTGTCTCCAACCCCCCCCCAAAAAAAAAAACAGAGACACTGAAATTAATAGAGGAGAAAGTGGGGAAAAGCCTCGAAGATATGGGCACAGGAGAAAAATTCCTAAACAGAACAGCAATGGCTTGTGCTGTAAGATCAAGAATTGACAAATGGGACCTCATAAAATTGCAAAGCTTCTGTAAGGCAAAAGACACTTATTTTGTCAACAAGACAAAAAGACCACCAACAGATTGGGGAAGGATTTTTACCAATCCTAAATCTGATAGGGGTCTAATATCCAATATATACAAAGAGCTCAAGAAGCTGGACTCCAGAAATTCAAATAATCCCATTAAAAATGGGGTTCAGAGCTGGGCGTGGTGGTGCACACCTTTAATCCTCGGGAGGCAGAGGCAGGCGGATTTCTGAGTTCGAGGCCAGCCTGGGCTACAGAGTGAGTTCCAGGACAGCCAGGGCTACACAGAGAAACCCTGTCTCGAAAAACCAAAAAAAAAAAGGGGGGTTCAGAGCTAAACAAAGAATCCTCAAGTGAGGAATACCGAATGGCTGAGAAGCACCTGAAAAAATGTTCAACATCCTTAATCATCAGGGAAATGCAAATCAAAACAACCTTGAGATTCCAACTCACACCAGTCAGAATGGCTAAGATCAAAAATTCAGGTGACAGCAGATGCTGGCGAGGATGTGGAGAAAGAGGAACACTCCTCTATTGCTGGTGGGATTGCAAGCTTGTACAACCACTCTGGAAGTCAGTCTGGAGGTTCCTCAGAAAATTGGACATAATACTACTGGAAGATCCAGCAATACCTCTCCTGGACATATACCCAGAAGAAGTTCCAACTGGTAATAAGAACACATGCTCCACTATGTTCATAGCAGCCTTATTTATAATAGCCAGAAGCTGGAAAGAACCCAGATGTCCCTCAACAGAAGAATGGATACAGAAAATGTGGTACATTTACACAATGGAGTACTACTCAGCTATTAAAAACAATGGATTTATGAAATTCTTGGACAAATAGATGTATCTGGAGGATATCATCCTTAGTGAGGTTACCCAATCACAAAAGAAGTCATTAGATATGCACTCACTGATAAGTGGATATTAGCCCAGAAACATAGAACACCCAAGAACACCCAAGATACAATTTGCAAAACACAAGAAAATCAAGAAGAGGGAAGACCAATAGGTGGATACTTCATCCTCCTTAGAATAGGGAACAAAATACCCATGAAAGGAGTTACAGAGACAAAGTTTGGAGCTAAGACAAAAGGATGGACTATCCAGAGACTGCCCCACCCCTGGGATCCATACCATAATCAGCCACCAAACCCAGACACTATTGCACATGCCAGCAAGATTTTGCTGAAGGAACCCTGTTATAACTGTCTCATATGAGGCTATGCCAGTACCTGGCAAATACAGAAGTGGATGCTCACAGTCATCTATAAGATGGAACACAGGGCCCCCAATGGAGAAGCTAGAGAAAGCACCCAAGGAGCTGAAGGGGTCTGCAACCCTATAGGTGGAACAACAATATGAACTAACCAGTACCCCCAGAGCTCTAGCTGCATATGTAGCAGAAGATGGCCTAGTCGGCCATCACTGGGAAGAGAGGCCCCTTGGTATTGCAAACTTTATATGCCCAGTACAGGTGAATGCCAGGGCCAAGAAGCAGGAGTGGGTGGGTAGGGGAGCAGGGCTGGGGAGGAGGATGGGAAGGGTATAGGGAACTTTCGGGATAGCATTTGAAATGTATATAAAGAAAATATCTAATAAAAAATAAAGAAGAGGAAGTATTTTGTCTGTATGAGCAGCTGTGTCTGTATATGCACCACATGTATGTCTGATGTCTGTGAAAGTCAGAAGAGGGTGCTCAGTCAGGAGGTCTAGAGTTATGGATAGATGCGAGGCAGTCACCATGTACATGCTGAGAGCAGAACCTAAGTCCTCCTGAAAAGCAATAAGTGCCCTTAACCTCTGAGCCCTGGCTCCAGCCCCTGCATCTTATTTTTCCGAGATGAACCCTCTCACTGAACCCAGAGGTCACACACAGTTTTGCCTAGACTGTCTGGCCAGCAAGCTCCTGTTTCCCCTCCCCAGTGCTAGCATTACTGTTATGTACATTGCATGCCTGACCTTTTACACGGATGCTGAGGGTCTGAGCTCAGGTTCTCGTGTTTGCAGAGCAAGTTCATTCCTGGCTGAGTCATCTTCTCATCCTTCAGAAGTTGATCTTTGTGTCTGTCTCCCTGATGCTCTCTCAAGTCTTCCTCCTCCACTCCCTGTTCTAGCCCCCTCTCCCCTTGAGTAAAATTCCACACTGTCCCAAAGCAGCTTCACATTGTGTGGAAACAAAACTGGAGGCCTGGAATTGGCCTAGCCTAGTAGTTTAAATATTAGAGTGTGAGCACGAGACAGCTTGGGATTTGTTAAACTTTGTATTTCCTAGAATTCTTACAAACCACATAGCTTGTACCCGAAGTTGAGTCTCATTTGCTTGCTCCCATTCACCCAACAGATCATCCTCAAAGGTCCTGTGCAGCCACCGCTTGTTTATGTGTTTCTGCGCTATGCACCTCCTGTGGGTAAATTCACTTAAATCTTTTCCAGCCTACAGTGCGTCAGCTCTGTGAAACCAAGGATCGTATCGTTTGTCCTCATGACTGCCTTGCCTGGCTCAGGGTCCAGCCATCAGTAGATCACCGAGTACTTAGTGAATGAATGAGTGAGTCAGAAACTGCCACAGTCATTTATTTTTGGGTCTTATAAAAAAAAAAAAGCATGTGCTAATTATCATATCATGATTGCTGGCGGTTATAGTAATTAGTAGGTAAAAGGACAGTAGTAGAGGGGGACTAAATAAAGCTCTCCACTAACTAGTATGTGTGGGCCATCCCAGCACTCTGAATGTGGGATTCCACTGACTGCTTCTGTTGGACTTCTGTAGACAGAGCCATTCCTTTGGGACATTCTGTGCGGGGTTGCCTGCTGCCCTCCCTATTGCCAACACTAGGAATAGGCAGAACTCCATTTCCCCTAACTCAGCAAAACCTTTCTAGTCTGAAATTAAAGACCCAAGCCTCTCTGCGGTGCGGCATTCCCTTTCAGGCTCTGAGCAGATTCCCCCTTCAACGGTCTGGGCTGAGTCACTCCTCCTCTGGCAAAAATAACTCCCTTAGGATGGGTGCTGGGAATGGACAGTCAACATTCGAATCTCCTTCTCCATCCTTTCAGGTCAAGGTTCACCAGGCTCACCCCCTAGGTCTCTCACTGGAAACAAGAAGGCAAGAGAAGAGAAAAACTGCAGTCCTCTTTCTCCTCTCTTTCTCTTTCTCTGTCCTCTCTCTCTCTCTCTCTCTCTCTCTCTCTCTCTCTCTCTCTCTCTCTCTCTCTCGTCTTCTACCCCAAAGGAGGAGGATGGAGAAAAAGAAGAAGAGGAGGAGGAGGATGATGATGAGGAGGAGGAGGAGGAGGAAGAAGAAGAAGAAGAAGAAGAAGAAGAAGAAGAAGAAGAAGAAGAAGAAGAAGAAGAAGAAGAAGAAGAAGAAATAGAAATAAGCCAAGAGGGCACAGTACTTCTACAGAAGGGGAATGCAGATGTGGGGAGGTAAATTGGGACGAAGGATAATGAGATATAAAGAATCCCCAGAGATTCTTCCACACTTCACACATCCAGGACAGCTAAGGCACAGCCTAGTTGCCAGGACACCAGGGAACCCAAAAATGTAGTCAGTGGGAGGTGATGACAGCTGAGAGGCTGGCAGATCTGATGCAGGGCCCTATAAAAGCTGGGCCCTGTAGGAACATCACAAACTGCGTAAGACTGGGTTGGCAAGAGAGGGAGTGGGCGTCCAGTGTGAGACCTCGAATCAGAAGGCCGACACTATTTCCAGCTCAGTAGTCAATTTGTGGGGAGGACCCCAGGCAAAAGATGAAGGGGAGCGATGTGGCTTAATCGGCTCCCTCGGGGATGGGCACTGTTCTCAGAATGCTTTGAAATCTCTAGATGAAAGGAAGTGCCAGGGAAAGCTATCATTACTTTGAGTTCTGATCATAGAGGAACCACGGCATTTTTGAGTCCCTGTATTGGAATCAGAGACCAAAGTATCTTCATCTTGGGTAGACTCAGACAGCTTTTTCCTAATGATGTTAATTGACAACAGGATCAATAGCATGGTCTCTGGAGAGTATAACCAGATAGGTTAGAGAGCTGGCTCGGGGGGGTGGTGGTGGTGGTGAAGAACAGCTTGCAAAGCCTGGTAGTTGGATCTCAGCAGCTCTGGGTTCAGAGAGAGAGATCCTGTCTCAGAGGAGTAAGATGAATGGCAGGACACCAATGTCATCCTCTGGCCTCAACACTGCGTGAACACACGTGTGCATACCTACATACACATGTGTGCATACATGACACAAACACATGAGCATAGACCACACTTGGACACATATGTGTGTATCTGCACATGTATGCATGCACACGCTCTCTCTCTCTCTCTCTCACACACACACACACACACACACACACACACATACATATACACACATGTAACAAAGAAAGAAGATATAGCTGAAACTTATTGATGGAATATAGCAATTTCCAAGCAAATTCAAACGTTTCCCAAGCAGACTGATGTTCACAGGCCAAACTTCAAACTAGGGGGATGATGTGCAGGTTCTAACATTTCTCCCTCTCTTTTATAGTTTTACCTGTACATGAAGACTGCTTAAAAACTAGGACCTGGGCTAGATCTACTGATACATGGGTCTCTGGAAGCTGAGGCAGGAGGATTGCTTGAGTACAGAATTACATATTAGAAGTTAAACAGGGCCACATCAAAAAGGCTCTGCCTCAGACAAACAAAGAGCAAAATTCATGGGGCTGGAGAGATGGCTCCAGAGATCTTGAGTTTAATTCCCAGCAGCCACATGGTGGCTCATAACCATCTATAGTGAGATCTGGTGCTCTCTTCTGGCCTGCAGTCATATATGCAGGGGAAATGCTATATACATAATAAATCATTCTTTAAAAAAAAAAAGAACAAAATTCACTTTTTGATTTACTGGAGGATGCATGGAGAATCCGGAATGTTTATGTCAAGTATGGCTTTTACTAAATAGCCTAAATAAATAAACCAGTAAGAACAACATGATGATCTGTGGAAACCAGATCCTTGTATTCGACAGATCCATGATTTTCTTTCTTTGTTCTTCCCTTTATATTTGGTCATAATACTCCCATCAGATCCTCTCTTCTGGTCTCTGTTTCCTGACGTTTCCAGACTGTTGCTCCAAAGGAACGCCTTTGTTACAGAGCTCTCCAGTGAAATGGTATTCCCTTCCTGATTGCTCTGAGGCTCACAGGCTGAACAGACTCAAAACAGACCTTTAATTCATGCCTGAGACAAGCTCATACTTGTCGCTTAGCAGCAGTGGCTATAGGTCATAGTCATACTAGGGACAGAGAGGTACAACTTTCCTGCTGTTACATAAAGTAGACAAAGGTTACCTAGCTGGTGTTGCTTGTAAACCAAAAAGATCCTAAGAGCAAGCATGGGATGCAAGCTCTCAGGAGAGTGGAGTTAAGTCCAAGTATCATAAACACCATGGACCAAACTAATGTGGTGCATCTTTAAAACCGTGAGTCCCAGGGTTTCAGTGTTTCAAGTTCCAGGAGAGGTAGGCTTAGGATATAAATGTACATACATACAGACAGACAACAGACAGACAGATTGGGGAGGGGGAACTATTTTGAACTATGTGTAATAACTGCGTAGAAGTCATTTTCCAGAAAGGAAATATAACCAGAATCCAGACTATATCTTCGGAAATTTATGAATTATAAAACCAGAATAAGGGAGGTTGTGTAGATCGTTAAGGAGATAGTTGGCAACATTGATCCTATGTGAGAACCCCCAGGCTCCTCTCCTAGTTCCAGGGATTTCTATTTAGTTGGATAGACTAGGGCTCAGGAATCTAATTATAACTGGGTTGCCTGAATAACCTGTCCTCCAAGGCAAAACACAAAAACTATTGGATGAACCATAGATCAGACCCAACCTGCTAATCACCGTAACTGACTGCTTGGCTGGTAAATGACAGTTCGGAGACGGGTACAGCTGCTGGCCTGGGAGCAAGCTCTGGAGTCGCCATTAGATTCTGAATCAGTGGTCAAATGAAGCAGTGTCATCTTTGTGCCTTCCTTATCTAGAATAAGCCAGGGGCCTTGTAGAACCAAAACTACTACCTTTGGAAGGGTTGCTCCCAAATATTCAGGGTTGCTTACTCGGGAAAAGCATAGACTTCTCCATACATGCCCACACGTCTCCTTTTGTACAGTTTAAAGGGCATTCTTTTATTCAGGAAATGTTTCTTGATTAA